>NC_091836.1:84627452-84934119 GCF_037783145.1 Equus przewalskii
AGCCCACATCACCTTGTCATTTAATCATTGATTGACTTGCAGGAACACCCTTTCCCCTGCCCCTAGACTGTTGGCTTCTTCAGGGCATAAAACAAGGATTAGGAGCAGAGGTTTGAAGAGACAAGTTCGCCTGGGCTCAAATCCCAGCCAGCCCATGTATGGGTTTTATGATCTGGAGCAAGTTCATTAATCTCCCTGGGCCTCAGCCATGCCACCTGTAAAATGGGGTGAGGAGAAAATCTAGCTCGTAGAGTTGTACTGATGCCTAACTGAGGTGATGGGTGGAGAACGCACAGCCCTGCGCCTGCCTGGACACACACACTCAGCACGGGTCTCAAGGAGCATCAGCCTCCAGCCCCGTGCCCAAGGCCTCGGCACAGAGAAGGCACTCAGGCAATCCTGTGAAAGAAATGAGCCTCAACAGACTAAGACAAAAATAAAATCACTTATCTAGGGGACTAACGAATTGGACATGGAGCCACAGAAAGTGACAATAGGCGGCAGAGACGTTTTATAACTTAGCAAGTCCCGGGCACCTTGTTTTACAATAAACAAAATTAGCACTGTGGGATCTCTCAGGAGAGCCAGTGGAGACGTCCTGCCCACTCCTCCAGCCAGCCCCGGCTGGTGACCAGGGGGCGGCCCCCTCCGCGCCTCCTGGCAGGGCTTCCTCCTCCAGCCCTGGCGGTTACATTAATTGCTAATGACAATGGCAACCTTCACTCTGTGTGGTTTCCTGCCCAGATTCTGGATCCTTTACAAGCCTTCCTTTTCTTTTTTTCCCAGATAGGAAATGCAACCCGAGACGTGTGAAGAAAAAAACAGTGTGCTTATTGTCACGGCCTCCACTCCTCGCTGGGCTCCCAGGCCGCCGGCCGGGTGCTCTGGGGTGTCTGCCCCGCCGCAGAGAAGAATAAACCCAGACTCCAATCATAGGAAATTCATCAAATGTGCTTCTCAGAGCTCTGTCTTTCAAGGTCTGCTTTCCTGCCATATGATCTCTATAAACCGAATCACTGTGAGCCAGGGCACAGGACCAGAGGCGCCTGAGGCTCGCGGATAATGAATGCCAAATGCATGTGACAATGGACCGATCAGGGAGCAGAATGGAAATGTCTGAGCTGTGCTTTTCTATATGTATATACACACACATACATGCATACGTGCATGTATGCACCAGCGCACACACACACTCACACACACACACGCACAAGTCAAGCACACAGTACGTCTTAACAAAGGCCAACTGTGATCCTTGCTGCCAGACTCAGTTAACACACTTCTCAGTAACTCTGTTAAATTATCAGGACAAAGAAGGATACAATGAAAGAGAAAAAAGTATCAGATCCCAGTTTAGCTGGGGACACTCGACATGGAAGGATCACGGATTTGACGTAGAAATTCAGAATGCCTTTTGCTCAGGGATGAGCATGGGAGCCAACACACAGGGGAACCTCAACTGAAAAATGAAAATCAACCACTCATTCTGGGCACCAGTGGTAAACGGGAGGAATTGCGCTCCATTGAATGACTTATTGTACGATGACCCGATAATGGTTTCTACCCCTCCTGGGTCTGACCAGCCCCTTCACTCGATAACCAGTTACCCGTGTGGCCAGGTAAGAGAAGAGAACACAAGACAGAAAATAGCAGGCCACCAACTAAAGGCAAAAAGGTAATTAATGTTACAGCCTTTTAGATTCTAGAAAATACTGCACTTAAAACTGCAAGTCAACTCAGCGGCTGTCTGCAACCGATAAATGCTTCCATATTCACAGGCATCAGCAATCTTCCTCTTACAAAAAAAGTAATAATACATACATATTAATGGATCACATTTTGTCCTTTGGGGAGCATAATTTTTAAAAGGGCCAAGGCAGCAATAATAGTTCCTTTAAAAATTCTAAATGCTGTAATTGTTTTCTCTGAATTATGGTGCTAGGATTTAATTAGTGATGAATGTTCGGTATGGGGTTTGGTCATTTTTGATGAATTCAGCCAAACAGAAAAGTAGTCTTGTCCTCCTTGCTCCCTCCCCGCCCCCCACCCCCTTCCTTCCCTAGGACATTGAAATGCGCGAGCGCCTGAGAACATGTCCACGTGGGCATTTTCTTTCCTGTAGTTTGGCCGGAGTTAAGAGGGAGATGGCTTCAACCACAGTTCAACGAGGAACACGAAACATGGTCAGTGAGGTCATGCAATTCAGCACAAGTTTTGAGGTTTTCGAGTTATATGGAGGAAAAATAATAAAATGCGAATGGTAGAAATTTCTTCTCGGCGATGTTCCTATAACTAGAAAGACATTGTCCAGGTCTTGGGCCTGGGATCTTGGGCCTAAAGGACTCATGAGCAATAGGGCTAAAGGTGTGTGTGTGGGGAGGCGGTGGGAAGGCCATTCTTCATTCATTCAATGAACAACCATTAAGCAAAGCCTACTGGGTCCAGACTCTGAGCTGGGCACTGAGCACACAGCCCTGGCAATGGCACGCTTGCCCGAGGATAAACACAATCGCTTTGTTCTTCTCCAAACCACTTCTTTGTCAAAGCAGCTGGAGGGAAGCCCAGACCAGCGGCCATCCACACAGGCGGAATCAACGTGGAGGCACAGCAGGGCCCCTGGGGGCCTGGCCCACCCCTCTCATCCACCTTCAGGACTTCTTTCATTTGAGACCTGGAGGCTGTTCCTGGGTTCCCAGTGTCCTCTATTAACATGCAAATGCCCCTGGGAAAGGTCACACCTTGAGACCCCATCAGCTAACCTCTTGCTCACCAGTTACTTCTTAGCAAGGATTAGCAGAAACAGAACACCGAAAAGGCTTGGGGGTGGGGGAAGGTCCGGGCTGCGGGGAGGGAGGTGACAGACCTCTCCCTACTGCCAAGACTGCCCTGGACAGTGGATTTGCTTTAGTGCGACACCAAATCAATATACTTAGTCCAATAACAGTTGATCTTTTTCAACTGTAACACAAAACAAAATTCTATTTGCATGCCTTTCGTGCCTGCCTGATTATGCCATAAGAATCACCTGCTTCACAATTTTGTCCAAATAGTAAAAATGATGCTTCCCAAAACGGCAGGCCGCAGCGGTCAGTGGAGCTTCCCCGACTCTGTCTAGTGTCCCGTCTTGCTGTCTTGTTTCTCCCTGTCATCTCTGCCTCCTCCCGCCCATCATTCTTGCCTCCTCTTACCTCTTAGCCCAACACACTTCTTCTTGCTCATCTTCCGCCGCTGTAGGCCTCTCTACAGCGCTGTTGACGTCCACTGATCCAGCTGAAGGGAGCTTTCTTCATTCTTCTCAATAAAGCCTTTAAAATGTCGTTCGGAGAGGGCCACGGTTAAGAGCCCATGGTTAAGGATCTCGAATCCACCAGAAAGACTTGGATTCAAATCCTATTTCTGCCACTTCTAGATACCGAGGCAAGTGACTTATACTCTCCTACCATCAGCTTCCTCTCTGTTTATCTTTTGAGAGGAATACATGAAATTATACATATATTATAGAAATTTTATATATATAGCGCCATGCACTCAGTCAAGTACTCAATAAATATTTGCAATTTCTATTGTTATATCTTATATCTTATTATATAATCCCTTTTTTTGAAATCTTATTATATTATGGAATGGGATTCCAAAATAATGTTCAGGTAGTTTAAAAGCAAAGTGTACCATAATATATATACCAGTGAGTGTTAGGCCTCTAAAATTGTTCCCTGAGGGAAATGTTGACTTATTTCCACATTGCTGTCATCGACCGTCATTGTTTTTCATTCATTCCTTTATTCATTTGACAAATATTTCATGTGTCCCGACTATGTGCCAAGCACTGAGCGAGGTTCTTAGAACCCAGACATGGGCCCACTTGATCCCTGGCTTCTAGGAGCTCACATCTAGGGGTCAGAGCAAGGGAGCAATGGCAGGCGTCCATCGAGGGCTATGGGAGCTCTGCCAGCACAGAAGGAGCTGTCTGGGGTGGGTGGTGACGACATCGGACAGGCACTCAAGCCGAGCGTTAAAGGAGGATGATGTTTGTTGCCATTTATTCAGACGCATCTATGTGCCAGTCACCGAGCAGGGAGCTTTATCGCTTCACCATGTTCTTCACCATAATCCTGCGAGGTAAACATTCTTCTCACTTCGCAGGCGAGCACGCGGAGTCTCAGGGAGGTGGGGGGTGTGCCCAGAATCTGACAACTCATCCAGAATAGCTGAGATTTCTACCCACGTCGGGGGGGGTTCCCACGCCCGTGCACTTTCTTGCAACCTACTGGCCAATTCAGTGGCCGCTCAGCCAAAAAAGGGAAAAAATGGTCTTGTTGTTTATAGGCACATCTTCAGTTTCTGTTTGGTTTTTATTATGTAATATTTGGTACATACAAAATAATCTGCTAATATTTAAGTTTATCACGTGGAAACATATATTTACTTTAAGGAATATTGGAAAACACAGAGAACGATATATATGTTGTATATAGCAAAACAAATATATTTATCTTTTAGGCGAATAGCTTGCCAGGCATTTTTATGCCTAGAAGAAGAGGCTCACACACACAAAGAGGATCATATTTCGATGCATGTTGGTAACTTCCTTTTTCCACTTAACCACAGATCAAGAACGTGTCCATGTCAGTAAATATACATCTATACCGTCCTTATTCATCACTGTTAAATGTTCTTTGAATGCATAGATACCATCCTTTATTTAACCTATTCTCTCTTCAGACAGCTAGCTTAATTTCAATTTTTTAATTATCATGAATAACGTTGTGATGATCATCCTTCACGTGTTTGTCCCATCCTTCTCTTAAGATAATTTATGGAAGGGGACTCGCTGGGTTGGACATATTTTGCTACATTGTGTTTCCTCATGTGTTTACACTTCCATTAACAATTTATGAAAGTGGCTTGACATTTTTTTATATTTTTCTGTTCACCAGTTTATCTTACTGGTTTTATAAGAGTTCTTTATATATTAAGGTTATGAAATTTTTGTATATTCTATGGTATATTTGCTATACAGAAATATTTAATTTTTGCATAGTGAAATCTATAAATTTCTCTATGGTTTCTGCTGTGGCTGCAATATTTAGGAAAGCCTTCCCGAATTGTGATCCTAAATTTGCCCTTAGACATTCTGTGGGCTCAGTTTTTATATTTTATTTTCTAATCTATCCAGAATTTAATGTGCTTTATGATAGAAAGATAGAATCCAAATTAATATGTTCTGAGTACCACCTTTTGCCCAACCCTCCACATATGAAATACCACTTCTATTACATACCAGATAATAGCAGTGAGGAGCTTTCTGGTATTTTCCACTGGTCTAGCTGTCTATTTTCAGTCACAGAACCATGCTGTTTTAATTATTACTACTCAGCAGTATATTTAGTGTTTGGCAGTGTTAGTCTCTTCTCATCATTTTTCTGTCTCGAAGATTTACATAGTCTTTCCTGGTTTTCTTTCTTTCAAAAGTGAGGGTTTGAGTGGAAGATAACTTTAAAAAGTATGGCGGTAATATGCACAATAAGGTGTGTCGTGTTTTGTAAAATTAGCCTCACTACTTCACAGCCACACTCAGTTCATTTCCACACTGAATGGTAATGAGGCAGGCATGCCCAGCACATCACTGGACCTGTTACATCCTGTTTGCCAAGAACCTTGTCCATATGAAAAGGCAATACGGCAAGCAGTTGAGAGCACAGGATGTAGCTGTGTGACCTTAGGTCAGCTATTTAACCTCTCTGAGCCTCCATGTCATGTTTGCAAGGGGGCGGGGAGTGACAATATACTACCTCCCAACATATGAGCTGCCCAGGAAGGTACTTAGACGAGACCCTGGCACAGAGTAAATATTCCATGAGCGTTAACTAGCATTGTCACGTCCCAACGGTCTGGTCATCCCAGGGATTTGCTGATTTGTCTTAACTTGGAATAGGGCGATTGAAAGGAAGACACTAAATTAGGAAACATGAGTCAATAAAATAAAATTTCACAAGCCTTTGCAAATGTTTATAGGGATGAGTAATTGTCATTAAGCGGTTATACTTCACGGTGTCCAGGGCGCTGGCATTTAAAGCAAGCCATGGCCTGGCCTGGAGGGGGCCACGTGGTGTAAGAGGACAGCTTGCCACCTGAGGACCCCGAACAAGCCCGGTCGTCTGAACCCGATGCAGATTCCAATCAGGGCCCTCGTCTTGGCCTCCGTCAGGCCCATCAGCTCCGAGCCCAGACTTGCCCTCACCCTCAGCTCTCGCTCCATCTCTGTTCAGAGCAGCTCTCTGCTGCCGGCTGAGAGTCTGAGCATGGGGACGAGCCTGAGCTCAGGAGTCAGCCTGCCCTCAGTCAAAACTCCCGCTCTGCCACAAACCACTTCAGTCTTAGAACTGGAGTTCTTCTCAGCTGAAAAATGGGGTTGTTATGCCTTCCCTGCCGGGTTACTATGGGGATCGGTGAGAATACTACACATAAAACATTTTATAGAGCGTCAGTCATAGAATAGGTGCTCAACAAACATTACTGCATCGATAAGGAATGTTTGATTCTAAGGGGCAGAAAATCCAGTTCAAACTGGCTTAAAAGATAATGGAAAATTGTTGGTTTATATAACTGGAGATTCAAGGAAAAGCTGGGCTTCAGGAGCAGTTTGATTCAGTAGCCTCACTGTGTCATCAAGAATTTGTTCGTTTATGTATTCGTTTCCTCTCTCTTCACCCCGACCTTCATAGAAGCAGTTCCATCCTAAGGCTGCCTCTCATGGTCCCCAAAATGGCTGCAAGCATCCACACAGAACACAAGAGGGCCAAACCCAGAAATGTCTTCAGCTGCATGAGGAAGAGCTCTCCTACGAACCCCAGCAAATTCCTCTTCTTGTAGCTCAACAGCCAGAATGAGGTCGCAGGCCCGTCTCTGAAGCAAAAGCGACGGCTGAAAGATGCAACTGTGCACACTGGCTTAGGTCTGGACCACAGGCCCTAGGTGTGGAGTCACCTTTTTGCCAGTGAAGAAGTGAGTAGAGGCAAGAGGATGGAAACTGGACCAAAAATCAGAGTAATTACTAAGAGAAAGATGAATGGACATGGGGGGACTACTCCAGTGTCCACGCCTCGTGTCCCAGCCCCCCGCAGAGCACACATGAGGGCTGGACAGTTCTCCACTGAAACTTGAAGCCCCAAACTTTTGCCTGGGTTCTGGGTCAACAAAGAAAGGAAAGCTCAACCCACCACGGAGGGACTAAAAGCATTCTTCCTAAACAACAGCAGGCAGAACAACAATAATGATAATGTAGACAGTTTAAAAGAAAAAGTTAACATTAAAAATAGCCTTCTGAAAGAACACACATATTCTCGTTCCACACCCCTTGAGAAGCAGCTCTGTGGATGTGCGCAGAGGGCCAAGGACAAGTCACGGGCACGACCCTGGGACTTTCCTCTGGGCGCCTCCCTGCTCTCCCTCCTTCCTGTTCTCCCTCTGTTTACACTTTATCAGCCTCTATACCTGGGAGGAAATCTGGAAGGGGAGGGACAGCCGGCCCAAGGGCTGAGTGAGCTGCCCGTCCCCGCTGTGGCATGAAACTTGGTCGCCGGGAAGCTTCCATGGCCGAGCCCGAGTGGCCCTTCATGCCTCCAGGTTGCTAAGCGACAACACTTCAAGTTTGGAAATCTTTATCCACACCGGATATATTATCCCGGCAAATTGGACTTTCAGATCTGGCAGCAATGGAAAGAGTAACTTTTTTAAAAAATAGAGACAATTTAGATGATTTTAAAGACATCTGGTCCATTTTTCCAGCAATGCAGGACTCTTCTCTTTCACCAGCGCATTGGATCCAAACACTTCACACGTACAAAAGCACAAGGCTCCTGAAGAAAGAAGTGTTTCAGTCGCAAAAGTGGACTCACAAAAGTCCTGGCTGTTGGAAAGGCCCAGAACCGACTAGGGCAACAGCACAGGGCACAGGTTCTTCCTTCTTCCTTCTCTTCTCTCTCTGATCCTTTCTGTTGCTAACTCCCTTCCTGCCGTCTGTCTTGCCCTCTCTCTTCTTTCTCTTTCTCTCCCTTTCCCCCATTCCTACCTGTGTCCCTGCCAGCTTCCATCCAGTCTGCTCTCTCTCCAGCCTCCCTTCTCCCAGTCAAGACAACACGAGCACAGGGGGCAACACAATGGCTCACAGCCAGATTTTTGATCTTCTTGCCCCATCACCTCCGTGGGGCATACAGTTGGTCGTTCCTCCTTCCTTCCTAAATCATGGTTGGGGTAATCTCAGGGCAGAATCTCCCTCCACTAGGTCCTCTTTAAAAAAATTTTTAAGACAAATCCAAACACCAAATACCGTCTCCACCTGCTTGCTAATATCTAGAATTCCTCCAACAGAGAACATTACATTCCACAATTAAAGACCATGTTTCAAACATAAATAATAAACAACTCACATCTGGGCAGCTCTTAATAGTTTCCAAACACATCCAGCTGTTTCCCACCAATTCCCTCGTTTGACCCTCTCAATAATGTGGAGACGGAAACGTTACTATACTATCATCACCGTTTCAAAGTGAGGCTCAGGGACATTAAATGCCTTTCCAAAGTTTGCTCTAACCTGGTTCTGTCTGACTCGATAGTCCATGCTCTTCCCCACCCTATCTCTCGTCTTCCAGAGGGAAAGATAATGACCCAACCCCAGGGGAAACCTTCCCTAATTTCTTCAGACCCGGGATGCCCCCTTGATTGCTCTGAGATCTTTGACTTCTAATTATCACTGTTGAAACGTGTCGGTGGGGTACGCTGCCACCAGACGGCAGATGATACTCTGGTTTCACCGTGAGCCCCAGATTTTTCCAAAACTATGGGAGTCAAGTGTTTTTCTATGTTTTATCACTTTATAATCAAAATTATAGTTCACTACAAAATAGCTAAGCATGGCAATATACACATCTATATAGATGCTACAGAGAAGATACATATTT
This sequence comes from Equus przewalskii, assembly GCF_037783145.1. Lineage (NCBI taxonomy): Eukaryota > Metazoa > Chordata > Mammalia > Perissodactyla > Equidae > Equus > Equus przewalskii. Next base: position 84,636,413 of record NC_091836.1, read on the forward strand.
AGAGAAATAAATATACGGGTTGATTGTATGCCTATTAAAATGTTCATTGACCATTAGCAAGCACAGCTCAGTTGACTTCTGCCCACAGAGTCACAGCCCACTTCAAGTTTCTGAGATGTCGGCTGAGGAGCTCTGGGGTTCCTGCCTTCCCATCCTGCCACTCGATCCCCAAACACGAGCCCAAACAGGAGAAGGCAGGTGGCTCTCAAACTTTAGAGTACGTCAGAATCACCTGGAGGGCTTGTGAAAGCACAGATTTCCAGCTCTGAATTCCTGAGTTTCTGATTCAGTAGGTGTGGAATGAGGCCTGACAATGTGTACGTCTAACACATTCCCAGGGAATGCTGATGCTGCTGGCCTGGGGACCACACTTAAAAAACCACTGGACTAGGGCAAGCCACCCTGTCTGACCTCGTCGGTTCCCGCTTTCCCTCACCTGTCCCCACCACCCTGGAGGAGGGAGGGTGAGCTTCATGGCCTCCCAGTCACAGGCTGGGGACCTGCTGCCATGATTGACCAACAGCCTTAAAGACTGTGGCTGGCACCGAATTAACTTTGTGTCTCTTTCAGTACGTATTTCTACTGCTCAGTGCGCCTTCTGATCAGACATTCTCTGATATCAATGCCTGTCAGGACTTTGTATAACATCAGTTATAACGATAGAGAATGCTGGCCTTCATTAAAGCGGCCAGCGCTGAGGGAAGTGTTCCTTTCGTTCCCTCACCTAATCCTCATGACACTCCTATGACAAAGATACCGTTATTATTCCCCTTGTACAGATGGGAAAACAGAGGATCAAGGTGACAAAACCAGTAAGTAAACACCCATTTTTCTCCACAACATAAGCTCTGTCAGCCACTGTAGCTGCTGATTCTAAGCATTCAGTTCGGATACTTAAAGTCGGATTGCTGGCTCCCTCAAGCCAGTTTCTCTGGGCTCCTATAGCTTCTGGTCCTAGCATTTTCCCCACTGGTCTATGTCCAAGCCCGCCAGCCTGTCAGCAGGCCCGGTGTAGTCCCCGATCTAATCTACCGCCTCGGTCCACCATCCCGGATGCAGGGGAAACAGACACGGAGGCCCTAAGGCTCTTGCAGAGTCGCCGGCAACAAAGATGGACTCCAGTGTATCCCCAGACGGCACTTTCTAAGGCAGGAAATGGAATCGGACACTCTATAATGAGCTTCTTCAGATGTTATGTTGGCACGCTGAAACAGCATCATAAAAATTCCTCTCATTTATGAAAGAACTACGCAAACATATTAAGAAAGAAGAAAGAAAGAGATTCGGGGGAGGCGGGGAGGGCAGAAAAGGAAGAAAGGAAAGAAGGAAGGAAGAGAGAGACAAAGAACCAAGCTAGGAGAAAATACAGCAAAGGAACAAAAGGAAATTCTTTACAGTTCTTCCTTGCTGTAGAACATCTTAATAAGAATATAAATTCAGGAACAGAAGAGCTGAAAGACAAGATAATGAGATTAAACACAGAACGGGAGATGGAGGATGTAAGGAGACAAATTGAGGCCCCAAACCACATCATTATAGAATAAGACAAAAACTAGAGCAGAGACAGGTATATTCCACTGAAAATAAATTATTTATATGGAGAAGAGTTCAAGATAATCACAGTAAATGCAGATAAAAACAAAGAGGTTGGAAACAAGTACAGAGAAGCTAATAGATTTTTTAAATCCTACTGAATAAAAAATAAGTATCCAAACCCAAAGGTAAAACTTTTAAAATTACGTAAGTAAAGAAAAAAATTGAATATGTAGATTGAAAGACATACCATGTTCCAGGAAAATTTAATACAGACGGCTCAAGACAGATCTACACCAGTTAAAAGACGGAACTTCCAACATTCAGTCGAGAAAAGCAGATCCTTACAAGGGTTCCAATCCAGGTTGCCTCAGCCTTCACCACAGCGACGTTTAACGTCACAAGACAGTGTTCACAATGTTCTACGGGAAAGAAAGTGCACCCCAGGACACTATAGCCACACAAGAATGTTGTTAAATATAAAAAGGCTACAAACTTTCTCAAACCCGAGAAACCCTCCAGGAATACAGCACCCATGAGCTCTTCGTGAACAAAACTGTCTGACAATGACATTCGGCCAATTAAGAAATGAAGAAAAAAAAGAACTTAGGGATGGAAACCCCAGGAAAAAGCACTACAGATAGGCAATAGATCTATGTAACATTTATGCTTCGGATAAACACCGTCCCTCACCGGAGCCTGGAGCCTGCCCCGGCTGCCTTATTCTCTATGGCAATCAGTGCCCCGCCCGCTCCAGCATCAGGGATCTCCTTTCCTCTGCTTTATTTTTTGCATTTATTCTCTAGCATGTGTGATTTTCTAATACACCATATATTTGACTCCTTTGTTGTGTATTATCTGCCCCCCACCCCACCCCATAGAAGGGATGTGAGTCAGCAGAGCTGGCACTGAACCGTTACATGAACTATGGAAACTATTCTGGTCTGAGAGCAGACAGTTGGAGCAGTAAGTCTGAACAATGTAAAAATACTCATAGAACCAAGAAAATTCAACTTGTGGGGTGGGGGGGCAGGAAGAGATGTGACAGTGCTCATGTTCTTATCTTTCACAGCCCAAATACAGTTGATACTAAAATTGAAACCCAGTTTAAAAAGAAACGATGACCGCTACCTCTGATGTTTTCCATAATCACTTTCATCAACCTTCAAAGGGCTTCTGAGGAAATGCTATGCCACAGTAAAGAAGCACGTATTCAATAATGGTAGTTTTACTTTAGTATATTTTCTTCTGCTAAATCCAGGAAACTTTAAGGTAATAATTCATATTTTAAAATAGTATTTAGAGTTGTGATCTCATTTTTATTAATGTGTTTTTAGATATTTATTTTTCCTATCTACATATATGAACACAAAGATAATAGTGATGATGCTCATTTATTCTCAATAAGGGTTATTTCTGAGTAGTAGTATTTGGGGTTATCTTACTACTTCCCTCTTTAAACTTTATTACAGTAATTATTTATAATAAGCATGCATCTTTTTTTGAATACAATTGAATGGTTTGCCTTTTTTTAAAGAAAAAAAAGGCTAGAAGCATATACTTCAAGATATAGATACAGATAAAAGATAGAGATAGAGATAGAAACAGAGATAGAAATAGAGATAGAGACAGGGGACAGCCCCGTGGCCACATGGTTAAAGTTCCATGCTCTCTGCTTCGGTGGCCCTGGTTCACAGGTTTGGATCCCAAGCGTGGACCTGCTCCACTCATCAGCTACGTGTGGTGGCGTCCCACACAGTGACACAGATGTTAACTCAGGGCGAATCTTCCTCACAAAGAAAAAAAAACGGAAAAAAGATATAGATCCAGATAAAAGATAAAGATAGAGATAGTGTTACAGATATAGATACAGATACAGTTATAAATACAGATGTAAATACAGTTACAGATATGGATGTAGATATAGTTAAAGATACAGCTGTAGATATAGACATAGATAGAGCTGTTTAGCACCCACGGTGGAAATAATGGATCTTGAGCCTCACCCTTCAGTTAACTTGCATTTCTTTCTGTCTCCCAGAACTCCCTCTGGGACTCGCCAGAGGGAAGGAGGGAAATGAATGCTGACTGGAAAACCCACTAGGTGCTTTTTCATAAGCTTCGGTTAAGCTTGTGGGGCAAGAATCATTTCACTGTTTTATGTGATAAATTTGAGGCTTGTGATCTGAGGTTGTGATTTGCCTTATTTTGTACAGAGAGATAATAATAATAATAAAAGTAAAACTGTGTTATGAGTGCTTACCATGAGCCAGGCTTCATGCGAGGTATATCTAAAAAGATTCTCTTTTAATCCTCATAAAACCCTCTGATGCCAGCAATTTTTATTCTTAGTTTTAAAATGTGGTTCAGGGGCTTGCCCGGGGGTGCAGCCGTTAAGTTCACATATTCTGCTTCAGCGGCCCGGAGTGGGTCAGTTCAGATCCTGGGTGAGGATGTGGCACCGCTTGGCAAGCCATGCTGTGGTGGGCATCCCACACATAAAGTAGAGGAAGATGGGCACAGATGTTAGCTCAGGGCCAGTCTTCCTCAGCAAAAAGAGGAGGATTGGCAGCAGATGCTTGCTCGGGGCCAGTCTTCCTCAGCAAAAAGAGCTCGGGGTTAATCTTCCTAAACAAAAAGGAATAAATAAATAAATAAAATGTGGTCCAGAGAGATGAATTGTATAACCAAGTGTGACAGAGCTAGAAAGTGGCAGTGCCAGGACTGGAACTCAGGTCTGTCGCACACCGAAGCCCGTGCCATTCCCTCTCCTCTGTGCTCTCTCCAGGCTGGAGAAGAGTGGCCTGTGTTGGTCACCCACGGGGGCCGCACTGGCCCTAACTCTATCTGGTCTCATGGTGATTGGAAGTGGGCTGTTTGGACGCTGCCAACAGATCAAATGGAGGGTCAGGCTCCACAGGGGGCTGCTGGCCACACTCATGAATCCCCGTCCCCCTCCTGGGTGCCCCTGCTAAGCTGAACAAGCAAAAGGGCAGCTCTGATGACTTCCCAAGATGGCTCCAGGACTGCCTGGGAGCTGAGGCCCCACCTCAGCAGCTGTTCCTTGAGTGGTTCTGACACAGTGAACTCTCAGCCAGGCAAGAGGCGCAAGTGGTGGTCAGCAGAGCGTAGACAATGGCTCCGTCAAATGAGTGTCCGGGGATCGGGATTCTGATCCCTTTTCTGCCGTTCCTTTGTGGTGTGACCCTTGGGAAGTCACTTCATGTCCCTGAGCCTCATTCTCCCCATCAGAAAAATGAAAGGGTTTGGACAATTTCCAAAGTTCTCAACTCAATACTTGAGTGATTTAGTCAGAGGATGAGGCCCTCTCTTAGGGAGAGTCTAAGTGATTGGGGGCAGGCATCTCTTTGAGAAGGTAAAACGGCGGCCAGGGAGCCAAGCAAGCAAGGAGCAAGAGGGCTGGGGTTATCCCCACACCAGAAAGGAGTGACTTCAAGAGAAGAAACCTTCAAGGCTGCAGGAAGGGTTCTCCGCCGGAGGCCTTCTCTTTCTCCCAAGGTGGGTCTTGGCAGCTGGACCACAGGCCTTTATGAGATTATCTGCTAATCATGGCCTGGATGTGAGCACCGAGCGGTGTCACGTGCAGAATGAGATGCTTTTTTACGACGCAGTAAAAGAGAGGAAATCGCCTTGGCCTCTTGCCTCGTCCTGCGCTCGGTAAGGAAGCGGGCAACAGGAGCCCATCCTCCCCCTCCTGTTGGCGTGGGCTCTGAGAGCTCAGAGTTTCCACCTAAGGGCTGTCATTTCATTAGAGGGCTGCGGGGAGGGGCCGGGGGTGAGGAGAGACATTAGGAGAGACCGGGGATTGCTAAAACCCACAGACACTGAAAGTTTAGAAGAGCTCGAGTCACACACAGCACGTCAGCAACGCTACACACTCACACTTGAGTAGATCACCACCCCCACTTAGGGAAGGAATTTCTCTTCACATGCTATTATTGGAACAATCTATTATATTTCCTCTGAAAAGTAGACCATACTGAGAACCACTGCTCCTCCCACTGACCACTCCCGCTCACTGTCAGGCTCTCTGGTGTTGATTTTCACCCCAAAGATAAAACAGTAGATTGAACCACCATTTATCAACCGCCAGTCGTGTGCCAGGAGCTGTGCTGAGCGCTTACACGCTCCTAAGAGTTAAAGCAATGAGTTAACACTGATCTGGTAGCTTTACATATGTTGACTTATTTAATCCTTATGACAATGCAGATTCTATCAAACAAAAAACAAAATTGATGTTATTATCACCCCTTCATTTTACAGATGAGAACATTGAGTCCCAGACATGTTAAAGAACGTGCCCGAGGTCACACAGCTGGTAGCAGAGCCAAGTGGATTCCTGCGTCTTTGCTTTTAACCATCCATATCAGCCTCTCCTCATTTACCATTGTAAGTCGAGGTCTCTGGGTTCTTGGTCCTTCAAGGATCATCCTTAAACTTAATACTTATATGGGGAGCCATTCTCTCTCTCCCCGCAAGGTGTTAGGAAGAAACCTTTTGCCCTTTGCTTCGCCCTCTCCCAGGCTCCTTTCCAGCGGACAGGTGGTTTGTCTGATGGGTGAGCTGGTGGGAATGCAGCTCCCATTGCTCCATCCCCTGGTAACAGGAGGAGGTGATGGGTGGCCTCACTGGTGAGGGCTGCAGAGTCCCTGCTGTTGTCCAGCGAGGCCACCGCGATCCCCCACGCAGACAGCTCAGTGGAGGTCTGTCTTGCGGACCCAATTCTGCCCTCAGGCAGCTGACATCTCAGCTAAAATGCAGATTGGGACTCTCATTCTGGTGCCACGAGCCAGGTGAGCAGGCCTGTGGCCACTGCCCCTTGGCCTTTGTGTCTATTTCTCAGATTCCAGAGGGGAGAAGAGGCAACGAATCAGCTTCACAAAATACAAACAACCCCCAGCTCCAGAGTTCAAGGCCCTTCCTGGGCCACTCCAGGAAGCCTGTCCTTCTGGCAGGTTCCCGCGCCCAGGTACCCCTCAAGGGCCTCAGGGACACTGTCAGCTCCCTGGGGCCGCTCACCTGTTCCTTCCCTCTGGCCTCACACTGCTCAGCTGCAGTCCCCCCAGAACCCTCTGCCCCAGTATAGACTTCGGCTCTGATTTAACTTTCCAGTGCTTAGTAAGGCAGGACTAAACATTTAGCAGAATATTGGAGAAGATTTGAGAATAATCAGAAAACATGAAAAAGGAAAAAGAAAGAAAGTTCAACAGAATACTGGGCATCACAGTGAAGACGGGCAGGCATGCCCTCCGTGGGGAGCCCCTCATCCCTCCTTCCCCACCTGCCACCACACTGCAGGATCCCCCTACCATGGAACGCCTTGGCCATGTGCTTCTGTCCCGCAGCACACCTCTCAAGACTTTGTTAGACTCAACGAAAAGGGGAGAAAAATGCCCCACCACCAGTCTCCTCATCAGTACTCAGGTCATCTTCTAGGGTGCTGGTCCACCCAGGCACCTCAACTTTCTCCCTGGTCCAGCAAGAAGAAGAAACAAACAAGCAAAATAAACCCTTTTCCCCATGCCGGCCAACTCCCATGTTGGCATCGTCCAGCAAATCATCCATAGAGAGGCATTTCCCAGGGCAGAGCAGTTTATCTTCTGGTCCTCTCACCCTCACCATTTGGCAACAGGAGCTGGGTGTCCCTGTTACATGACCCAAAAGTTCATCGAAAGCTTTGTCCAAGACCGAAAGCACAGCCTTCCTGCAAAAATGACTACGCCCAGGAGCTGCAGGAAAGATTGCAGGTAGAGAATAGAGGAGTTTGTTCCTGCTCCACGTGGTCCCAGGGCACCCACAGAAGGCTCCAGGAGGTTATCGTTTTCCTCAATTTGTGAGGAATCTGAGGCTCAGAGAATTTAACCTTGCCCGCAAGTAACCGTGAAAGTAACTAACAGACATGAAATCAGTCAAAATTCTCGCCCCCAGACTCTGCTTAGAAGAAACAAATCACAACTCCCAGGCCTCAGGGAAGCCTGGTGAGTCCCATGCCCTCCCAGCATCCTCATCAGTAGAGATGAAGATGACGTCTGCCGGCTGCCTGACGGGGCGGCCTCCTGGACTCTGATTCTGTGACAGCAGTGCAGCATCCACCTCGTTCTCCTGAGACAAGCCCTTCCAGATCCGGAATTCCCTAGTGTAGAATTATTCACCTGACTCGGGTGAATTCTGTCTGCCCTTTGGTGTCAAGGACCAAAGGCCTATGATCCCACATCGGTTGTTTTGAAGCCATGGGTCACATCTTTGTCCAGAGATGCCTCAAATCCAGTTGCTGCCTGAGAGTCCTACCATGCTACTGCTTTTGTGCAAAATTCAATCTGTTCTCTGTGCGGGGAGGTGGTGGCAAGGCTCAAAGTTTGACTTTTGACAGGAACAATCCAGAATAAAGAGATGCTTCCAGGCAGCATAGAAAAGGTGGGAAATGTGGCACTTTTGCTTTGGCCCAGCAAGGTGCATTTCTCCCTGCGTTAGTTTTGTCACCAAGGCCTCCTGCCTACACCTGCACTGGGCTTTATTTTCAGCTGCCTCCCAGCCCATGATCTACACTCTTTTCTCCAGATCTGTTAAACCTCTCTTTCAAGACTTTGTTTTTTCTGGTCACCCTCATTGCCTGAAATAGCCTTTCTTCTCCTCTTTAGTTGGTTAATTCTTACTTGCCTTCCAAAGGTCAGGTAAGCTCAGGCATCACCTCTTCCAGGAAGCCTTCCCCGACCATCCTTTAGTCTGGGCTCCCTTGGTACTCTATGCCTGTGCATGCTTCCACCACGGCACTCCTATGCTGCACTGCCATTCTCTCTCTATCTCCCATGCCAAAGAATCTTAGGATACCTTGTTAATAGCATGAAATCCATCAGCAGACATGTCTAGGCCAAGTCCAACCGAAGAGGACACTTTTTAAAAATATTATAGGCCCCAATATTATAGTAACTTCTCAGTCTCTTTTCAATTCTATTCTTCTCATCACCATCATGACCCACATGGAAAGGGGAGAAGGGAAGAGACATTATCACGTCCAGCAACCCTGTACCTTCCTTCAGTATTCTACATAGCCTGGCATCCTTGTCACTCCATGCCATGCATCAAACATCCTGAATTGCCTAAAAGGTATGGTATATATTTAACAACCGTGATGTTCCGGTGCTGGAGTTCTTTCCATTTTTGTTTTCCAACAGAAGTTCTTCTTCTGACTCTGAGGCTGGTCCAGTTTCTGATCTCTGTAGCCTAACCTTAACAACATGCAGTGCCCAGGTGGAGAACTGTGGCAACAGGATGCTCTCTTGCCCTCGGAGAAAGGACATTCGATTCACAAGATCACTCTCTGGTAGTACTATTTCCACTGATGGTAACGTGTGTTTTGAAAATAGCCATTCTTTTCGGTTATTTTTTAACGAGATAAACAATGCATGGACACATTCTTATTGTAAAAGTTAAGACCGTACTGATAAAGAGACAACCCCCTTGAGCCATCCTTCCACTCTTCTAATCTCCTCTCCCCCACCCCCACCCCGGGGTAATGGCTATCATCATTTTGGCCTGTGTCCTTCCACATCTCAATATGTATCTACACACTTCTATGTACACAGAAAAATAATGGTTTGGTTTTGTTATGTGCTTTTGTTTTGTTTGTACTTGACATTGCATGAATTATTCTGCAATTTATTTTCTTTATTCAAAAATAGGTTTTGAAAATCTTTCCATCTTTCCATTCTTTGAAAGATCTTTGAAGATCTTTCCATTCTTTTTATCTCTGGCTGGAATTCTGTGGATTTGATGCCTCACGATTTATTTAACCATCCTTATAGATGGGCAGTTTTTCACTATCACAGACGCTATTTCAGTGAGCATTCTTGAATGTGCATCTTCACGCATCTGCATTTTTCTGCAGTAGAGTCTTAGAACTTCCCTTGCTGGATAAAAAGTTACGTGCCTCTTCATGCCTGATATCAATTTGCTCTTCAACCAAGGGTGTGTGAGAGTACTGTACCTTGCCAAAACTAGATGCCATCAGTATTTAATTTTGCCCAATATGATGGATAAAGCATGATTTCTCTTTATTATTTTAATTTGCATTTTCCTCATTATTAGTGGAGCTGAACATCTTTTCGTAAGTTTATAGGTCTTTTCTCAGTCTACAGATTATCCGTTTGTCTCCTAGGGTAGGCAAACTTCTATGGGGCCCCCAATGGTCCTCACCCTTTTGTATTCGTGTCCTTGTGTAACCTCCTTCCCTTAAGGGCCTAGTGACTTGCTTCTAATGAACAGAAAATGGCAAAGATGGTAGTTTGTCACTTCCAAAGTTAAGTTACAAAAGACTGTGACCTCCATCTTGTTAGCACTCTCTCTGTCTGGCTCTGCTTCTGTCTGATGGAGAAAGCTGCCTTATTTTCAGCTGTCCTGTGGAGAAGCCCACATGGCGAGGAACTGAGCATGGCTTCCAGCTAACAGACAGCGAGGAACTGAGGCTCTCCGTCTAATAACCTTTGAGGAACAGAATCCCATCAGCAATCACGTGAGTGAGCGTGCAAGCGGGTCCTTCCCCAGTCGAGTCTTAGATGACTGGAAGCCCAGCCAACACCCTCACTGCTGCTTTGTGAGAGACCTCGAGCCAGAAGACCCACTCAGTCGTGCCTGGATTCCTGACTTACACAAGCTGTGAGATAACAAATGTTTTAAGCCACTAAATTTGGAGGTAATTCATTATGTAGCAACAGATAACTATTACATATCATTTACACATGTTTCTGTTTTTGGATTTGTAGGCATTCTACACACCACAACGGAACATCGTTGGGTGTTACAAGTGTTGCAAATATTTTCTACCAATCTTTGGCTTATCATTAACTCTGTTTATGTTGTGTCTTTTATTATACAGAATTTTAAATTTTGGTGTCTTCAATTGTATCAATCTTTTGTTCTATGGAGTTTACATTTCAAGTCTTATTTAAAAAGATCCTTGCCCCCCCCAGAGTTGTAAACATATAATTATTTTTTTACCTCTTCCTCCTGACCTCCACTGTTAAGTTCCACGAGGACAGGGGCTCTGAGTCTTGCTCATCTCTGGATTCACAGCCCGAAGCCAAGTGCCTCATGGAGCTGGCATTCAGGAATGCTTGATGCGTCCATGCAGGCCGACTTTGCAAGTCCACATTCCTCCCTCAGCCATTCTCCCTGGGGTCTAATCTCCATTCCCAGGCTGGAGTGTGTGCCTATCTCCGCTTGCTCTTCACTAAGACAGACAACAGTTGCTCTTCCAGCCCCTTCAACAGCTTTCTCCCATCACCCCCGACCAGTGCACTAATGCACACACTCCTTTATAGCTACATAGTCTTGGCACTTAAATATTGCTTGTGTGCTGAAGATCTCATACTCTAAAAGGGCGGGGGGGGGGGAAATAATCTGAAGATTTCAGTTAAAGTGCTGGTAAGGATTCAGTGCCAAGAAATGTAAAAACTGACAGCTTGAATTAAATTTGCAGAAGATACAGCCTGAGGAGATGTCTATGCAGCAGATACAACCCCCAACCCTCACCCCGAGCCCTGACATTAACGCAAAGTCAGAGGCTAAGAGGAGTAATGACAGAGAGAGAATTCAAAGGGGGAGGTGCTGGGCCAGCAGCGTTCTCTGAACACAGCCCAAGAAAAGAAATGGAGAGCTGGAAGCGTGAAACAGTGCACCAGGCACCTGGGATATAATTCAATACAGAAAGGGGTGATTTGAGAACATACTCTTTGCCCTGCCATCAATGTGCATCTACAAGAAAAGGTCCCAGACAGGGGAGGTGAATTGTCCGTGGTTGGGGGCAGGGGGCAGGAAGTAGAACCCAGGGTCCAGTTGCCTGATCAGGCTCTTTCCACACGGCTGGAAGGAGGAGGTCCAAGAAGGAGTCGTGGCTCCAAGAAGAGGGCTGAATATCTCACTCCACATTTCTAGAAGGCACGGAGCGAGATCTTCCTATTCTTGAGGAAGTTGAAGGGGAGCGGGTAGTGAGCTGGCGCTGGCATCTAGCATTTACTCCCAGATTGTCCTGGGAGAAAGGGGTTTTTAAAAACCTTGTAGCTGAGAACTTCACTCAGTCTTTTTGGACCCTGAGTCCACTCTCCCCACAGGCAACTGGCTCTGGTCCAGGAGCATCTGAGCCCACCCCATCAGGCCTGGTACACCAGGGTCGGCAATGCCTTGCGGGGAAGAACCCCACATCAGGCTAGGAGGAGAGGTGGGAAGGGATTCCACAGCTGGGGGATGGATGAAGGACTCAACCTCTCATCAGCACCACCTGTGGCCTCTGGGTGCTGTGTAGAAATTAGAGAAAGGCATTCCTTTATCAAGGTACTTTACTACCTGCCATCTGCCAGAAAAGGACGTTACAAATACAAGCCTATAATGAATAAGATATGAATGGCACACCCTAGAGTTGTGAAATGCACATTGGGAACAATTGTGTGAGTCAGCCCCGTGAGCTACCTTATTCTCCTGAATCCAGCTATGCAAGTGTTGTTCCTGGCACCAGTGGAGCCAAAGATATTCTAACCCCAGGACATCCTTCATGGTGGCTCCAACCTTCAAGTCCTTCTCTGTCCATGTGGGTGCTACTTCTTATGGGGCAAATAGACTTTCCTCCTAGATTCTACATGGTTCAGAGATCACCAATTAAGAAACACCGCAAGAAACCAAATGTTGCCTTTGCCAGCCCCCATCCCTTTGCCAAAGTATGAGTGAAAAGAAATCCCCCTGAGCCTAGAGTAGGCCAGGGACTTCCTCAGCCATGGCAGACCAGACCAAGCTGCCACTGCCCTCTGCAGAAATGGAAGAAGCTGTCTGCAAATGGACCAGGTTCCACAGTCATTGTCTGCACTGATTCAAGTGCACATGCTGCAGGTCAAGAGAATAAAATAATGGAAAGAAATGCAGGTACTGGCTAGCATTTTAGTGCAGCCTTGCAGAAAAAAGCTAGCGGGGAAATAGATCAGATGCCCAGGCTATGCGTATTCATCCAAATACAATTAATCGCTCTTCATGCGTGTGGTTTTTGCCATGAAAAGATTTTTCATGTTATTTGGTTATCAGAACCACCTCGAGGAAAACAGGAACCTTCACCTCATTTTATAGATGAGAAAATTAAAACAGAAGCAGAAAGACTTGGCCAGGCTCGTCCTCTGAGCTGGTAACCAGGTTGGAAGGCTGGGCATTGGCTGGGGGCCTCTGCCGGCCAAAGAGGCTCTGAAGATGGCCACAGGGGAAGCAGGGTGCCTCCTCACAGGCTCCACCGCTCAGCCTGGACTGCCCAGAGGCAGAGGAGCTGGCAATGTGGAGCAACTGGAACGCCCATACGTGGCTGACGGGTGGGTAAATTGGTACAACCACTTTGGAAAACAGGTGGTATTGACTAAAGTTTATCAAATGCATTTCCTGTGACCTAGCAATTACACACCTGGGTTTACACCTAATAGAAACAAGTTCTCAGTCCTTCAAAAGAGAGATTTGAGAGTGTTCCTAGTGCCTCTACTTACCATAGCCCCAAACTGGAAACGATCCAAATCTCCATCCACAGGAGCATAGATAAATAATTATGGTATATGTATCTAGTGGAATACTACATAACAGTGAAAAAGAACAAACTGCTGCTACATATGACATGGATGACTCTCACAGACATAAGATGGAGCAAAAGAAGCCAGAGACACAAAAGAGAGTACACTATATGATTTGGTTTATATAAACTTGAGAACCAGCAAAATCAACAGATGGTGATGGAAGTCAGAATAGTGGTTCTGTTTGGGAAGGGACACAAGTGATCCTACTGGGGTGCTGGAAATCATCTATATCTCGGTTGGCATGGGTGGTTTCTAGAAGAGGGTACACATATGTAAAACTCCATTAAGCCATACACTTAAGATCTATGCCCTGTTACACCTCAATGAAAGAACAAAACGGAAAACTCACAAGCACCACAACTCAGTGGTTCTCAAAATACAGCTCCCAGTGCAGCAGCAGCAGCAGCCTCAGGGACATGCTGGAAATGCAAATGCTCCGACCCCACCACAGACCTACTGAATCTGACTGGGAAGGGGTCTAGCAATCCGCGCTCTAGTAAGCCAGAGTGATTCTGATGTGCATTAAAGTTTGAGTACCCCTTGCCATAAGATGTGGGTATTATTAGCCCTATTTTACATTTGAAAAAACGAAGGCTTATAGAGAGAAAGTAACATGTTCAAGTCCGGCCAACTACTAAGAGGCTGAGCTAGAATCTGAACCCATATCTGGCTCAGTCCTGTGCTTCTCTGACCCAATCTCACCATCCCCCACTGTGGAAATATGGCTCAGCCACGAGGGATGTGACGTGAGGCTGTGTTATATTATCTCCATTAACAGAAAGAGGATTCCAGCTATAGGTTCTTGTGGGGCCGACAGGACAAAAGGGCATGAAGTTCAATTTCACAGGTTTTTGCAATGAAGGAAGCCAGCTGAGACCTATTTCCTTGTTTTTCCAAACTGTTCTGATGCAGGGCAGTTTGCTGGAGGTGAAGCTGGAGAGAAAGTCAGAGCCCAGAATTTGGCGAGCCTTTTAAACTATGTTTTGGAATGTGGACCTTGACCCAGGAGCAACAGGGAGCCCATCATCTGTCCCCTCCCCCCAACCGTAAGCTCCGTGAAGGTGGGCACCATGTCTGCGTCAGTCACCGACACACCGCTCCCAGCACCGTGGCTGGCAAATGGTAGGAGCTAAATCGAGATTTCCTGAGCTGATTATTTTATGCTAGAGGAAAAATGATCCATCTTCCGTTTCTAAAATCTAGCTCTGGCTGAGACGTGAAGATTCACTGCGAAGAGATCAGAGTTGGAGGCAATGACGGACTGCTTAGGTAACTGGTGCAACCATTCAGGCAGAAGTGGAGGGGGCCTGGGTAAGGCTGGCAACCGGGAGGATGGAGGGAAAGTCAAATGGTCCAGCCATTGGTCATTCACTTATTCAACCAAGTGAGGCATCTTGGCAAGCACCTGAACATCTCTGAGCCTCAGTTTGCCATCTGTAAAATGGGGATAATAACAGTAGGTACCTCATAGTTGTGAGAATTCAGTGAGATTTTAGCATAGTGCCTGGTACATGGTAAGTCTTGAGAACTGTGAGTTTAATATTGCTGCAGCTGTTGTTAAAGACACAGGGTCCTGGAAGAAGCCCCGGATTGGCTATCTAGAGTCCTCATGATGGCTCTGCTTGTCCTTGAGCCAGTCACTCCCCTTCGATGGTCTCTAAACTAAGGGGCACGACTAACTGACCTGGTAGGCCCAACAGTTCTCATAGTCGCTGAATGCTAGAGTTTTTATCAGTCGGGAGAGACATACATGCATTTGCAACAGAAGGATGGACACTCTCATCAGGGAAATTTAGCACCTGCCAAATTTTCCTTTTGGTGCCTCTGACTTAGTGCAGGTGAGATTCATGGAAGAAAACTGGAGGACAAAGACCATTAACTGTAATATCTGTTCAAGGATCCTTTATCAGCAGAACTGTTAGTGAGAGGAGGGGGGGAACTTACAGATTTCTGAAATATCTGTTTTCTTTTTGCAAGACAGGGAACAGAATTCAAGCTTTCAAACTGTTTATAAAGTAATCAGCATTAATTTGTTCTGTTCAGGTTTTAATTATACACTGTAGGCCATTCTGACAGGACACCACCAACGCCGAGTCTGTCAGGAGATAATTTCCCGCCAGGATGACCACGCACCTCATGAATTATACATGAAACTTTGTTTCCTTGTGACTGTTGCTAAAAGATGCTGTCAGCCTCCTGAAATCTCAAAAGATCTGCAATTGTTTTTCGATAAGTCTAATTAGCAGGAAGTAGGTGGGGAGGTGTTAAGAATGACTTCCCAGGGATGTGAGATGCTGAGAGATGCTGAAAGGGTCCTTCCTCAGCTGGTGACCCTGGCGGGCTCAGCACAGACTCAGTCTCGGCTGGTGGAAGTCGGGTCAGAACACTTGCTCCCACATAACTGACAAGCAGCAAGATTTATACTTGTTCTCCCTGAGCCTGAGCCTGAGCAAGCCAGCCAGAGACTGTAGACATAATTCTGTTATTCAAATGGGAGAAGAGTTTGATAGCTATGCTAATGACTTTTATCTGTGAAAACATAACTAATAGCTTGGTTTACATTTGCGTACATTTATGAGCATAATTTTAGCACATAATTTTATTGCACAATAAAACATAATGCAGCATTAGTCGGCTTCACCAAAAAAAAAGGGATACCTTAGAGTGATCTGCACGTAAACCTTCACACCGCATTTATATGACAGTACCATTTAAAATGTTGACCCGTTTGAATTAATGAAAGAGTTTCCCAGTTAACAATTAGCTGCATGAGGCCATTTCCTGTAGACATAATATTTGGGGGTGATGCTTATGATTTGCTCCATAATTCATCGTAGCATTGATTGCTAAAGATTGTTTTTCGATGCTGTTATTCTTATGGCTAAATTGGATTGAATGAACCTGATCTTCTCAAGGTGCAAGCACAAACTTGCTGGGAGCCTCTGCAGCATGGCTCCCATTTGAGAGATGCAGGGACGCCAACTAGGCCAAAGGGACTTTCTTTGCGTTTGAGAAAGACAGGACATGGGAGATGGCATGGGGACAACCCTCTTCACAAGAGATCTGATGGAGCAGAGCCCAGAGGTGGGGCACCGTGGGCAGGGAAGGGGGGGCACCCAGACTGAAGGCTGGGTTGCAGATGAACAATGTGAAACAAGGGGCTAGCCATGGCTGGGGTGTTGTGAAGGAAGAAGTCTGCATGACCTTGGCTGAAGGCAGAGTCAAAAGAAGCTAGGAGGTCTGGTGATGCCCAAGACCAAACACAGCCAGTTCTCTAGGTGGCCCACAGGGGAGCACTGGCTGGACTGCAAGTATTGGTCAAGACTCTTGCTTACTTGCAAAAGCAGCAACACAAGTCAAACTAGCTCAAGCAAAGATGGAATGTTTGGGCTCACATAACTGAAAAGTCTGGGGTTGGGTGAACCTCAAACACGGTTGAATCCAGATGCTCCAAGTATATCACCAGAGAGTCAGTCTCTCTCTCAATTGTTTTCCCTCGTGCTGGCAGCATTCTCAACTAGGCCCTCTCCCAGGGGTGGGAAAGACGGCCCTCCAGGGGCTCAGGCTTCCATGATAACAAGAGTTCATGATCACAAATGCATCTCTGTAAGAGTCCATCCAGCCACACACACAGCATCCAGGAGTGTGAGGAGCTCTGCCTGGGGTCCTGCGTTCTCCTGGTGGCGAGAATTTTGAGAGCCTTGATTGGCTTCATCAGAGTCACAAGGAGAGTGGGGCCGGCTCCATGGCTGAGTGATTAAATTCGCTCACTCTGCTGCGGCAGCCCAGGGTTCGGATCCTGGGCGCAGACATGGCACTGCTCGTCAGGCCACATTGAGACGGCGTCCCACATCCCACAACTAGAAGGACATGCAACTAAGATATACAACTGTGTTCACGGGGGGGTTTGGGGAGATAAAGCAGAAAAAACAAACAAAAAAAATTGGCAACAGTTGTTAGCCCAGGTGCCAATCCTTAAAAAGAAAAGGAAGATTGGCAAAAGTTGTTAGCCCAGGTACCAATCCTTAAAAAAAAAAAAAAAAAAAAGGAAGATTGGCAACAGTTGTTAGCCCAGGTGCCAATCTTTAAATAAAAAAAAAAAATCACAAGGAGAGGACACAGACTCTTCCCATAAGGAAAGGAGGCAAACAGGCAAGAGAGCAATGGCTGGCCAGGCCCTTCACCCAGGGCTGTGGTGTGATGGAACAGAGAGCATTTAGCAACATCAGGAGTTGTGGTGGAGGTGCCTGGGCTAGAGAAGGCGCTGCAGAGGAGAGTGTCCTGTGTCTGGAAGGGGCCAGAAAGCACATCTGTCACAGACTTCCTGGAGGAAGAGGGGCTCTTCACCCTGCTACCAAGAGAACTTAGGGATGACAATAGCGCTCTGTAAATATCGGAAGCCTGCTTATTCTGGGTAACTCCAGACAGGGAAAAAGAGCAGTGGGTGAAGTTATAAGCAAGTGAGCAGGTTTAGTGCAATATATGACCAATACAAAGTCTTAACAGGCAGGTAGAATATAGCCAGACAGGCTGCCCTAGGGTTGGTGAGCTCCTCATCTATGAGTACATGCAAGCAGGTGAGCGGAGGCTAGTAAATCCTGCTGTCAAGATGCTGTAGAGATGAAGTCAGAATAGGAAGAGAGGATGCTCTAGACGACCACCTATGATAAGCACAAGGATGGGGGAGGCACCTGCTAACTATGGCCTCAAAGCACAGAGCCCTTCAGGTTGAAAAGATGAAGCTGAGATGCATGCGTCTGAGCCTTCTGAATGTAAAAAAATGAAGTAAACTAAATAAAGCTGGAATGCAGGGATGTAACAAAGAAAAACATGGACTTGGAGAACTGGATGAGCAGATAGAACACTGGGGGAGGAACAACTTTCTGAGTTAAACAGGAAAATTGACAGTAAGTGGAAAAGAGACAGGATGGCAACCCCAATGTGCATATAAATTACCCTCCCCGGGCCATAGTGGAGAGAGGGTTGGAGAGACCAGTGCCTGGCGGGAAGTAGGACTGGTATATTAGTTTCCTATGATCATTGTAACAAATTGTCACAAACTAGGGGGCTTGAAACAATAGAAATTTGTTCTCACACTTCTGGAGGCTCGAAGTCCTAAGTCAAGGTGTCAGCAGGGCCACACTCCCCCTGGAGGCGCTAGAAGAGGATCCTTCTTGGCCTGTTCCAGCTCTAGAGGTTCTCCGTGTCCCTTGCGGATGCATTGATCCAATCACTGTCTCCGTCTTCACACGCCTTCCCTTCCATTGTGGTTTCTCTTCTTCTGTCTCTTGTAAGGACACTTGTCATTGGATTTAGGGTCCACTGAGATAACCCAGGATGATCTCATCTTGAGACTTTTAACTTAATTTCATCTGCAAAGAAGTTTTTCAAAACAAGTTCCCACTCACAGGTTCTGGGTGGGCATATCATTGGGGAGCCACCATTCAATCCACTGCAACAGGCAACCAGTCGGGCTTGAAGACATCACAAGAAGATGTCACGGATGTGGGGGGAGGTGCTGGCTGAGAGGAGAGAGGCCGACCTCAGGCAGAGCTACCACAAGCTCCCTGGGCTCTTTAAAAACTCAGAGCCTTCAGTGGAGGCCAAGGATCAGAGAAGGAATAAAGGTGTCTTGTGTGCTTGGATGCCCTTGGGGAAAGAAAGAAAATGCCGTGGTGTGCAAACAAATTTTGGAGACTGAAGTCACCCAAAAATTCTCGAGGTTTCTCTCTACACTGGCCATGTAATGTTAGATATCTATTAACCTCTTAATCAAATATTAAATCTAATATAACTTCTGGTAAAAGTGTTTATTTGTATTTTAGATTTCCTAGGAGTGTTGGTAAACGACATAGGTCATGAAATTAATTATCTGACCAATCCATGAGAAATTTCACAGAGAGAGGTTCCCAAATATATATTCAATAATCTATGTGAATATGAACCATCACATCCATAGATACTTGGGTGGAGGAGATCACTCTAAAACTTCCTGGTTTAATAAACCGACAGTGTCCGGAGTGCCTCCGTCTACTTGGATTGTCAAGTTCCCTGTTGTATGATACCCTACTCTTGGGGGCTGAATGTAAGCTTGAGGTTGTGCTCCATCCTTGTCATCACCATTCCTATGGACGACACCATCGCCATTTTTAATGAGCTCCCTTAATACAATGAGTGCCATGGGACCACGGAAAGCAGGCGAAGACAGCCATGATGCAGTGAAAGGAATCCTAGACTGGAGCCATTTCATCGTATCATCCCACTGGCCCTTTGCAGCAGGTAATATTGTACCCATTTTACAGAGAAGAAAATGGAGACTTTGAGAGGTGACATGACTCCCAAGTTCTCACAGCTAATGAGTGGCAAAGCTGAGATTTAAATCCAAGTCTTTTTTTATTTCATTATTTTGTCTTAGATTTACTTATAGCAAAAGGGCTGGTAAGGAGTTCACACCGGGCCTGTGTCCTGGTACCTAACTCCGTCTGCAGGTTCAGGCTGTGCCTTCTGGTTGGTCTGTCCTAGGCACATCTATGAAGTAGTTGCTAAGAGGCTCCTATCACAAATGTCACATATCACCAGGAGAGACAAAGCAGTTAATTACTCTATTAAGTTGGCTGGTTTCAAAAGAGGAAATACTTACAGTATAACTTACAATATCTAAAGAGATAAGGGAGCCTGTGGGGTGTACAGAAAGAACCCTGCTGGAAGTCGGGGGGACCCCTTTCTTTCCAGTCCGGGCTCCGCAGGACTGAGGACCAGTCATGGTTTGAAGATTCCTATCTTAATGGTGTTCTAAAAGCTCCTTTTCCCTCATGGCTGCCACAATTACAGAGAGGCCCAGAAACTTCCCACTGTGCTTATTGTTTAGGGAACTGCCATCTGGTCCCAAGTTATCTTCTCTTCACTTTGTCTTTTTTTCTACTTTTTACAATTTCTTGTCTCTGGTCTTTTGTCCGGCCAGCTCCTCTTTGTAATTAACCCTTTTCTGTGCCTCTGGCAGGATGCAGACCAGCCCTTTAGAGGCCTCTAATGACCCCCACTCTGGCTCCCGCTGTGCCCCGGGAGATAATGGCCTCGAAAGCTTTCTCCGCAGCACGCAGACCTCTCCTGCCCAGGCCTCTGGGCCGCAGCACTGGGCACGGTTTTGTATTAATAGATACTCAACTTAGAAAAAGAGACAAAGAAGGATGACGTAGCCTGTTGTGTCTAAAAGACACAGCGCCATAGAAGTGTCTTTCTGTCCCTGAAGCCAAATGCTCAGTAAGCTCAAGGGCCCTTCTCCTGGACCCCCAAGGAGGGACCGTTCAACCTTGATTGCCCAGGGTATTCAGGGAAAGGCGGGGGGGTGGGGGGAGGACTATGGGTAACTGGAAAGCTCTAGCATACCGAAAATTACCAAAAAAGCTTTCCCGCCCCCAATCTATATTTCAGCCTTTTTCCTGAAACACTTTGTGAAATCACATGTTTCCATATTAGGGTGGGCTGGGGAACATGGTCATTATTCCCTTAACTTCGTCAAGAAGGGGTAGTGAGTCTTGCTCCATGCTCCCAGAACACTGTGTTCCATTCTGTTAGCCCTCAGCTCAGGCGACTCACTGCTCTCTCGTGTGTCCGGATCTCTTTACTCCTTTACACCTAGAGAGCGGGAACCATGTCTTACACTCATGGGCCAAAAGCAGGATGTTAGGGCCCTGCCATTTTGGCCACAGAGATATTTGATTCCACATGTTGTCTCCTCTTTTTGCTGTTGGCCTAGCCAAGGGCACAGTGAGAACTCTGTAGGCAGAGATGGAAAACAGAGAAGCAACCTGAACCAGCCAAACACTAGGCCAGTCCAGAGCAAGAAAGCCACTTTGGAACCCCAAGGGGGACTGCTCACAGCTTTCCCTGGGATTGGCTATAAGTAATTATTATGAAGTCTTTTATCCAAGTCTTAATGAATGGTCTCTGTAAAAATAATGAAAACAAAATAAAATGGACAATGGATAAAAATAGAAACGGTAACATGTAGATATACATAGTTTGAACCAGGAAAATTGAACTTGAAAGAATTAATGCCTAGAAAAGAAAACTCACCAACGCCAAATTTATAATCAATATAATTTGATATGGGTCAAAAACTGACCCATAAATCAACTCTCTATTGCAAAGTTTTCGTGGAAAAAGAACTAATAAAAATAAGCATTATTTTGTAATCTACAATTAAGACTAAAAAATGGAGATGGTTTAATCAAAAGTTTAACTACAAAAAAAGTCAAGGATTTGAATAGGCCTAAGGCCTTTCGGTGCTGGAAAATATTTTCACAATAGAAAATTCATCAGCATGAGCATAATTATGACTGAATATTTATATTTAAAATGCCCGGACCAAAATGGCACGTTTGAACATCTTCCACCCTGTGTATCTCCAGTGCTTTGTACAGGAACTCCGTCCACGGAAGCCACATACCCGTGCAGCCCCACAGGGTGGAGGAATACGCCACTGTTCAAAGGAGAGGGTAGATCTGTGTGTACTGACAGAGACGGGTGCCCGTGCCTTTCAAGTGCGGATTTTCTTAATTTAAAAATCCAAAATAAATCAGTGAGTGTGAATGCGAGTCTGAGAGAGAAAGGGCGCCAGCGTGCATGTGAGAGAGGGTGATCGTGTACGTACGCACAAGAGTTTGGAAAGATATATGTACACCAACTACTGACAGAGGCTGTCCTGGGGGAGAAGGAATGGGAAAAGCACTTTTTTGCTTTATAAAAATTTTCACATCGCTGTGTTATTTAAAATTTTCACAGCAAACAGGTATTCGCTTTGTAATTAACTCAATAAAAGATGTTTAGAATGTTAAATGGGTCAAAGAGTTCACAAGAAGAAGAAAGAGTTTGGCAAGGACCGTGAAGGGTCTGAGATGTTATCCTACTGGCGAGCTAACAGTCAGGAGTGAGGCTGCCGTGGTTCCGTGGATGCTGACAGAAGAGAAGAGACTGCAGCCAAGCAGCCAGAGGACTAGCATTTGGGCTGCTTCCCTGAGCACCAGTTCTCACAAAGAGAAGCAGGTGGGCTGGGTGATGCCCGCATGCCCACTGGAGGGCGCCACAAGGGAGCAACCACAGTTTGGGAACCCAAGTCTTTCACAGTGGATGGCCATCCTGCCTGACCTTTGTCCCAGAAGGAGGCATTGTCTCTGTCTACTGAGGCTATCAGCTGCACAAACATCCTTGAAAAGGTAGTCCGGAGTAAAGGCAGTCGGGGCCTCTGCTCACAAGGTATTCAGCAATGCGAGAGGCCCATAAGAATTGTCTTCCAATAAGGACTCCATGAACAAACTTGAATCTCTGTGTTAACTGTCATTCTCCTAGGCCTCCACGTCATCCCCCCGATGCCCCGATTATTAAATCTCTTAGTTCAGAGGTAAGGATGAAGAAGGAGCAATAGACTGGCCTAAATCTTTGGGGGGCAAAGTTTCTATCTAAAATCCTAAGGCTGCATCATCCTATTTCATGCCTCTATTGCCTTTGAAAGGGAAGCTCAAGTATGGGGATTACATTCCACTTCCAAGAGATTTACTTGTGCCAAGAACAGACAGCTTATTCATGCCACAAAAATCTATTAAGTGCCAACTATGTGCCAGGCACTGTTTCAAGGAGAGCCACTACACCATATTCAACACTATATTCTACGTGAAGGGGGCTTCCAGGGCTTGTGCAATGCCTTAGCCTGGGTTCTAGGTGCTAGGGGCACAAAACTAAACAAAAAATGACCAAATCCCCTGCTTTTCTGGAGCTGACATCTCAATGTGCAGAGACAGATAATAACCTTCACAAATATAAGTAAAATACACAGTATGTCAGTTTTAGTAAGAGCTGTGGGGAAAATAAAGCCAGGAAAGGGGATAGGAGTACTGGTGTGGGGGGTACTTTCGTAAAGGTTATTCAGAGAAGGCATTGCTGGAAAGGTAACATTTGAGCAACAACCTGAAGGATGAGGGGTCAAGCCCTGCAGGTAAGAGTGTCTCAGGGAGAGGGGACAGCCCTGAGGCTGGAGCTTGTCTAGTGTATCAAGGAACAACCAAGAGACCAGTGTGGCTGAAGGGCAGGGAGCAAGAGGCAGAGCAGTAGAGGGGAGGTCCGGCAGGTACTGGGGGCCCTGCTCATTAATGCAGGCCAGAGTGAGATGTAGGTTAATGCAGGCAGCACCAGGGCTCTCGAACTGGCCATTGGGGCAGAGAGAGGTGTTGAGTCGACTGTGCTTCAAGCACTGAACGTGCATGCTGGTGATGTTCAAAGAGTTCATGGCCAGGGGCTGGGTGGGGAAGGAAACTGCCAAGAAGATCCTCACAGCCTGTTGTTGAACTAGGCATAAATCTTGTTGGAGGGGAAGAGAATTTGGAGACCCATCTTCTTGCTGCCTCCAGTTCATGGTAAACTCGGAAGACCATAAAGGAGAACCCATTTGCTCAAGGCCACGCTGAGACTCATGGTAAAAACAGGTCTAGATGTGGACCAGAAAATTATATGGTCACCCTCCCCACAGGATCATTGTGAGGAACCAATGTATCTATCCTGAGATTAAGTGATGCATACCACTAGGACTTAGAGTCAGACATGTCATGGTGTGTCCAACGGTGGGGGCAGGGAACACAGTCTCCTCTTTCCCTTTGGAGAGAAAGAGAATGTAAGCAGGAGGAAGTTAGGGAAGAAAAGATGGAAGGGGTGACAAGATGACATCTGTTGGGGATCTTGGTCACCATGCCTAGCTAAAAGGACTTAGTATAAGCCCCATGGGGAGAGGAGCTGCAGGCAGAAGAGGGAGGAATGGATTTCCAGAAGGACTTGATGAAACATGGTCCATAACCAACAGTCTAGGACCCAAGCCACACAGACGGGGGAGGAAAGAGGAAGAAGAGAAGTCCTTCTATGTAGAGTCGAGTCACACTCCAGCCTCTGAAGCATGGCGGACTGAAGAGGATTTGGGCACCTGGCCCTAGTCACTGATGTCAGGGCTCTAACAACTGCCATGGGCAGATGGCAGAAGAGGAAGACTCTAACACAGGCCTCACAACAATAATAACCAACTAACTGGTTTGGGAGCTGCGGAGTGACTATCCTGAGGACCTCCAAACAGGACCAGGGAGATCCACAAGATGGGACAGGAGCCCATGAAACGTGAGATACGACCACCACAGGGATCCCCATTTAGACCCGCAGGCTGGAGTGACCCTGAACAAAGTTGGAATATGCTGGCAGAGTATCTGGCATAGAGTAGGTGCTCAACAAATGGTCTCCTTGAGCCCAACACTCGTGGAACTTCCAAAGCAGAAGCTCAGCCAAAAGCCTATTCAGTTGGACTGACTGAGTAAACTTCACAGAAAGAGTCTTTGAGGGGCCTTGGTGAAGAGGAGGATTATAAGTCTCTGGCTGGCCCCATATGGTTGGGAATAGATGACCCCCACTATGAACCCTGAGGCCGTTGTGAAGATTGGAAGTCAATGTGTCTGGTGTGTGTGAGTGTGTGTGTGTCTGCTAAGCTAACAAGATTAGCACAGGGAGGATTCAAGAGAAAATGTCAGGAAAAGAGAAGGACAGTGGGTCTGTCAGGAGGAGCAGAGCAGAGAGCCTTGAAGTCCAGACCGACTGAGGGGAGCAGTCCACCCACTGGGAAGGCCGCGCCTAGGCCTGAGAGGCATGTCTAGTCTGAGCTAGGAAAGAAGTAAAAGGGAGCTGGGGCCTCCATACAGCCTCAGGCCAGTAGCTGATTGTTTCTGATACAGGCCAGAGTTCTGCCAATAATTGCTAGGCTTATCCTCACATTCATGCAAAAAAAGGGTTTCCTAACATCTGTTCCAGATTTCTTTCTGATTCCAGGCAGGCCTTGTCTGTTATCTTTGAGCACTTGACACTCGTGATGGGAGCTGGCTGGGCTTTAATGGGGAAGTAGCTTACGGTGAGCCCTCTGGAGCCATCCTTGCTCTTAAGAAAGGGCTACTGGGCTCCTCTGCCCCTCTGGACAGGCCGGGAGGGACTGTCTCTGCAGCCACGTTCCAACACCCACCTTGGAACCCGCTGCCCAGTGCCTCCGCTCGCAGCAGCGTGCAGCCCCACCCCATCTCTCGTCTTTGGAGATCACCTTAACATGCTGCTGCCATCTTCTCTCTTCTGGTCTCCCACATTCTTCCAAGAGTCTCAGAGGTTTGCTGCCGACAGCCGTCTTGGTGCCTGGGGTTGTGACAGAGTAGAAAGGTTCTGGGAGTGAACAGTACCGTATCGTCCATGCCGCTCTCTGGCTGTGATGGCCGCCAGGAATTCGTTTACTCCCCCGAGTCTGGGTGTTCTCCTCCTCGAATCAGATGTAATGGTAACCATGTGGCGATGGTGGATGTCGAGCCCAGCACAGTCCCTGACATGTAGTAAATGCTTAATCCATATCAGCCCGTGCCCACCATGAGAGCGGAGATTTTCATCTGCTTTATTCACTGATGTGGTCCCAGCAGCTAGATTCGTGCCTGGCGCATGGTAGTAGCTCAACAAACATGTCTTGAAGGAATCAGGGGTTCATTCAAACTAGCTGACATAGAAGCCGTCCCCATTCAACCCCTCTTGCTGCCTCCTTCAGTTCTACTTACAGACTTAGCCTAGAGCTCCCTCCTGTAAAGAAACCCAAGCCTCCTCAAATATTACTGCATTTCCCTCCTTCCCGTCAGAGCCAAACTCCTTCAGTAGTGTCCTTGCTTTCTGTCCCCTTGAGGTCTGCAGAACAAGCCTCCTTTCACAGGTGAGGAAGCTGAGGCCCAGAGAGGTCGGTAGCAAGCTCAGTTAATGGAAAAGTGGGGATCTGAACCAGATCAGTCAGGCCCTGGTGCGTCTCCTTTTCACCACTGTCCTGTCCTCCTGTCCTGTGGCTCCCCAAGCTGTTCCCCAGGATCTGCTGGTCCCAGGATGCACGGCCTGGGCCCATGAGCGGGAAGCGGCCACACCTGCCCCATCTCCCTTCTCTAAGTCCTCTCCTCCTTCAGCTGCCATGGCTCATGATCTCCCACATAGGGCCTTCAGGGGAATTTCTATAATAATCAGTCACATCCCTTTTCTCCCTCTGAGTTAGTTGCTTAAGAAGCAGGGTGCTGGGTCAGGCACATGGTGTGATAGTTTGGATAATTCTGTAAAATTCACTCCCCTCTCGGCTCCCCAGAGAGGGCAGAGAGATGTCCTGGCCCACTGAGGTTGGGCCTGGGTACATGACGGGCCCTGGCTGGTGGAATGTCTATAAATGAGCCGCAAGAAGAGGACTTCGTGTGCTGAGCAATTTGGCTGGGCTCTTGCCCTTCTGCCAGAAAGGAAAGACACATGGAGCTGACCTGAACCTAACCCCAGCCCTGGAGCCAACCCCAACTAGATTAACCAACAGCCAGATGCCCCACAGACACAGGAGCTAGAAGCAAGTGTTGTTTTAAAACACTGAGTTAGAGGGTTTTTAGCTTTATTATAGCAACAAATAAGAGAGAGAGATGGAGATCCACAAACCAGATTCCTACCTGATACGGCTGACTGGGCAATCCTGACAGCCTCCCCACAGCCACACCTGTCTCCAGCCACAATCATCCCTCATTACTGTGCCCCGAGAGGCGGCACAGAGCCAAACACACCCAAACCCGCACACAGCCGTGTCCAGAGAACCGCACGAGGTGGTGCATTTGGATCCTTGGGTGACTGGAGGCTCAGACCCCTTCCATTTCCACCTTTGTTACTGGAACTCTCTGTGAAACAAGACCATCCACTTCCTGACTCAGCATCGCCAGGGTCACGGCCTCAGGGCTGGGACCGAATGTCAGGATGGGGTGGGGCTGCAGCCGGGCGCACTGACCCTGGCACCTCTCCTCGGTGACTCTTTCTAGTTCCTGCTCGCTTTATGAATCTTGCTTGTTTCAACTCACTCCCGGATCTCAACTTGATTTGTGATCGTTGACTTTCAGCTGGGAGGTAAGCGCGGAGAGAAAGAGCAAATCGTTAAGGAAGCCACTCTGTGGTTTCTGGTACACTGAGGTCTTTCTGTAAAAGCGATAAACAGAATCCCCTTGGATGTCAATGAGCTGTGGCGATGTGGTCAGGAGCTTCTGGTTTCCAGGGATGCCCTCTCTGACCCCTAGTGTCGCTCTTCTCCACCAGAATGTGGGCACAGGGAAGTTTCCCCGCCTCCCGCCCAGAGCTGCCGTGAGCTGCAGGGGACCTCAGGTCAAGACACGGAAGCACCTGGAAAGCTGTCACACTCCGCAAAGGCAAACGGGTACAACGGTTCTTGCCTCTGGCAACCTTGGTCTCACTCTGAAAGTCAACAAAATTAAATACTATTTCATCGGACTATATTTCCTTGACAAGAGTGTCTGTCCTGTTCCTCATTCTTCCTAAAAGAACTGGTCTTTCTATTCTTGGTATGTTCAAAAGACCACAGGCTTTTGGAGAGAGAGAAACGTGGGTTCGAATCCTGGTTCAAGTACTAACACGCTGTGTGACCGTGGGCCAGTCAGGTGATTTCACTGAGCCTGAATTTCCTCATCTGTAAAACAGGTATAATAATCAATGCCCCTTCAGAGTGCTGTGAAGGTCAAACGGACGTTGGTATCAAAAGGACTTTATGAACTGAAAGGGATGTGTAGGTGTCAGAGCTCATTATTATTATTTTTCAAGCATTTGTTGAGCTCTATTATGTATAAAAGCTGGCCCCTTATGTTCTATATGATCAGGATTAGGCAATTTGAGGGCAACTTCTGCCATTTTCTCAGGAACCTCTGCTTTCCCTTTCTTAAGGCTCCTTTTACATCAGGAAGTTCACATCTCTCCTCCGCAGGCGTGGCTGAAAGGAGAAAGTGGGAACAGAGAGCGAGGGGTGGAAGGAAGCTAAGGCTCCCAGGTGCCTGAGCACCACCAGTTTCCAGAAAGCTCAGAGGCAGCTGGGTCTCCTCAGGGACCAACAAGATGAGGTGCAGAAACTGCCGCTGCCCAACAGCCATAGTCATAAAAGCAACACTGTGAAAAACCCATTTCGCGGGTAACAATGAGAAGTTCACGCAAAGACTCGTTGCCCTTCGTTAGCAAAAACTTTGGCGGCGACTTTTCCAGGCTCCCGGGAAGCCTTGGGAGAGCGCAGCTTCAACCCAGAAGCACTTCATCATTTATATGAATGAAAATGAGTGCAAACAGATTGTCGGGATGTCTGTTAACATCACCTCTTTTTTCTTGCAAGGAATCCCCTCTGTAATTACATTTTGCCTGTCAGTTCATAAATTTTTCTTATTACAAACTGGCCATTATTGATTGCTTTTTAAAAGTACTAAAACTGAGCCCAAAGCAGTACATCTCTCAGTAAATTCAAAACATACTATCTTCGGCCCCAGCCGCTGGCGAGGAGCGAGGGAAAGTTGTTGGGTCCATGGCGGGCTCGGGCCGAGGCGGGCCTGCCAGACGGTTCGGTTTAGAGACTTGGCATGTTTTAAGCCACAATGAAAATAATAAATAAAGGATAAACTTATTTGGCAAACGCTGACGCTTCGCAAGCCAACATCCTGTCATTGTTCTTTAGCTGGGTCCCGCCGCTCAAAGAGTTCTATTTGGGTTTTTGGCGTTTATGAGCAAACATCATGATGAGCAAAGGGAGAAGGGCGGCGGGACCGGGGGATAATGAAGACTTACACTCAAAGTTTTTAAGTAACCAGTAGAACATTTTCCTAAATCCTTTTAAAATGAGATGCTGTGGTTCTAAATTTAGACCTATCTGGTTAAAATGAGAAAAGAGCAAAATTTCAAGTGATTTGTGTGTTCTGGGGAAAGAAGGGGTGTTCCTCATTATTCACAGTTGGCGGGAGTTTTCTAGAGGCTTTATTGGTCACAAGCAAGGGAATCTATAGGCAGAAGAGACTCAGACGCCAGGCCTCCACTCTGGCTCGGAGGTCTGATGAGAGGGGCACCCCGAGCACCTCCAGCGCAGCCTCCTCAACACCCAGTCTCTTTAGAAATCAGCACAGGCTGCCAGCCCCCCGATCTGCCCCTCGAACCTGCGACTGTGGGAAATGGAGACGGGGAGAGAGAGCAAATGAGAATCTGGGCTGGGTGATCACCTCCTGACTCGAGCTGGATGGAACCAAGGACTCAAAGCAAGCCACAGAGTGCTCTAGGTTGGGCGGCCAGCCCTGGACCGCTCGCTCGCTAAAAGCAGGCAGCAGCTACTGATCTGGCCAGGAAACAATGCCCCATTCAGCTCTCAGTATCTGTTCTTAATATCAGGAGGCAAAACCGGGGTCCCCACCGGTGAGGAAGCGAAGGCCAGGCCAGGAGAGCAATTACACCTCAGCCAACCGAGTGAACAAAACGGGAGACATAAAAACATCTTTAAGGGGAAATAATTTAAGGGCCTTCTGAATATCTTACCAGCGCGCTTGGCCACACTTGGGATTAGGAAGCAGTATTTCATGTTAGGCAGCGGGGCTTTTTCTCGTGTGCGCGCATTTCTCCTCTTAGCCAGGGATCCGAAGAGAGGACTGCGTTCTGTCAAGCGTGGCACCGGCCCCGAGCCCCGGAAAGGCATGGCACCCCCGGAATTTGGCAAGGAGACGGGGGCGTCAGTGATGAGACAGACCCAGTCGGGTGCTTGTCCTGGCGGCTTTGACGCGCACCCCCCACCCCGCACCTGGACACGCCGTCACCAGGCTCGGCCAATGGGAGAGGCTGCGCTCAGAGCACAGCCCAGGGGACATGCAGAGGCCCCCGGAGCAGGGTCAGGCTGGAACTGGGACGCCCTCTGTTTTCTGTCAGCTCCCAGATAAGAGGAGGAAAGGTCCGTGCTGGGAGGAGTCAGTCATCCTGGCAGAATCCTTCCCTGGGCCCTAACGTTGGCCTCCGGGCCATAAATCTGCAGCCCGTGAGAAACGGCCCTGCTCTGCCCGGCCCAGTGGGGGCTCCCCACTTGACTTCTGAGCCATTTCTCTGTGCTGGGTGCTGGGGTCAGAAAGGAACAAGACAGGGCTGGGGGAAGGCCAAGAGGAAAGTGATGGCGATGACGACAGAAATAATGAAGAGGAGACCTGACATTTACACTGCACTCACCCTAAGAGTTTTACAAAGAATAAGTGCTTTATTCCTCAACCCTCTGAGATAGGTACCATCATCCCCAATTTACAGATGATGAAACCAAGGCACAGAGAGGTTAAGTAACTTGCCAAAGGTCACACAGGCAGAGTCAGGATTTGAACCCAGAACATCGAACTCCAGAGTCCATGTTCTTAACCTCTTTGTACCTAAAGGAGTTGAAGATGGGAAGCTAGTCAGAGAAGACATCGTGAAGAAAGCTTCAAGAGGCCAGGTGGACATGTGCTGTGGCACAAGCTCAGTCTGTTAACACCTGGGCTCTACACAGAGGAAGAAAAATACCTTGATTCCATCCCCTCCTCACAATTCCAGGTTCCTGGTGCTGTCTACACAGTGTGCCTCAGAGTCCAGGGGATGAGAACAGGGCCACTCAGCGTGGTCCCCAGACCACAGCATCAGGTTCGCTTAGGAGCTGGTTAGAAATGCAGATTCCCGGGCCCCTCTGCAGGCTCCTTGGAACAGAAACTAACTTTTAACAAGCCCCCAGGTGACTCTCACACACCCTCAAGTTTGGGAGGCCCTGGTACAGAACATAAGATACGCCCCTGGGGGTGGTGTGAGTGATGTGCCAAGGCCACAGGGAGAGTCAGTGGAGAGCCAGTGACAAAGTCCCCCTGGCTCCCAGTCTGGGCCGTCTGTGCTGCCACAGCCACGGTGGGACTGTGGCTTTCTCATCATGACAGAATCAGGCCCTGAGAGGAGGTAGCCTCTGTCTTGCTCGGCCATGCTCTGCTCACAGCTGACTGCCCTGCAGGGCCCCCTTCTTAAGACACCCTGTGACTTCCACACCAGCCCTGATGATGGAAGGGGGGCGCAGAACAGTCTCTGACAGCTCGCTCACTAACCTCAATTCCCATTCTCCAGGGCTCTTTCCTTTCCTGTTTCTCAAACCAAGACCTTGGGGCAGAAGCCCACCCACTCTCCTCCCCACCAGGAATCTCCTTCAGAAGCAAAACCAGTCTTGGTGGAGAGAGCACAGACTCTGAATGCACAAAGGCTCTGGTATGAAAATCAGTTTCACAACTCTCCTACCTGCGTGACCTTGAGCAGGTGGCTTAACCTCTCTGGGCTGTGTTTTCTTTATCAGTCAAATGGAGATGAGGATATCTATCTCAGAAGTTGATGAGACAACACGTGTCTAACGCCTAACACATTGTTCTCTTCCCTGACCGCCAGGCCCAGGACCCAGGTGTTTGAGAATGACGTGGATGTTGACCCAGAACAAGACCACCTAGGGGCTGCTGACTCCAACCCCACGGGGAATGCCAAGGGTTGGGGGGTGAGGGGTAAAGAGAGGATTACCACGCAGGTGCTTCAGACACCCAAGACCTGACTCCTCACGTTCCTGTCACTGCACTGGCTGACACCACAGCCTAGGCCCCTTCCGGGCTCACCTTCATACTAACAGGTACGGGTGGGGCCCAGGAGCACGTCTCCTTTTCTGGGTCCCAGTGGCCCCAGATGGGGCTGCCTGGGCTGGGCTGGTGGTCCAGACAGACTGAAGGAGACCCAGGAGAGCCTGAGACCCAGAGTCCTTTGAATCTGAGACTGGAGGCAGCAGCCCCTAGGTGGTCTTATTCTCAGCACCATCCAAATCACTTCCAAACACCGTTCAAGCCACTGCTTCCCACATCTGACCCAACTCAGGGTAAAGCATCCTAGGGAGGCCTCCCTTCCCGTGGGACGACATCACACACGAGCAGCACACCAGCAGCCTCCCGGCAGAGTCAGAAAGGCAGGGACAGGAAGCAGAGCAGCCTGCGAAAGCCGCTGCCCACACGGACCAGGACTCGCCTCCCCGCCACTGCCTTGTGCCGTTGCCCAGAGCTCCGATGCCACCCAGCAGATTGCCTTCCCAGGCAGCAGTCCCTTCCAGAATCCTACTCCTTGAACACTTCCAGAGGTGTCTTCCTCTCTCGCAGAGTGAGCACAATCATACTTATAATCGCTGCTAGATGTGGAATGCATGCTCTGTGCTAAGCATTTTATGTACCAGTTTCCCAAAGTAACTCTCACAAAAGCCTACGAGATAGACACGTTGTTACCCTCTGTTACAGATGAGGAAGCTGAGACTCAGAGAGAAAGAGGAAAATATTTGCTCAGGGCCATACAGCCTGCAATATGGAGCCAGGGTTCCCTCTCAGATCCTCTTAACTCCAAAGTCATGCTCAGAGCCATTTGGCTAACAGCTGTCCTTTTTAGAAAGATTCCATCCCTCTGTCTTAGTTCCCCTGCTTAACCATTAATTAATTAGTGGTTTAAAAAATCATCATAACAACATACCATCTTCTCCCCATAAAGACCACTTTGTCTATATTGCTACTCAATGGTGGGTTCAAACATCACGATTTCACTGGAGCTGATCAATACAGAGGTTGGCAAGACTAGCCCCTCCCTCATTCTCCACACTCTACCTATGTTGATATGACCCAAGACATCAGTACTCTACACAACTTTCCTCCACTTCTGACACACTGAGCTAACACTAGCACAAGAGCCTAAGCACTTTTCACCTTCACAGATTTCCAAAGGGCTGGGAGTGGGCCTGCCCCATTCCTGACGGTCTCTCAGAGTTACGGTCTGGCAGAGCAGTCTCTGGAATCTTCTCTGCCAGTTCAGCCTGTCCCGGCTGCTCCTCCTTTGCCCTGAGCCTGTAAACTCCACGTTCCTCATTAACAGCAGAGTCAATAATTGCACTTCTTCGACGAGCAAGAGTCAGCCCCATCCCCAGGCACCCGAGATGCCCCAGACCTGTGTACTTCTCCAGAATTTATATTAAAACAAAGTAATGATTGCCTATTCCAAACGGCATAGCGGCCTCCTGACCTGTTGCTTTAGTTTTTGCTCCCGAGCTCAAGTCAGAGGCCTGGGGCCAGAGGGCCTTCGTGTAGATTCAGAAGGTTCCCTGTGGCCCATGAGGCCCCCTCCTCATTCTTTGCCTCCTGAAGGATACGAAAGTTCTCCCTAATTAGAGTCGCCCTTTAAGTTCTGTTGACTGCTAATGAGTAAGAACAGGAGGCACTGGGGAGCCCTGAAGAAATTATTTGAAAGCAAAACCAAGTGTCCTCGGTAAAATATCACCATTTCAGTCAAAGGGGTTTTTTCCCTCACACATGACCGCCTGACACAGGCCAGCTGGCAGCATATTGAGAAATTAGAGACACTGCTTCTTCAGAGAAAACAGGCCCCCACCTTAGATTCCTGGGGCTTCTTTTGCTTGCTGAAGTGTCTCCTTATCAGCTTGGCCCTTCCATGACCCCGATCTCTCCCAGCCAAGGCAGGAGCTGGTATCCCCTCGGCCCAGTGCTCTCCCCGGGGTCCAGAGAGGGTAAGTGAATTGCTGGATGTTGCGCAGTAAGTTGACGACAGGGCAAAACCTGGGTCCTGGGGCTATAGATCCCAGGTCGTCTCGATCCCTCACTAATAATTCTGGGTGCTCACTGTGCGGCAGGAGTGATGCTTCTCAGACACTAACTTACTCATTTATTCCTTCACCAAACAGAGAGCTACTCAGTCGCTGGGCCTACAGCAGTGAGCCAGACGGAGGCCCTGCTCTCCTGAAGCTTACGTTCCAGCCAGGGGGCCCCCAATAGACAAATGCATGAGAGAATATCAGCTGCCGCTCGGTGCCGTGGGGAAGACTGCATCAGGATAAGGAACTGAGAGGGACCAGGAGCACTACCTAGAGAGGGAAATGGGGGTGGTCCTGAGGGAAATGTGGCAGAGATTTGAGCAGAGATTAATTAAGTGCAGAAGCCAGCTATACCATTACCTGGGGGAAAGGCATTCAGGCAGAGGGAACAGCAGGTACAAAGGCCCTGAGGCAGGAGCCTGGTATGTTTGGGAATGGCAGGGAAGCTGGCTGCTGGCAAAGAGCATGAGGCAACTCTAACTGGAGATGAGAGGGAGCAGAGGGCAGGTCACACAGGGCTGCCCGCCCAGGCAAGGGCTTCAGATTTCACTCTGAGCATTCTGAGTTGTGTGCTGGGGAAAACAAGTTCTGACTTGGGTTTTAAAGGGCTTATCTGGCCACTCTTTGGAGAACAGTCGAGAGGAGGTGGAGGGCGGAAGCTGGGGGCTGAGCAAGGGGCAGATGAGATCGGCAAGTCCTTCCACAACCCTGTGAGATAAGTCCTATTATTATGAGGCAACTGAGGCCCAGAGAGATGAAAAAAGTCACTCAGGTCTCAGAGCAGGACGTGGGCAGCTGGTAGTAACCCCAAGCCTGAGCAGCCCCAGGACTGGAAGCTCAAGACCAAAAGACACCGAGGAGAAGGACGCTGGTGCCGCCCCGAGGGAGGGAATAAAGCCGTCTTATTTCAGGCTCGCCCTTAACCAGCCCCCGCTTGGTTCCCTGAGAGTCACTGCTTCCTGGGGCCTCGCTGCGTCCCAGGCGCGGGCCGAGGCTTTGACGTACAGGATCTCATTTAATCCCCACTGCAGCCCAGGGATCTGGGTATTATTATCCCTGTGTTACCAGATGAAAAAGATCTCATTTTCTCAGTGGAGATAGTGAAAACATTCCAAAGCTGCTTTGGGGTTTAATTCACAGAAACCTCAGCATTTAATCTACTAAACCAGAGAGTAATCCCCTCTTTGGCTGGCTCTGGGAGCCCGGGTCTGCGCACAATCGTGGGGGAGGACTGGGAGTCACAATTGCACACGTACACACGGTCCACGCGCCAACCCCAGCCTGTCCACGACCCATCCGAACACTGCCCGCCCTCAGCAGCCCTCGATGGCTCCCTCTCCCCTTCCCCGCCAGAGGGCTCTTGTCCTCCTCTCTGTCCTTGGCATGCTCAGTCAGTGGTC
Source organism: Equus przewalskii (assembly GCF_037783145.1). Classification (NCBI taxonomy): domain Eukaryota; kingdom Metazoa; phylum Chordata; class Mammalia; order Perissodactyla; family Equidae; genus Equus; species Equus przewalskii. The sequence continues at coordinate 84,671,491 of NC_091836.1, forward strand.
TCCCTCCTACCACTTGGCAGCCCCCGAACCCACCTCCCCGCCGGCGATGCTACCCCTGGCCACGCCAACACACTCACACGCGCTCCACCCCTCACAAGACGCTACACCCTCAGACTTGGGCCACTCCCTCCCCTCCCAGCTCTCTCACCCCATCAAAACTTACCAGTTCCGTGTCTCCCTTTTCCAGGACTGGGTACAGCTCACCTGACAAGCTGGGCTGGGCTCCGTTGCGAACGGCTGGGAGGAAGTTATGATACCAAAATCGCAGGTAATCCAATTGTCTTTCAAAGGGAGAGACAATTGTTTGGTCCAAGGCGGGGAAGATAATGGAGAACATGGCTGAGTGAGGCAGGTGCAGACAAAAGGCATCAGCGAGGACTCAAAGGAGGGTAGGGCTGTTTCCTAAGATTCTGCTGTTCCAAGATGCCTGACCTTGGAGGGAAACCTGGTCTGATGGTGATTTAAGCCCCTGTGATGCGCAGGCACCCTGCCTAAGGAGCTCTCGGTCTCCAGGGAATCAGGCATGGGGACAACTACAATGGCAGGGTGACCCGTGCCGCCCGGAATTATGTACGCAGTGCAGGGGTGAGGAGCAAGAGCTAACTCTATCCTGGGAGGTTTCCTAACAGCTTCGAGAGCAGGTTTTGAGGTACATATGTGAACACGCTCACGTGGCTGAAGGGCGAAGGGCTTTCCAGGCAGAAGAGACTGTGGGGACACAGGCAAGAGGAGTGAGGCACCACCGTGTGTGGCCTGGGGCCCCTGGCATTGCTAGTGCGGACAGGTAGGCAGGCAGAGCCAGAAGGTGGTTTTTCCTGGCCATGTGTTTACACACTGGTATTGTTCAATCAATTCCTCAGCAAACTCTGTTTCCCAGCCACCCCCTGGGGTGAGGGGGCATAGCAGGAACTGCAGGGGCTTCAGCAAGGGGAGGGCTTTCTGATGGGTCACTACGGTGCTCAGAAACCCTTCACGGCTCCCCAGTACATAGGGAATTGAGTTCATACAAATGAACAAAGACTTAGGGCCCCGGCTGAGCTCCCAGCAGCCTGGCCAACCTCTCACCCTTCCCTAAAGCCTCCTGCCTTCTTCATGAACCTGTCCTTGATTCTTCTCAGCTGGAAGGGTGTGTCTCTGACAAGACTCTGCTGGGCCTCCCAGTGTCAGAGACCTCTGCAAGAGCTACTGTCTGCGACCAGCGTGGCCCAGTGGGAAAAAGCAAATGCTCAGAGGTCATCACACAACATGTTATGTTAGCGGGTGTAGTGGAGATGAGCATGGCTGGGCAGTGCGGTGCAGTGGTTAAGCCCACGGGCTCTAGAGACAAGGTTCTCAACCCTGGCTGAACACACGCAGCCTTGGGGTGAAGTTATCGAATACGATGCCCAGCCTCAGCCTCGGAAACTCTGATTTTATTGATTTAGGGAAAGATCTAGACATGAGTATGTTTTAAATCTCTCCACGTGATGCAAACAGGCAGCCAAGGTCAAACCACTGATCTAAAGCCTGACCGTACAGTTCACGTCCCCACTTCACCAGCACTGGCTGGGTGACCTGAGGCAGACAAAGTCACCAAGTCTCAGTCTTTGAAACTGTCAAAGGGGATAATTCAGCCCCTCCTCTGGGGTTGTTGGAAGACAAACTCGCTAAGTCGCGTCAAGCTCTGAGCATCCGCGAGGCATGTGGTCAACACTTAGTCTTGGCTGTCATTGGTATCGCTTTGGACAGGGTGGGTTTCACTCAGCTCTGTGACCCCACTGAGCCCACCGCAAAAGAGGCAGCTGTGAGGTGAGCGCTATCTTGGAATCAATTTAAACGAGCTCCTTGGGCCCCCGAGCCCTGCCCCAGCCAAGCCAGCCCCGCCAGCTCCTCTGAGCCTTCCCTGAGGACTGGCCTCACTCCTCAGCCGGCTGGCAGCCTGGTCCTCTCCAGCACCCAGTCCAGACCAGCTCAAGTGCCAACAGGTGGGAGCTCAGGGCAACCCCAGGACCCCTCTGTCTTCTCGCTCCCCACCTCCCCGCAGGATGGCCTGCCCTGTCACAGACCCTCCTGCCAACAGAACCCCAAACCCCAAGAGGGTCCCTGTGTGTTCTCAGGACACGAGCCCAGGCATCCCAACCCGTCATAGGCTGGCACTCTGGCCGAGGGCAGGGGAGCCCACCAAGGAAGGTGAGCCTCTCTCCCGCCTCCTGGGCCCTCTGGCCTCCGGTCAGTGAACAGTAAGATTCTGACCAGCGGAAGAAGTGGTTTAGATGTGCTCATCTCAGCCTTTCCTGGGAGCCTGCCAATCCAAAAACCTGCATCCCAGCAGCCTGGAAACAAAACTTCACATTTTCCAGGAAGGCTGAAAGATGCCCACGGGCCTTCTGCTGTTACATTTATCAAGAACTATAAAATTAACAAACATGCGAGAGTTACAGCAGACTGCCAGGAATGCATCCCGCTGCTGTAGCTGAGACCACAGCACAATCTAAAGAAGCCTCCAAGGGGAGAGGAAAGCTCCCATCGCTCTTCCTCCCTCTGACCAGCCTTTCCCTCACCCCATTGCCAAGAGGAAACATCCTAGTCTGCTAGCTGGGCCAGGCACCTCCCATCAGCCCTATCGCTGCACAGAGAGACCTGATGTTGCAGGGCCTCTCTCTCCCGCCTTGGGAGTTCTTGGCGTGGTTGGTGGGGACCCACGGTTGCCCTCCTTTAGGGCAGGCCCTGCCACTTTTCTCTCCCCATTTCTCACATGTGCCACAGCAGTGCTGCTGAAATGTGGTCCACGGACCAGCGACAGTCTGTGAACTGGTTTTTATTGGTCTGCAGTGAGATTAGGAGCCTTCCCAGAATGTAAATCGACTACGTCACTGAGCACAGTTTCGTTAGGCTGACATTTTTCCCAGCAAGACCTTCTTGATGAAGGGAGCAGGGTGTTGACTTACATTCTCCGCATGAGGCTTCTCTCACTGCAGAGGGCGTAGCTCGTGGAGGCCTCTGTCGTATGGCACCATGCAACAGCATACCCCTCACTTCGGGCAGAGTACCTGGCTGGTGATAAGGTTCCAACTGGAGCTTAGACGGCAGGAGAGAGGTCCCACCATGTTCCAGCCCTGCCTCACCAGGCCTCTGCACTGGGAGGGTCAGGCCTGGCCCAGCTCACAATGAAGTGGGGTTGGTTCCTTCTCCTCGTGTGTAACCACTCCCAACAGCCCAGCTGGAAGGAAGGGTGGTTGGCCAGCCAGAATTCAGGTTCAAAGACAGTCCTTAGCTCCCCAATGCCCCAACTCATTGCATTTGTATTTCAACATTTATTGATATATAGCATGTCCACGGTTATCATGCAAGAGCCAGCAGGTTCCAGATGGATGACCCACATCACGCAGAATCCATGCTTGCAGATGGACCCGGGAGACCAAAACACAAGAAATAGTCTGAAAAAAATCCCACCCAAAATACATGTGTCTACAGAGGTGTAGAGAGAAAGCCACAAGCTTAGGTAACCTCTCTGGTCCTCCAGGGAGCACAGGTAAGCCCTGGGTCAGCTGTGACAAGAGTCAACAAGGAAAGTGCAGAGCACTGTGGCATCAACGAGGAACCTCACCGTGTGCTGTGCCTCATTCTTTTCCCAGCCAGGGCAGGCGGCTGAGCTTCTCTAATCTCTCAGGACACTCGCTTCAGTGTGACCCTGGGAAGTTGCCAAGACTCAGTTTCTCCACATGTAACGAGAGTGAAAGCAGACGTGGGCTCTGCGCTAGAAGGGCTTTGACAGAGGTACCGCAGGAAGGGCAGCCGGATGCTGCACTCGCTCTCAGGCCTCAGAACAGCCGCTGCATGTCTCCTGGGGAAGAAGGTTGGGGAAGAGAGCTGGTGGCTCCTGAAGTGCTCCCCAGAACAGCTGGCAATTCTCTGTCCTCCCTTTCTAGACACCAAGAGACCTCAACAGCCAGAGCTGCAGGAAAAACCCACAAGCCTTTAACCAGACTCTCCAGCCCCCACATAGCATGGCCTGGTACAGTCTGAGGGGTCCATGTGAACATGGGCTACTCATTTTCACTTATTTTTACTCTACTCAGTAACGTGCTGTGCACACTGAAGCCAGGTTAATGAGAGGCCTCCTGCCTCCCTGCCTTAGCTGGGGGAGTCCAGCACCTCCCCAGGGAAGTGGCTCAGACCCAGGTCCTGAGGAGATGTCCAGTGCCCCTGATCAGCTCTCCCCATGGCCCCCATGCCCAGAGGGAGGGGCAGGGGCCCAAGGCATCTTGCCACCTTCCCATGCCGGGAGAACAGCTTCCTAGGGCTGCCGAGGTGGCACTTTGTTACCACCAACCAGGGAGCTTCAGACAGAAATTTATTCTTTCACAGTCCTGGAGGCCCGAAGTCCACAATCAAGGGGTCAGCTGAGCAGGGCTCCCTCCAAAGACACTGAGAACCCTTCCCTGCCTCTTCCAGCTTCTGGAGGCTCCAGGCGTTCCTTAGCTGGTGGCCACATCACTCCAGTCTGTGCCTCACTCTTCACACGGCTTCACCTGCCTTCCTTTATGTCTCTTGTAAGGACTGCTGTCATTGGATTTAGGGCCCATCCAGGTAATCCATGATGATCTCATCTCAAGATCCTTAATGACATCTGCAAAGACCCTTTTTCCAAATGAGGTCACATTCACAGTTTCCAGAGACTGGACATGGACATATCTTTTTGGAACAGGGGCCACTGTTTACCCACTACCCCGGCTTCCTGCCAGCAACAGCAAGAGCAGCACCTGAACAGATGGTAGAGACGATCAATGCTGTTGAAGGAAGGATGGATCTGCTTAGCTCACTTCCAAGACATGGCCTGACTAGACCCTGTGCCAGCTCCCGAGGACACCAACTGAGGCAGCCACAGCCCTGAGCCTGAGGAGCTCCGGGCCTAGAGGCACAGACAGAAGCAGACTGAGCCATGTGATCTTAGCTTCGCCTCCTGCTAACTGGGCCCCACAAGACTCAGCCTCCCTCCCCCACTGTGGAAGGAAGAAAATACCACCAATGGCTGGCCAGGGGTTGAGGAGGTGAGCATTTCCGTCCTTGTGGAGGGCCCACTGACCCCTCTCTCTGCCATCACTCACTTGGCCTCAAAAAGTGAGGAGGCATTATCTGACGGGTCAGTTGGTAGGACTAACACAGCCCACTCCCTTCACTCCTTTCTCTCTATCTGTGAAGCCGGCTCGCCCGCAGCCAGCAAGCATCTCGCTCTCTCCTCCTCACCACTCAGAGGTCTGTGCTCCTGCCCGGGGCAGCCGGTTCCAGGACGACGTGCACATGTCTGGGGAAGGAACTAGATAACTATGAGGTCCAGAATTAGGAGGCCGGCTAGCCTGCAGATACAAGTCACTGTCTCCACCACGAGCTTTAGCAACAGGATGTACGTAGTAAGCACGATATCTGGTCTCATATTTGCCTTGCTCTTTTGTCTTATTTCTCAGTTGGTCCAGAATAAGGGATAAAAAGAGGGGCATTGTTTATCCAGCTCTCGGGAACCCTCACAACAACCATGGTAGGTAGGTGGCCATTGGAAAATTTAAATAAGAGGAGGCACGTAAAAGTTCTTAGCACGTGTCTGGGACATTGTGGGTGCTCGGTCAAGGGCAACTACGCCATCCTCCCTCCCTCCTGCCCATGGCACCCCGGCAGAGCCCCGCAAGTGGGGAGGCCGCGAGCCTGGCACGGAGGCCGCCTGGCTTCTGGGCTCCCTGAGCCGCCCGTCTCGGAGCCAGGGCCCTGCTTCAGCTGCCGCCTGCTCCCAAGCGGCCGCCAGCCTGGGTGGTAATCAGAGATTCCAGGCGAGTCTTTGATGCCACAGCCGGCGCAGCAAGCCGGGCACTGTTTGAAGTGCCTGCCTGTGTAATAAGGATTTCTAATTCGCTCGAACCAAAGCAACATTTGCAGTAAAGATCATTTTTGGAATGAAAAATAAATTGTGACTGGAGGGTCTGGGTTTGTTTCAAAAAGGGAGATCACCCACAAGCATCGCGTTCTCTAAGAAGCCACTCGCCCACGTGTTTTAAGATGGAGAGCACGCCACTCAGAATTTCAAAGTGCTGCTAATTAAGAGCAGTTTATTAAAATGTCAATCTTTTAAACCAAAACAGCTCTCTTCCCTAGCTTGCCCAATAGGCTTCCCAGCCATTCTTGCCACCCCAGATAATCCAGCGGGCAGCTTCACACAAGCGCATGAAAAAGTCTCTGTCTATAAATCGCTCCTAAATTGTGGAGAACTGCTCCCAAGGATGGCCCCCAACACCTGTCATTCTGCAGCAGGCCTGCCCCCACGGAGTCTGTCTTTCAAGAGAGAAGATGGCACAGGACTAAGTTTATGGACTCAGGAGCCAGACTGCCTGGGCTGGAGTCCCAGCCCTGCTTTGCCAGCTATGTGACCTTGAGCAAAGTTAACCTTTCCATGCCTCAGTTTCTTCTTCTATAAAATGGAGTGACAGTACCCCCGTCACTGGCTGCTGTGAGGATTAAAAGAGATAATACGTATAGAGCCTTCAGGCTGATGCCTGGGCCATGGCAGTGCCAAATTAGCATTAGCATGTTAGTTCCCAAAGTCTCCACGAGCAGGCCCTGAATCTCACTTATTTCTTTACACATCTGTCTCTTTCAAGGCAGGAAGTGAGCCTTACTCAGGTTGGTAACTCTAGCCATCCATCAAGATTTACTACACGGTAGGTACAGAGTAAACGTCTGTTGAAAAAATGAGTCAATAAATGAATGCAGGCACCAGCATCCCCATGCATGACGCCATTCCTGATCTGACAGCTGCCAGAAGGGAACAGGGCTGTGTGGTGGCAGCCAGCATGGCTCCCAGTGACCCCACTTCCTGGTGCTCATACTCTTGTGTAATCCCCTCCCCAGGTGTGGCTGGATCTAGGTACATGCTCCTCACAACAGAATACAGCCAACTCAGATGGGATGTCACTTCCATGATTGAGTTATAAAGACTGACTTCAGTCTTCCTGGCACTCTCTTGCCTTCTCAGCTTCTTTGCTTTGATGAAGCAAGCTGTCATGTTGGGGAGGCCCCTGTAGCAAGGGAAAGCCTCTGGCCAACAGCCAGCTAGGAACTGAAGCCTGCCACCCTGTGTAAGTGAGCTTGGAGTGGATCCTTCCCCGTTTAAGCCTCCAGGTGACTGCAGCCCCAGCCAGCACCTTGACTGCAGCCTGTGAGGACCCAGGTAAACTGCACCCAGACTCCTAGTCTACAGAATCAGCGAGCTAATTAATGTTGTTCCATGTTGGGGTAATTTGTTACGCAGCACTAGCTAACTAATACAAGCTGGAAGGGAAGGAAAGAAGCCGGTGGGGGCTGCCTCCCCCCTTCCTGGGATCCACCCTGCAGCTCACTGTCTCCAAGGGAGGCCAGGAGAAAGAGCACTCAAGTCAGGAGGCCTGGGGTCGAGCCCCAGCTCTGCCGCTCTCGAGTGTGCGATCCTGGCAAGGTTCCTTCATCTCTCCAAGCCTCTGTCTTTGCTGTAAAGGAAGATCACACTGCCTCATGGGTGTGTTAGAAAGATTGAGATCACGTGAGTGACAATGGCGAGCTTTCCAGACTTTCAAGGCAGAAGCAGCCAGGAGAGACCTGCACCCTCACTCTGGTGGCCACCTGGGGGCCCCAGCTGTGCCTTCAATGATTCAGTACATAATCTTGGAGCCCCTGTTATGTATCAGGCACTGTGCTAAGTGCCCAGGATAAGCAGTAAACAGAACGGGACAGTCCCCGCCCTTGTGGAGTCCACTCCCTGGTGAGGAAGCAGACCCTGCCTCAGCAAGGGCATGAATCAGATGCCACAACGGGAAGTCCAGGGCTCCAGGAGGGTAGAAATGCAGGGCGAGGGGACATGTGTGGGCAGGGGCGTCAGAGAAGGCTCCCTGCAGAAGTGGTCTTTGAGTATAGAACTAAAGGGTTAGTGGAGGTAGCTGAGAGAAGAAGACAGCAGAAGGATCAGCATGTTCAAAGGCCCAGTGGTAAGAGAGAGCAGAGCAAGTTCTTATTCAGGAATTACTTATTTAGCATATGCTGTATGTCAGGCACAGCCCTAGGCACTGAGGATACAACATTAATCAAAACACAAATTTCCTCCCCTTGTGAAGCTTATGTTCTAACGGAGGAAGAAAGATACTAAAAAAATAAGTACAATAAAAAAGATAATTTCAGATAGTGATAAAGGCCAGAAAGAAAATAATCCCCCAAGAAGGGAGATGAAGAGAGGCCATCCATTTAGGGTACAGTCAGGAGAGGCCTCAAGAGGTAACATTTGAACTGAAACCTGAATATTGTGAAAGAATGAATTCTGGGGGACCAGCATTCCCTGCACAGGACACAGCAAGAGGAATGGTCCTGAGGTCAGAATGACATGGTGTATTCTAGAACCAGCAAGAAAGCCAGTGGGCTGGAATAGAGAAGGTCAGGAGGAAATGGCCGGAAATGAGGCTAGTGAGGTGGACAGGGAAGATCACGCAGCACCTTCCAGGCCAAGGGAAGGAGGTGCCCCCACCCGTTGAGTGACTGGCTTGCCTTCCCTCCTCACACATCAGGGGCTCTCGGTCAACCCTAGGTGGGGAGCCCACGCCACTGCTAATTAGCCTCCACCATGGCTGTCTCTTCTCTCTGCTTCTCTTGGTGGAAGCCGCCTCTCTCCTACATTGTACAACCTACCACCATCAAGAGAGCTGGTCCCAAGGTTCCCAGTGGCAGCCCCAGGCTGGGAAGAAGCCCACCACTGAGGAGGCCCTAGTCCCTGGGGCCTGAGGTCTGCCCTCCTCGCCAGGCCCAGCACCCTGGGATCTCCTTGGCTGACCACGGGCAAGACCAGGCCCCGTGTGGAGGGGAGGGGGCAGGAAAAGAAGGGAAGGGGGAGGCTGGCAGGGGAGCCCCGCCCCAGCCGGGAGCCGGTCCCTGGGGAGTCTCTCTCCCTTTGGTGATTGTTTCCCAGGCTCCCTGGAGCCAGAGGAGGATGGAATGTTCTTATCGCTTCCCGGAGGGAAGGCTTTCTTCTTCCTTCACAAAAATGTTAAGCTTCATAATCCGATAGGGAACCTGGACAGGCTGCAGCTGGCGGCCTGGGTCCTACTTCTGGGAACTGTGGGGAGGGGGAGAGATGGGAGGGGGCAAGGGGAGGGAGGGGAGCGAAGCTTGTTGAGCAAGACCAGGGAAGGGAGACTAGCAGGGAGGGCGGGGGACCCACAGACCCTCCCCTAACAAATGGGAAACCTTGGTGATCCACCTCACACCCCAAGACTGTAAGAGATGCGGTCCCCTGACCCCACCCCACCCTGCCCAGCCCTGCACCATGAAGACAGGTCCCAGCCAGGGCAGAGTCACCCTGCAACCCCTAGTTCGTGGGCCTGCTCACACACCCCCTTGGAGAGCAGGCTCACTCTCCATGCAGGCAGGTCGCTTCCCTGGTGGGAAGCTGAGTCTGAAAAGGTCCCTCCTCACTGAGCTGAAAGCACAGGTCAGAGGCCTGCAAGGAGGGGGCAGGATCGGTGACCTCAGTGGGGCAGACCTCGGAAAGCCAGATCTCCGTGAGGCTAGCACTCTGCAACCCCTGGGAACCGGTCCACTTCCTGCGGTGGGACGGAGGGGGAGGCTCCCTGGGATTCAGAGGTAGTTAGATTCACTCATTGGGCAGCCTCATTCAGCGCAGCCTGGGGAGGAAGCCAGCTAGGCACTAATTCAGATGCAGTAGCCACTCACCTCTGTCCTGCCCCAGGGCCTGTGAAACTCCCCAGCTTGGCCTCTGGCACTGTCAGTGCCCCAGGGAACCACAGCTCTGGGAGGCCAACGGGCCCAGCCACTTCCTCGGGACACCCAAAGAGGAACGATATATAGATTTAGATACAGCTTGAATTTTCACAGAGTATGCGTTACTTTTATAATAAAAAGCAACAAGGATATTTCTATTCTGAAATTAAAGATAAACCAATGTGTTGTTTAAAAAAAGAAAACCCTTTGTGTGATGGAGCAGAGGGATAAACTGGGGGAAAAGTCAGTAGTCAATGGGAGTGGAGGTTCAGAGGGGTTCAGTTCCACACCTGATGTGCCCCAGGCCACAACCCCCCCCCCCCGCCCCCGACACTGGGCAGCCCATTGCAGCCAGAGAGCTGACTCTCATTACATAAGCCAGGCCAGAGAGGGGTGCACCCTGGGCACAGGGCGATGCACAGGACAGGGTCAAAGTCAAGCCAACAGAGCTAACAGCCACTCTCCATGTGAGACCAGACACTATCTTCGGAAATGTGAATGTGCACCTGGGCCGGGTATGCTTGTCGTGGGTGTCAGCCAGGGAGGAAGCTGGCTGTTGCAGTTCAGCAGACTACCAGTACCACCTCCGCCTTTGCTCACAGGACAGACCCACGGCCACCCCGGAGCCGCAGGATCAGATCAGTGGAGAGAGCCTTCCTAGCATCTGCTAAGACCAAACCCCTTCCCCTGGGACAGAGGTGGCCTCCAGGGTAAAGGCGGGGGGAGCATCTGGCTGCAGGTCCCGCCAGAGGCGCCATGTGGACAGCCGGGGAGGCCGAGGCAGCACGGAGAGGGGCATCTGTGTGTCTGGGCTTGTGTCCCTGCCCTTGGGAGACAAAAAGAAAAGAAAGACCTCTGCTGCTCTTTTGAGAGGGGCTCTGCAGGGGCCCTTTGTCACCTTTGAACATCCCCCCTGTGTGTTTGGAGAATTCCCCACTCTGAGTGCTGGCTGGAAGCAGAGACCGCCTCTTTCCATGGAAGCCAGAACGCCACTTTCCCAGCTTCCTGCAGCCAAAGCTGCAGCCCGAGACCTGAGGCCTCGCTCTGTTGACCTGACTCACCCACATCAGACTTTGAATTGAAAGGAAATGATGCAACAAAGCTGACACTGCCTGGAGCCCATTCCAGCCAGGGCACAGCAGCCACCCCACCCAGGTTCTAGAAGAGCTGGGGCTGAGGCCCTGGGACATCCGGTACCCGCTGCTGACAGTGACACGGTGCCAAGGGCAGTGCCAGTGCCCTGCAGTGGCAGCCGTGAGGCTCTCCCAGGACCGGTGAGCTCTGCGAAGTGATGCTGAGTGTTGTTCCTGGCTGGGGGCCTCCAGACCAGGAGTTCTGGTCCTCCCAGAGATTCGGTGAGTTTCCCAACGCCCTTTAATAAATCTCCTTTCCACCCAAATTAGCCAGTGCTGGTTCCTGTGTTTGCCGGGCGAAAGCCAGGCCTGAATCAGAGGCCTGTGTGTGTTTGGTCCCAGGGGCGACAGGAAGGCAGGAGGTTCTCAAGAAGGGACACTCACTGCTCCAAGCCACCATGGACACGTTGCCCACCGAGAACTAAGTCCAGGCCCTTGGTTAGTATCAACGGAAAAGACCCCTCGCCCCCACCATCCATCGCCACTACACAAGAAACAGAAACAATCACACAAACTCCTGCAGAGTCGCATCGCAGGAGGCACAGAACGCCCAGGCTGTGCAGGCCCAGGGCGAGCCTTTCACAGTCCCAGGTGCACTCAGGCCGCCTGTGCGCAGCCCCAGGAGGTGCAGTTATAGCGAATTCTTTGAGATTAGCGCCTGAACTCCAGGCGACATGATTCCCATAGAACCCAGTGCGAATGGTGCCCCTGGAGTTGTGCAACACAAGACAGGGGCCCTGGCCGCATGGGGATCGGAGAAAAGAGTTCAGAGAGAAGCCCCACTGAGCTCTGGAAAGCACCTACTAGCTGGGAGTATAAAAGGACTTTTCTATAATCAGAGCTTTCCTGCCCTCCCAACACTTCTGTCCTTCCAGCATCCACATCTCTGGGTCCTGTCCTAGATGCCACAGCCCAAGAGCCTCCCTCCCTCCTTCGGCCTGGACACCCGTGCCCCACACATGCCCCTTCCCTTAATGCCTTCTCCTTCATTGGAATGTCTGCATGTGAGCTTCTGTTCCAAGGCAAGTTTTGGAAGGGGCGTCGGGGATGAATGGGGTGTGTGTGTGTGTGTCTGTAGGAGCCCACCCATGCCGGTGAAGCACAGCCCTATCTCTCAGGGGGCCGGCGGGCCCTGAGATGCTATCAGCAGCTCCTCACACTTGCTCCACTGGAGCCAACACAAACAGAACCGCAGAGCCGCCCCCAGGCCAGGCCACCGAGAAGGCCCACGCCCCCGTCCCACCCTCCTGGGCAGCTACCCATGGAGCCAGGAGCCAGGTATCAGGCTTCAGCTGGCCGCACTCCCGGCAGCTCCTACTGGCCCGCGCTGGGCCTGCAGCCCATCCTGCCCACAGGCGCTAGCCGCAGCCTGGGCAGCAGGGCCTCAGAGCTCAGCCTGTTAGCACCCACCAGTCACCCCTCCCCTCCGGCCCCTGGGGTGCTGGCTTGGCAGAGGAGCAGGGCGCAGAGAGGAGGTGCCTAGATTCGCAAAGCTCCCTGAGACCTGCAAGTTTGCCCCAGGACCCTATCCATTCCGCGACAGGAAACCCGAGCACTTAGGCCAGAAACAGAACATTTTGAACAATTTGAGGGGAAAAAATTATTCAGACCAATTTGAAGACATTTGAGAGCTCAAGGGGAAAATTGCAGCCACCTCTTCAGGCACTATTGTGTGTTCATGCCAAACCCCAAACAGCTTGGACTGAAGGAGCACAAAGGCTGAGAGTCCCCACGTCCCTCCAGGAAACTGGCCTGATGCCTCCGTGACTCCGTGACTCCAGTCTTCTGGACTCCTATTGTGTGTGGTTGGTGCTCGTGGTCCCACCCACCAGCTGGAGCCGTCTCCTTGTCCTTCAGAACTCAGCTCAGACACTGCTTCCTCGTAAAAGCTTCCCCGGCCCTCCAAGACGCCTTTCTGACACACCAATTGTGCCACACGGTCCTCCGGACTGCCATTTACTGAGCCCCTACCAGCTACCAGCTACCAGCTGCCCGGCTCAGAGCAAGGAGCTTCAAATAGGCCACCCCGGGGCCGGCCTGGTGGCACAGCGGTTAAGTGCACATGTTCCGCTTCAGCAACCCAGGGTTCGCTGGTTCGGATTCGGGTGTGGACATGGCACCGCTTGGCAAGCCATGCTGTGGTAGGCATCCCATATATAAAGTAGAGGAAGATGGGCATGGATGTTAGCTCAGGGCTAATCTTCCTCAAAAAAAAAAAGAAAAGAAAAAAGGAAAGGAAAAGAAATAGGCCACCCCTTTTAAGGACACCACCAGCTTGTGAGTGCCATTGCTCATGTCACAGGTGAAGACACTGAACCTCAGAATTTAAGTCACTTGTCCAAAGTCACAGCCGGTTGGTATGGAGCTGGCATTTGGAACCAGGCAGTGCGATGTGAAAGACGCCAACCCATTTCACACCACCTCGCTGGGAGCTGCCCAGAGAAGGAGAGAACGGCTCTGCTGAGAGAGAGGGAAGAGTCGGGAAGGGGGAAGGACAGGACAGAAACTTTCATGGGGGAACCAGGTGTGAAAGGGCGCATGGGCTGGGAAAAGCATTCCCCGTGGGAAGCACAGGAGGTACAAAGGCTCTGAAAGGCAGAGGGCATGGCTCTGGGTCCCCACACACGGGGTGTGAGGAGAAGAACATGAGGGATGAGGCTAGACAGGCAGGCCAGACTCCAACAGCACCACTGACCGCTCCCCCCAAACACACACAGCCCCTACAGGCCCAGGGCCTCAGCCCGTGTTCCCAGGCGAGGAGGCAGCACAGCTGCGGAGGGAGGGGGATGGTCAGACCCACCGGAGATCCATCCCTCACCAACCTCCATGGAGCCCGGTCCCGGCCAGTCACAGGGGCCACGTGAGCCGTGCTCAGAGTCCAAGGGGGCAAAAGGAACCCCCTGGGAGGCATTTAGGGGGCAAGATTTTTAAAACATATATTGTTTTTCAGTTTCTATGGCATTTGACCATATTCAGTGGGAAGACATTTTTTGTTTAGTTTTAATGTTTTCCCTTTAGAAAAAGTTATACATGTACATAACAACAACAACAAAAAAGCTTTTTAAAAACCAGAAATGTATGAAGTAAGGAGAAGTCCCCTCCCCTGTGTCCCCATCTACTTCTCTTCCCAGAGGTCATCACTGCAGTAAATCTGGTCCTTCCTGAACTTTTCTGGTGGCACAAACATGCATACGGTTATGCCCACACACAGGATTTTCTTCTTCCTTAAGAACGACACATATTCTTCTGCGTCTTGCTCTTTTTTTCCCTCAATAATACATAGTGAAGATCATTATTCACCCATTCAATGAGTCTTCACTGGGATCCTCTGTGCCCCAGGCCCAGGCCGTCGTCACAGCTTCCACAGGAGAAATAATTAGAGACCGTGATTAGGGCTGTGAGGGGCGCAGTGCGAGAAAACAATGGGCGCACTTCAGCCAGGGTAAGCGGAGCTCTCTCTCAAAGGAGACATTTCAACAGAGACTTAAAACCTAAGAGCCAGAGGAAGAGCGAGGGGGAAGAGCCTGGACCAAGAGCATCAGCCCAGACCCTGCCAGGAGCCAGCGGGGAGGGGACTGTGAGGCTGCATCCTGCAGGACCCTGCAGTGGGGGTGGTGAACTTGGATCTTGTTCTAAGATCAATGAGAGGGTTTTCAGCAAGAGAATGATATTATCTGACCTGTGTTTTGGGGGTTTTTTGTTGTGTGCTTTTTTTTTGGTGAGGAAGATTGGCCCTGAGCTAACACCCATTGCCAATCTTCCTTTCTGCTTGAGGAAGATTGTCGCTGAGCTAACATCTGTGCCAATCTTCCTCTAGTTTTTGTATGTGGGACACCACCACAGCATGGCTTGATGAGCAGTGTGTAGGTCTGTGCCCAGGATCTGAACCCGTGAACACCATGCCACTGAAGCAGAGCGCACAAACTTAACCACTATGCTACCGGGCCAGCCCCTGACTTGTGTTTTCAAAAGACCCTTCTGCCACTGTTTGGAGACTGGAGGACCAGGGACGAGAGTGAAGGCAGGGAGGCCAGTTGGGAGGTAGGATAGACAAAGGAACACCTCCCTCACCCCCCACAGAGTCCACATCCTCATCTCTGTACCTGTGAGCTTGTGAGGTTACACAGCAAAGGGAACACAAGCTTGCGGATGGAATGGAGGCTACTAACCAGCTGACTGTAAAACAGGGAGGCAATCTCAACGGGCCCGATGTAACCACCAGGATCCTTCAAAACAGAAGCGGGAGGCAGGAGAGGTCAGAGTGATGGCCCTGAGAAGGCCTGGCGCCATCCTCACTGGCTCTGGAGACGGAGGAAGGAGCATGAGCTGCCAACACCGGCGGCCGCTAGAAGCCAGGAAAGGCAGGACATAGATTCAGCCCTGGAGCCTCCAGGAGGAATCCGGTGCTGGCAACAGCTGACTCTCAGCCCGGTGAGACCCACATCAGACTCCTGAGCGACAGAACTATAAGATGACAAATTCGTGTTGCTGAAAGCCACCAAGGCTTTGTCATCTGTCACAGCAGCAGTAGGAAACTGACACAGGAGGCTGAAGCAGAGCCAGGAGGGAGGTGCAGGGGCCTGGCCCAGGGTGAGGAGAAGGGGCAGATGGATTTGGTGCCCTCCCTTAAAAGAGAGGGACTCATGGGGAGACGTGGGGATCAACTGGATGGGGACCTTGATGGGCAGGAGGGAGTCAGAGTCTGGGTCTGGGACGGGCAAGTGGGAGATGATGGTACTTTGCTCTGCATGCCTGGTGAGGGCAGGGTGTGTATCCTCCACTGCTGTGTCCCCAGCACCCATCACAGTGCCTGGAACACAGCAGGTAATCACTAGATATTTGTCAAATGAATTCATTCATTAAATCAAACGGAGAATCTAGGAAGCCCGAGTCTGGGGAAAGACAATAAGTTCAAAGGTCACTACGTCTCCCAGGGGCTCTGTGGCCCATGCAGCCGTCAGACCCGTCAAAAGCAACGACCACATTGTGGGGTAGGAAAGACGGACGAGGCTGCTGCCCAAGGGCCCCAGCCAGCCCTGGCCTGGGAGGCTGAGCTCCAAGGGTGGTCAGCCAGGGTCCCCAAGGCAGGCAGGCAGACTGGAGGCGGCTCCGTGCTGACATTACCCACTAATAGGAGGTCCTTATCACTTGGGATGGAGCCGAGTCCTCTACTTAATTCAGGGGAAAGCTACTCTCAGGGAAACAGGTGCCAATTTGCAGCAATCACAATAAGAAACATCCTCTATCCAGCTGATGCAAGCCAACAAGGTAATAGGGCATTGTGCAGTGGGGAGAGATCAAAAGGATTTTTTTCCAAGCCCACGGTGGGCACTTAATCCATCTTGTGCTCTCCCTCTCTCCCTCCATTACAGCCCGCGGATGTACTATTTACAGGGCCTACATTTAGCTGCCTTTTCAGCTATCTACTTCCTCAAAACCACTTCAGAAGGAAAGTGAATTAGAAATGAGTTTGAGACGCCTGCAGGGGCTTTTGCCACCTCGCCCCTGCCCCCAGGCGCAGCACCTTCCTGCCTGGATGTGGAAGCCCAGG
Source organism: Equus przewalskii (assembly GCF_037783145.1). NCBI lineage: Eukaryota > Metazoa > Chordata > Mammalia > Perissodactyla > Equidae > Equus > Equus przewalskii. The sequence continues at coordinate 84,687,940 of NC_091836.1, forward strand.
CCCACCATCCCAGCACTCACCCCAAAGACTGTGGACACATGGCTCCGGGCCACAGGGCTGGGGTGGGAGCAGCAAGGCTAAGGACAGGATGTGGGAAAGGAGACAAGGAGACGGGGCGGGCAATGCCAAGACTGGGCAGAGGCCAGGAAGCCACCCTGAGACAAAGCCAGCCTGGGATGTGGCTCCTGGGGGAGGAGATCATTTTGAACAGCCCCTTCCGGCTGTAGGGCCTCCTGGCAGGGCCAGAAGCCAACCCCCGACATGGGCCTCCCCACTTTTCTCTGCCTGGACCTCCAGGGAACTCAGGCACCAGTGCTAGGTTAAGCTAGCTGCCTGGGCAGGCACCACATTGATAAGAGTTCCGGGCCTGGCTTCCAGCACCTTCTCCATGGAGCCTCGGCTCCCTCCCTCCTTCCAGAGGCCTCTGGGAATTCAATAACCCTTTCCTGGTGCACAGGCATCTTCCAAGCGTGGGATTCGAGGAAGGGGAGGTATGTAAAAGTTTTCTGTCCCTAGAGTGGGAGAGGGTTTCAATGTGGGAGAACGCTCCATCAGAAGTCTCCTGTGCCAGCTCCTTCTTTACAGATTCAGGAAATTTGTGAACTAAGTGACTTGCCTGGAGTCCCTAAGACTGGAACTAGGACCTGACATTTCTGACTCACAACTTAATGCTCTTGCCTCCCCGCTGGATGAGTTTAAAATCCAAGTGGTACAACAGGAAAGAAACGTGGGCTTGGTGTGGGCTGAGGCTCTGGACCTAGAGTTGGGGGCAGGTCGGGGAGAAGAGGATCCTGCTCCAGCTCCATGGAAATCAGCATATTTTTGGGGATTTCCCCTAAGAGTTTGACAGCCAGTGAACAATTAGACTAGGGGAGACGCCCAGGGCCACAAGGGGGCCCCTCTCCGGCTGTGTAGGAGGCAGATGCCCAAGAGGCCTCCAGTGGTCCCACCTCCCTTGTGTAATCCTGGACCTGTGACTCACCTCTAATGCCACCATAACAGGATACGGCAGAAGGACGGGATGTCACTCCAGGACAAAGTTACAGAAAGATTCTACCCCCGCCTTCTCACCCTCCCCCACTGGCTCTCGGCACCTCCCTCTGAGGAAAGCCAGCTGCCATGTTGTTGGCTGTCCTGCAAAGAGCCCCTCTAGGCAAGGAGCTCTGGCCAACAGCCAGCGAGGATCTAAATTCTGTCAACAACCGCGTGAGTGAGCTTGGAAGCAGACCCCCCCCCAAGTTGAGCCTGGAGATGACTGCAGCCCCTGGACTCCAAAAGCCTCCCTGTGAGAGACCTAGAGACGCCGCAAGGACCCATCGAAGCTGCACCTGGCTTCCTGACCCACCGGAACTGCGCGATAATAAATGTTTGCTGTTTAAGCGGCTGAGTTTGGGAGTAATTTGTTACAACGTGGAAGACGGCTAATACAGAGTCTTTTCCGGAAGGCTGCTTCTCATGAGAAGGATGAAGCAAGGTGAGCAGAGGTGGCTGTGAGATTGTTACATTCCAGTATTGGACTCAGTTAGGAGACACAGGCACCATTTTTGGCTCTGCCATTGACCCACTCTGTGGCCGTGGACGAGACCCTGACCATTCACGAGCCTCAGTTTCCCCAGGTGAACCACTGGGGAGGACTCTGTGATGGCTCCAATTGCATGTGACTCGAGAACTAGGAAAGGGACGTTTGCAGGCCTGAGATGACCCCCAATGTCATGAGAAAGGGCACAAGGGAGGATGCCTGATGGCCCCGCCCCAACCCTTCTGCTCTTTCCTCCAGACCTGAACCCCACGGCATTAGTCAATGACATCGGTCTTCAGGGACACCCTCTGACCTCAGAGGGCAGGAGGGGACGCCAGACACTGAGGGATCCCTTGAAAGGAAGAGAGATGCCCTCACTGCCCTCTCTGTCCAATATGTATCCTGCCTTCTGCCCCAAGGAAGCCTTAACCAACCTTCTCCAGCCCCTGTCCGTCAAGGACCCAACTGGGACCCCCAGCTCAGCCACCCCAGAGAGAGTATCCCTCAGGGGGCTTTGGCACCTAGAGGAGGCTTTGGGGACAAACACCACCCCTTTCTTTCGGCAGAGCCCCAGCAGCAGCACAGGCATCCTGCAGAACGAAAGGATGCTCCAGGCCTCCTGCTCTGCACCCCTCGTGGGGGAGGGCCGTCCCCAAGGTCCCACTTCCCTCCCTTGAGCAGCGGGAAAGCCTGGGAAAATCCAACCAGCTCCAATGCTCCTGGAGAATAAAAACAAGCCCAAATAAGGGTCCATTTTGATAACATTCCTTCAGGCTGCAAGGGAATGCCAGACCAGGGCAGCCTCCCGCGCCGCCTCCCCCTCCCCAGGGCCAGGCCAGGCCTGATGTCTCCCCGCCAGGAAGAGCTGTCTACGGCCGGTCTCCTCTGCAGCTGAGCTGGCAGCACTGCCCTGAGAAGATCTGTCCTTTGAGTCTGTTATCCTTTCCCGGGGGCCTCCACTGAAGGGCCAGGACTAGCTAGGTGTCCCATGGGCTCCTGAAGCCCTGACAGGCCATCGTCAGTCGGCTCTCTGATCACTGTAGAGGCCTCTTGCCACCTTTTATGCTCTGGCTGATTCAGCCCCCGACTCTTTCTCTCACAAGCTATTCAATCCTCAAAATCAGGGTTTCTCAACCTCAGCACTACTGACATTTGGGGCTGGATAGTTCTTTGTTGTGGGGAACCGGCCATCCTGTGCATCACAGAATGTTTAGGAAGCATCCCTGGCTTCCACCCACTAGATGTCAGTAGCACACCCCCCACCCCCACTGGTTATTCCAACCAAAAAACGTCTCCGGACACACCAACCGTCACCCCCAGCTGAGAACCACCGCACTAAATGGATGCAAGGGCCTTTAAATGCTGCTCTCTGATCAAGTGTCCTGGCTGCAGCGCCTTGTCAAGAAGGCAGGCAGGTGGCAGACAGGAAGGAAATCTCACTGGGACCCACGACCGCAAACCCCAAACACACACACACTCTCTCTCTCACACATGCACACACACAGCCCAGGGTCAGAGCTGATAACCAGTCCTTCCCAAAACTTGAGAGGCCAGTGCTAGTATCCCTGCTCTGTCAGCGACGCTCAGGGGGGGCAAATGATCTGCCCAAGACCACACAGCTCCACAGACACAGAGCTGGACCTCCAGCCCAGGTGTGCGGGCCCCCAAACCCACGCTCTTTGCCATGTTGCCCTCACCATTCTACAGATGAGAAGCTGCAGCCCCTTCACTGGCCATGCTGCCCAGGGACCCCAGTGGCCACCCAGCCCCACTTCGGGGTGCCAGGTACCCGCATTCCCCAGCTCAGGCTGAGCTTCCTCAGCCTCGTCAGCTGACTTCCACCTTCCAGTCGCTGAATTTTCCTGATCGCGGGTGATCGATTTGCATACTGTATCGATCTCAAGGGCCAGGTAATACGTTTGACTTGTGGCACTTTGCATAATTTTCTGATTAAGTTACTTATTTAACCTATTGACCTTTTCTCTTAATTAGAGTATCTGGGTACTGCAAATGTTGAGTAGTAATCAAGTCGTGCGTTTCCCTAAGTGGAGCACGCGTCCTCGAACTTCCCTGCTTCTTCTTGACTCCTGCTTCCTCTGCACTGGCTCATGTTGAGCCAGCTGGTCCCTCAAGTCCCCGAGCAGAGTGAGAGGCCGCCCATGGGGCCAGGCCCTCTCTGGCCTCTGCTGTCCAGAAGGTGCCTAGAGCATAGGAAGGGGCCAAGACACGGGACAGCATCAGCTGAACTAAGTATTCACAGCTGAGCAGACAAACCCAGACAGAGGCGTGGCTCAGGGGTTTGGACACTGTGTCAGTCAGCTGTCATGTGTAACAAACCACCCCAAAATGTTGTAGCCTGAAACATCTCCCATTCATTATTTCTTTGGAGTCCGCAGGTTGGCCAGACAGTTCTGAGGATCTGGGCCAGGCTCCAGTGATCTGGGCTGAGCTCACTCATTCATCTACAGCCCGCCAGTGGCTGTCTGGGCTCTGGCTGGTCTCGGCTGGCCGTCTCTGCCTCTCTCTCAGAGCTTTCCAGAACCTGGGCACGTTCTCATGAGTGATGAAAGAGCAAGAGTGACAAGAGAGCAAGCCCCAGCACACAAGTGCTCGGGAAGCTTCTGCTTGCATGACATCTGTCCCAGGCCACTGGGCAGAGCAAGGCAGTGGGCTGAGCCCAGAGTCAAGGGTGGGGCAGAAAGCCTGCGCACAACGGGAGGAGCAACGGAGAGCCTTCCCTGTCCACCTCAGAGGAAGAGGCGTCCAGTTCAGGGTTCAGTCTTGACATGAGTGTAAAACAAAGGTCGTCCTCGTCCCCTGCCTCCCAGCTCCGCCCTGAACCGGATGTTGCGAGCTTGGCGCCCGGGGAAGCAAGGGCGGAGGGGGCAATTTGCCGCTGCCTCTTCTCTTGGCATCAGCCTGTTAGAGGGTCTGGATAAAGACACCCTTTCAAGGGCTCTTAAAATCATCCTGCTCTTCTAGTCACACTGGGGCCCCCGGGAGACTGAGGGGCTGTCTCCAGCCCTCTGTGCTGCTGGCCACCACCCTCTCTCCCAGCATGGCCACACCTTTTCCGCTCTTTCTTCACTGGCCAGGAAACTCCGAAAAGGCTCCTGCCTCCCAGGGCTCTATCAGGACAGACCACAGGTCCCTCCTACTCTCAGTCCCGAAACTGACCTGAAAGAGTGAGAAGTAGCTCCAGGGAGAGCTCAAGACCATTCTCCAGAGGCCCCACCAGCATCTAGACATCTCCTCTCCCCTCTGGTAGAGACTGCCAGTTGTCTGCCAAAATCCACCCTCTGCTCCTCCCATAAGAGAGCTTTTATTTTTGCTTTACAGCTTGATTGAGATATTACTGACATACACCAAACTATATATATTTAAAATGCACAATTTGATGAGTTTGGCACATTAAACCAGCACAACTATCAAGACAATGATCATATCCATCACTCCAAAAGTGGTTCTATGCCCCTCATCCCCAGGCAGCCAATGACCTTTCTGTCACTAGAGATTAGATGGTATTTTCTGGAATTTTCTGTAAGTGGAATATCATACAGTACGTACTCTCTTGTCTGCTTCTTTTGCTCAGCATAATTACTTTGTCATTCACCCATGTCATTACATGTCCCAATGGTCCATTCCTTTTTATTGTTGAATGGTACTCCATTGAATGAATGTACACAATGTTTATCCATTCACTTCTTGATGAATAACTTGAACTGTTTCCAGTTTGCAGCTATTACAAATAAAGTTACTACATTCACATACAACTCTTTGTGTAGACATATGCTTTCATTCTCTTGGGTAAATAAGTAGAAGTGGATTGTCGGGATCATATGGTAGATGTATGCTCCACCTTGGAATAAACTGCCAAGCTACCTTTCTAAGTGGTTGTACACTCTACGTTCCCACAGTGGTGTATGGGAATTCCAGCAGCTCTACATCCTCATCAACACATGGTACGATCAGCCCTTTTCAGTTGAGCCATTCTAGTGGGAGTTTAGTAGCATCTCATTATGGTTTTAATTTGCATTTCTCTACGGATTAATGAGCATATTTTTATATAATTATTTGCCATCCATATATCTTCTTTTAAACTGAGATTGCTCAACTACAGGCTACATCTTCCAGCCTCCCTTGCAGCTAGGTGTGGTCATATGATTAATAAAATATGAGAGAAAGCGATTTTTAAAACTTCACTCACACCTGCTTAAAAGAAAATTGCCTGCCTGCAATCAGTACTTTGTATCAATCTGATTTTGCAGTAATAATACTGCGTAAAACCACCCCAAAACTTAATGGCAAACAAACGTGAGTATTTACTTCTTGCTCACAGGTCTGCAGGTCTCTCAGCCACTGCCCTGTTCTCAGCTGGGGTTCAAGTTCAGGTCTGCCCCATGTGTTTTATCCCCATGCCCAAGCTCCAGAGACAGCAGCCACCTGGGGCAAGTTGTGCTCATGGCTGAGGTCACAAGTTTTCAGAGGATCAAACAGAAATTCATGATGCCTCTCACGGCCTAGATTTGGACCTAGGGCAGGGGAGTTTACTCCCCCTGTGGAGGTGGACCAAAAAGAGGTGAAAATTTGCTGAATGATATAATCTACCAGTGTACCCTTCCCCATCCCACAAGCTGGCACATGGATGTGTCTTTGATCCACACTTGACCATGAAGCTGAGGTGATTATGCTAGGGATGGGGCAACCACAGGATGGAGGGCACCTGGGTCCCTGAGGGTCCTTGTGGAGCAGAACTGGCCCCGACCTGTGCCATGCTCACCTGAGGATGGTCAAGTGAGATTGAACTCACCCCCATTTTCTTTATGCTGCTTTATTTTTAACCCTCTTCTTTTTGGCAACCTCGACTTTACCCTAAAACGAGCTCCAGCTTTTCCTTTTCTAGCACAGGGAAAATTTGTTTTAGTTTTGCTTTGCTTTAATCTCTTCTCAAGGCGGAAAAAAAAATACCCAGCAAGCCTTCCTTCACATCTGGCAGCTCAGAAGGTGGAAGGTCTCAGGGTCAAAATGCAAAAGTTAATGCTTCCCACTGCCACCCTGCCACACGAGCTGCTCTCCCGAGTGTTTCCAAGAATTCTGGCAACTGACTGGCCATCTTCAGAGCACTGCCTCCCTGGTCTCCAGTCCAGGACCATCACCTTCCTCTCCCACAGAGCTCCTGGCCCTGGCTCTGCCCCCAGCTCTTCCTGCCCCAGGCCTGTGCCAGGGCCGGCCCTGGTGTCCCCGCCTCTGACTGGCAATGCCTCCACCAGCCTCACTCCACTCACGAACACTAAATAACAGGCTCCAGCACCTCCTGAAGCTGCGCGCTCATCCGCACGCTGGGAGGTAAGTGCAGGCGACCAGGGAGCATTTACCTGCAGCAACAGGCTTCTCACAGAGAAGCCAAACACACCCCAGCAGGGATCAAGGGCAGAGTTGGGGCCTCCAACTGCCTCTGAAAACATTCCTCTTTCCTCTCCAGAGCCAGCCTCCTCTCCTGCCCTGTGTCTTCCACGGTCCTCGCCCCCTTTGTGGCCGCTGTTGCAGGCACAGCTGTCAGGCTGTTCCCCAGGGGAGCCTCCTGAGAGCCTGGGAAGCTGTCTGGCCTCATCTGCCGCTTTTCCTCCCCGCACATGCACCCCGGCCACCGGCAACTGCACCTCATTCCAGGAAAGCCCCCGATCGATCTCACTGCCTGCTCTCCTCTCTGCCCTCAGTGCCCTTACCCTTCTCTCCACCTGGCAAACTCCTTCTCATCCTCCAGGTCCCGATTAAAGGACACCCCCTCCAGGAAGCCCACCCCTTGGTCCCCACATGCATTGGTTATTTCCTCCTCTAGCTTCCACTGATCCACAAGCCTCCCTGTTCTAGTTCCAGCACCTCTGTTTCATTGATGGATACTTATCTGGTTCCTCCCACCTATCAGTCCATGCATGCTCTGGAGGAAGGGTCAAGGTCTTCTGTGTATGTGACTCTTCAGCACCTGGCCTAGTGCCCAGCAAATAACAAGTGTTGAGTCAGTATTTGTTGATGACTGGAGGAATGAATGACAAAAATAGACACATGAAGAAATAAATAGCCAGTGAGACAGACGTCTGCTGGGATGCGCTTTCCCTTTCTAGCCCTTATTTCTGATGAAATATGTATTATCACTATCTCCTTTTCCACTCTCCCGTAAGCTCCCTTAAGGCACAGGCTGAGTTTTTATTCATAACTATGTCCTAGTGCCCAGTTCAGAGCCTGGACCTTAGAAGGTGCACAATAAACATGTTATGTAAATGATAAATGAGCCAATATTGCATTGGAGGACAAATGGATGTGCGAGCGGGCGCCAGGATGAAAGCAAGAAGGACCCAGTCAGTTCTGTAATCTACAGAAGCCTGGCCGGTTCTTTGTGGGGAAAGACTGCTCTTTTCTTGGGGGAAAAGTCTTTGGACTCTTGGTTTTATACAGGCAAGGCCTCAGGATTCACCTAAAAGTGTGAGTTAAGGAAATTATGGATCAAATTTCTTTACAAAATAATTATTAAGAGTCTGCCCTATGGCCAAGAGCATACGTTCATACTTTCCTTTCCTCTTTTTGTCTAAGTTAGAGCAATGGCAGCTTTCCCTTTGCTTCTGTTTTGTTACTCCTGAAGGGGGGAGGGAGACGTTTCACGGCCTTGGGCCCAGAGGTGAGCAAAGACCCTGAGCTGAGTGGGAGCAGCAGCACCCTTCCTCGGCCCTGCCCACAGATGGCAGGCCACCCGGACCAGGGACAAAGAGGCCGGGAAAGAGCTCCTCATCATGGGCTGTAGATAATGGAACTTTGATACAAGAGGTTTAGTTTTAAGTTTTTTTCTGTGCCACAGTTTCCGTGGAACATCCTCAGTACAATCCATCACCCCGTGACAACTTTATGTCAGCGGGGTCTTGGAGTAAGGAAGGCTGCTGTGCGCATGCTTGGGGCAAATGGCTCTGGGGGCTCGAGAGGGGTCCAGAGAAGCAAGGATAGCTGCGAGGCATGAGGGCAGAAGCCCACAGCGGCAGCTCATATAAGGAAGTGATAGGCGGGGGCTGGCCCCGTGGCCGAGTGGTTAAGTTCACGTGCTCCGCTGCAGGCGGCCCAGTGTTTCGTTGGTTCGAATCCTGGGCACAGACATGGCACCGCTCATCAAGCCACGCTGAGGCAGCGTCCCACATGCCACAACTAGAAGGACCCACAACGAACAATATACAACTATGTACTGGGGGGCTTTGGGGAGAAAAAGGAAAAAAATAAAATCTTTAAAAAAAAATTATTAAAAAAAAAGGAAGTGATAGGTGACAACCACCACAGGTAAACACTCCCCAGAAAGCCTCAGAGAAATTCAGGTGGTGCTGAGATTTCAAGCAGGGTGAGGCCCAAGGTATCATTCTAGAATACAAAAGGAAAGAATGACTATAAGAGCCTGTAGAATGGGAGGACACAGATTATTAATGGATAGATGGATGGATGGATGGAAGAATGGACGGGTGGACGGGTAGATGGGAGGATGAGGAAGATGAATGGATAGAAGAGATGGATAGAATGGTGGATAAGTAGATAAATCGATGGACAACTGTCCATTATTACTCTTGCTACTTACAGGTAGGTAAGCCCAAACAGAGTGGTCACTTGGATGTCTGAGTCATAAAGGAAATAGGTGAACGTATTGCCCATTTGGAACTCAGTTCATTGCCTAAAGTCCTAAAAAAACAAGCCTGTCTCTTCTGCTTCCTGTCCCTCTACCCTGGCAACCCTTGTCCCACACTAGTGCATGGATGCCTCTCCATGAGCCCAGGCGAGGAAAGCTCCCAGTTAAAATATTCAACTGCAGCAGCTAAGAATGCACGCTGATTAGCCAAGTGCGTCCCCGGCCCAGCCACTCCACTCCACAACAGCGGCCTGATTAGCAGAGGAGGCAGCAATCAGCATAGCCTGCAGCTCCCAGTCAGGGCCCTGGCACTGCCAGTTCCCATGGGCTGGCCCTTCAGGGTGGATGGGGCAGGTAGAGGGACATGGCTGTCGCCGACCCCTAGGAAGTCAGCACTGCTCCCAGTCTCCTCCCCACCTCTCTAAGTCTGGACCCTGACAGCGTCTCTGCCAGGCTGAGTCTCCTTGCTGACCACCTACCACATAATCATTTAATCATCACAGCACTTTGAGGCTGATGTTGTTACTGTTCACATTTCATAGAGGAGGAGATTGAGGCTCGATGAAGTCAGGTAGGCTACAGAACTAGAATCCACACCCCGGTCCTAAGTCCACATGTAACACTGTCCTTGCTGCAGGACTCTGACAGTGACAGAGCCCAGGCAGGGACCTACAGGGACCCTTTACATCCACGAGGGCTGGTCAGGTGGTGTGAGGCTGATCAGGCTGATCAAGCAGCCACTCCTTTTGTGGGCCCATCTTGGCTTCCTCAAAGCAGAAGGCCCCAGAGACCTCCATCCCTGGACCCACCTGCAGCTCCCAGACACCCCATCGGACTCTCAGACCGCAAGAACTGGCCCTTCACCCTGCCCACCACCTGGCATCATAGCCCTGCCCTCCTCTTTCAGCCCTCACACCCAGAGCCAGGGACCTGGCCTCCTGGTTGCCCTGAGCTGGCATGACTGGCACTAGGGGAGCCCCACCCATCTCAAGCACTCTTCTTTGTCAGAGCCTAACAGGGTGCTGCAAAGTTCCTGCTGACTTGGAACAAGAACAAATGTGGCTCAGTCTTGCTCCCACCACTCCCTGCTCCCCGACTCCTAGCCGGGCCCACAAGATCCTCCTCAGCCTTCCCAGCTTCCCTCCCTCTCCTGTTGTGCCTCTCATTAGTCCCCTCCTGCATCACTCCCGTGCCCCGGCCACATCCAAATGCTACACAACTCACCCAGGCTGCTCACTGGGCAGCAGTGCCATTGGCTTCCTCCTCTTCCTCCTCCCCATCCACCCAGTAAACACCAGCTCCTCTTTCAAGTTTCAACTGGAGTATCATCATCTTGATGGAGCCTTTTTAGCTTCCCTCTTCTACTCATCCCAAGACTTAAATAACCACTCCCTCCTTTGGGGCCTCCCGGGTCTGCCCCTCTCATCGGAGGCCCAATAATCCTCGAGTGTTCTTCTCTATTCTCATGTTGGCTCCTCCATCAGGTTGTCAAATTTTGAAGGTAGAGCCTCTGCCTCCCTCTTTATTCCTCCAGCACTCAGCTCAGAGAAGGTTCTCAGCAATGTTGGACCAATTGCCAAATGATTCTCAGAACAAAACCCTTCCCGTCCAGCCAAGCATGCTGCCTGGCACCCTGCAGTCCCTTAATAAGTGAATGCAGACAGTGGGTGGGGACTGGGGACGAGCCAATTGTTCAGCATAGGTTCAAATTTTTGCAGAGCGGACAGAAGCCTTGCATCCCCCAGCAGTGAGATGTTTCAAGAGCTTCCCCTGACCCACCAGTGAGCTGCAGTTGGTCCCAGACAGCTTCACAAGAGCTTCTGTGGTCTTGCCCAGTTGAACCCCGTACTGCTTGTCCTCGTCTCCAGGCAGAAGAGACAACAAATTGTAACCGAAAGGTCAGTCAGATGAGACCTGATGACTGAAGTGCATCACAGAGCTCGGAAGAGAGATTACTAAGCGATAGAAGGAAAGCTCTGTTCCCTGGGTATTCAGCCAAATCACTCCAGGGCAGTCATTCTGGGATCCTCCATCCATCAAACCAGTCCACAGGTCCAAGGCCAAGGCCAAGGCCAGTGGATGACAAAATAACCCCACACCCAGCACAAGAGTTTCCTCAGTGAGTGTCTCTTCTGGGAACAGATTAATTTAATTCTCTTTGCCTGTTGCACCCCCTGTCCTTTGACAGGCAGAGAATCACACGAGAGCTAGAGTTCTATTCACTCTCATCTCAGAACCACAGCAGGAGGCCAAGAATATGGTTATAGAGGTGGTAAAAAGTTCATTGCCAATTCTCTAAGTACATATTTTTTTATGTAATCTTATTTTCCATAAAATAAAGATGAAAATATTTTTAGGTAACCCAGAGTATAAGACTGTCATCGGGTTACTCTGAATGTCTCTTTTTTTTTAATGTAAAACATTACGTTCCATCAGGAAATTTCCTCCTCTCCTTCTCTCCCTTGGTCCGTCCTACTGAGAGCCACAGTCCTCTGAGAAAATGTGTTTAATCTACCCTTTAGCCCAGGAGTCCTCCTTTCGTTAATCTATACAAATGAAATAATCTTAAAGATGGAAGGCCTTTTGTAGGAAGATGTCCATCACAGTGTTTTATATAATAGCAAATATTAACATAACCTAAAATCTAAAAATAGGGAGGGGGTTAAATAAATTATAGTGCAAAAAGTCTGAGAGATATTATATGGACGATAACAATGATGGTTAGATGACAATGTCAGGTCAGTTCAATAAAGGTGTGTTAACCAGTTGCCATGTGGCAGGCACTGAAATAGACATCTGGCTGAGAAAGGAAATATAAGTAAGATATAGACCCCTAAAAGAAGCACATAAACTATTCTCAGGATATAGTAAGAGAAAATGTTTACATATGTTAAATTTTAAAAGAGTAAAATACGAATTATATTGGAAAAAAATCTTCTCTTATACATCCAGTTTACTGTCCATACCATCACATTTCTCTTAACAATCCCATTCACGCAATCCAAGCTCTCAGCCCCCTACTCTGAGACTCTCCTTCATTCTCCCATCCTGGATTAGGAATAATCCCACCTCCAGGGCTGTTCACATGGGTATTTCGGTCCTGGCCATCCCTCCTCACCATCAGTCACCTTGAGCTGGTGTGTCAGTGTTTGCCATAGCCAAAGATTCCCTCACGGCACATCAGGGAGGGCCCAGCCAGAGCAACTCTGTTCACCTTTGTTGCCCACCCAAGTGTTGTCCCATCGAGGAGAAACAAACGGAGAACCAAGGAAGCAGCAGCCTCACCGAGTGCTTTTAGGAGCAGGCAGTACACAGGGAGTCACACAGACACGTGCCGCCCTGTCCACGGCTGTGACAGCACCACAGACAGGGGCACTAGGGAGACGGAAAGGTGAAACAGGAGGCCTCTCACTCGTGGTTGGCACCGACTTGGGCCTGAGCTCTTTACTTGCAGAACCAATAATCGCAGAGAACACTTGGGGCTGGGCTGAGGGTCAAGAAAGGCTTCGGATGCAGCTTTACACCGTGTCCCAACGACCTATCCCCAGGGCAGTATCAGCTCCGAGGTGGAGCCATGGCCACAGGCCAGACAGCCCCTTCCCCTGTGGTGAGTTTCCCCTTAATTCCCCCTTTCCTCCATAGTAATGCAACCTCTGTATTTTAGCGTCCTGAATAAAGACTGTGTTTCTCGTATTCCGCTGCAGGTAGGTGGGCCCTGAGACTAAGCTCTGGTCAATGGACGTGAGCGGAGGGGCAACAACTTTCTCAAACCTTTTTATAAAGGCACTTGGAACGTACCCTAGCCCCTCTTTCTTCATCACTTCCTCCCTCCTGCTGCAGAATGCAGACACCCTGTCTGGAGCTCTAGCTGTCATCTTGGATCATTGGAACGAGAACCACATTCTAGGAATGGAGAAGCATAAGCTGCAGGGAGCAAAGAGAGCAGAAATATTTTATCAGCCACGCATTGCTTACCTCCAGGTTTGTAGAGGAGAGCAAAATAACACTTTCTCTTCCAGCTCTTCCTCTATTTTGTTAAGTGACTGTTGTGTGAGTCTCCGTTCTTGCAGCAGAACCCCATACAGGCTCCCTTTCCTGCCCTGACCTCAGACGGTGTCATCTCCAGCAGCCCTCAGAATGGAACGAGATCAGATTCTCCATCCTCTACGCCTCTCCCAATAGGCTCCAGGGTCTTTATGCAGATTTCTCCACAAACACTTGGATAACCTCTGCAGACCACATACCAAAGGAGTGCACGACGTGTAACCTTTTTAAGTTAAAAACCTGTTATACACAAACTAAGTATTGAATATGGTAATAGTGATTAATTCTGTCATAGGACTATGGGTGATTTTTATTTCTTTCCTTTTCCATATGTTCTCATTTTCCTTAATAAGCACTTATTACTCTTAATAATAAAAAGTAAACACTCTAATAAAAAATAATTGATATGTCTCAAGTCAAAATATGTAGAAATGCCTCTGAGAATAATGCAGAAGCCCGAGGATAACCGGTATTGCCGGAGCCGGCAAGGAAAGGAGTGATGCCTCTTGAGGTCCCACGTATGAAAGGTGCATTTGGCCAATGACCACGCTGAGTGCCTTGCAGACACTGTCTCTAGTCCTCCTAAACCCCAAATGTGGGTACTCTCTCCACGTCATAGATGAGTAAACTGAGGATCAGGAAAATGAAATATTTTCCTCAAGGTCACACAGCCGATTGATGGAGCTGTAATTTGAATCCAAGTGTCCCCAACTACAAAGCCTGTACTATTTTACCATGTGAAGCTATTTCGTTTACCCGGATTTTGGAGTAACTGGACCCACCACATCGCCCTTATAATAGGACTGTAACTCTTGGTTACAAACGGAAGACACTCCAACCCAAACTAGAGTAAGAAAAGGGAATTAACTGGCTCACAAAACCATAAAGCTGATGGAGTTTCTGCTGCAGCTTGCCTGGAGCACGAACCTTATCAGCAGGCTGGTTCTTCTGCCTGGCGGCCCCGTCTTCTGGGACTTCTCACTGTAGAGGCCTGGGCAACAGCTCTGACCTACAGGCGTCCACGTTTATATCCAGAGGGGAGAGGCACTTACCTCCGTCCCAGAATTCCCAGCGAAAGTGTCCTTTTGCTCATTGGCTCTGTGGGAGTCACACGCCATCCCTGAACCAATCACGTAGCCTCAGGAATGCCGAGGGCAGTGTTATCCCCACCCAGAAAGAGCTGGAAGTTGAGGAGATGAGATTTCCCAAAAGAAATTCCAAGGATCGTTTAACAGAAGAAAGGTGCTGGGGTGTCGGGGTCACGATCGCCGCACCCCCATCTCCCACTGCCTGCAATGAGCCTCCACTGCCCTCAGCCTCGGCCTCCGTCGGAACCACATCCCTGTGTAAACGCTCAAAACGCACCTGCCCAGCCGTAGAAAGATGGCTTCTGCAGGACCCACTTATTCCTTTCCCAGATGGACTTTGTTCTTCTAAAAAATGCTTTAATAAGGAGCAAACAGGCATCACACATCTGTCTGGGTGTGCACTCCGGGCCAGAGGCATTTGATGATTTATTAATTGACCCACAAAATCCAGTTGGTCCCTCCAGGCCGACGCTAACAGGCCATTTCATTCCTATTCTGCATGCAGCAGGTCCTCTTTCAATTTCTTCTAACAGAGGAATTTCCTTTAGCAATTCAAGCCAATGAGCATTTATTAAGCACCAACTGTATGTCACGGGCTGCTGGGGTGGGGATGCAGAGAGCCAGAAGACCCAGATACTGCTCACGGGGCTGGGGGTGGGGGCGTGGGGGGTATGGGGGGCGGGGGACGATGACAGCCTACGAACCAATATTTTGGTGTGATGCCCACGACACTGTATTTGTCTCCTAGGGCTGCCAAGGCAAATTACCACAAACTAAGTGTCTTGAAACAGCAGAAATGTGTTCTCTGACAGTTTTGGAGACCGGGAGTCTGAAATCCAGGTATTGGCAGGTTTAATTCCTTCTGGAAGTTCTGAGGAAGAACCCACTCCACATCCCTCTCCAAGCTTCCGGTGGCTGCTGGCAATCTTTGGCGTTCCTTGGCTTACAGACAGATCACTCCAATCTCTGTCTCCACTTTCACATGGCCATCCCCTCTGTGGCTGTGTCAAATCTCCCTCTGCCTTTTCTCTTCTAAGGACAATTGTCACTGGATTTAGGGCTCACCCTAATCCAGGATGAAACCACCTAGAGATCCTCAACTTAATTGCATCTGCAAAGACTTTGTCCAAATAAGGTCGCATTCCAGGATTGCAGGTAGACGTATCTTTTGGGTTCCACTATTCCACCCACAACAATCACTGTGCAGAGTACAGAGAGGCATCAGAGAAGGGAGTGGTTTTCTGTCTTTAGAAGGTGATGGCAGTGGTGTCCTCACAGAGGAGGGCACGGGTGAGCTCTCCAAGAGGAGAACAGGAGTTCATAAGAGAACCAAGGGAGGAAGGGCGTTCCAGGACGCCCCAGGTCGGAGGCACAAAGAGAAGGAGCAGTCACTTTCAGGACTAAGAGCAGCGTGGCGGCTGGGGCTGGAGGGAGAGTGAGGGGGTGAGGCTGGAGAGGGAGAAGGGTCTTGGGAGCCTTGGGAAGGAATATCGACTGGATCCTATAGGCAACACGAAGCCGCTGAAGAGGGAATGGGTTTGCTCTGTGGACAAGCGCTTGCTCTACTTCTCTTGTGGATTTCATGCATTTCCTTTGCAATCTTGGCAAGCAGATCGTGAGCTACTTAAGAGGAAGATCCACATTTGATTTTCCTTTCTATCTAGCATAATGCCCATGGCCAGCACATAGGACGTGCTCAGTAAACATGCCCTGTTTAATGAATGCACTGAAATGAACTGAAAAGGTAATCACTAAGGGCAGGTGGCCTGCAGCCGTCACCCATCAGAGGCAGTGTGGGAATAAAGGACAGAACTGTGTTTATGAGACTTCTGAGCTCTGTGACCTCAAGCAACCCCTCCACTTTCTGGTTCTCAGTCCGCTCCCCTGAATGATGGAAACAATCATCACCATTACAAACACCGCAGGTTAATGTCTGAACCTCAGGCAGTGTGTGGCCTGCCCTCTGCAGCCTCCAGTAAACAGGAGTTGGATCTGAAGAGGCTGGAGTGATGGAGCAGGAGGGCCCAGAGCCGGGGCTGGCTGTGGTAGCGTCTTCAGCAGCTCGGAGGCCAGAGGCTCAGTAGGACGCCAATGACGCATCTGGCATCAGGGCAGCCTCTGGCTGTGGCGGTGTCAGGGCTGATGCTTCCGTGACATGTCACAGAGCTGCCCACACAGCTGCTCACACATGCTGTGTGGTTGTGCCTCTGAGGAGCGAGGAGTTTCTCAGCCCCAAAGCTGGAGGGTGGGGGCAGCAGGCTCTGGAAAGGCCACGGTGGAAGCTGCCCCAACACAAAGGGCTGGGAGGCCTTCCTCCCTGACCCAGGTCCACCCGGTCCTGCCTCAATTACTGGCTCCTGTAGGCTGCCCTGGGAGGCCCAGGCATAGAGCGTACTTGGTGCTTTGTGCTCCACTGTCCTAGGGTGGGGCCCCATCTCTGAGCCTCTGCTCACGCTGCCCCTCTGTCAACCAGGGACGCCCACAGTGGCCTCCCTGACCACACCTTCCTCCCACCTCCCTGTGCCGCTTGCTAGCAGGTTGACACCATCCTCTTCTCTCTGGCCTCAGCTCACCAGCCCAGAGCTGCGGCTCCTGAGGCCAGCTGGGACAACCAGAACGTTTCCCTTGAGGATTTGGATTTGGGACACTGAGTCCATTGGCTGTGGGTCAGGCTACAGGGCTCTAGCATCGTTGGCACTGGAGCCCGCAGCAGAGCCACACGTAAGCCCCAGAAACCAGAAATAGAAAAGCATGGTCCCTCGGAGAGGAGAGTGAGGAAGGAGAGGTGAGTGTGGAGAGGTTTGGGGATCCCGCCCCCTCTGCTCCTGTGATCCCAGCCGTCCTGCCAGAGGACCCCTCCTTGTGCCGGAACGCCATCAAGTGAATTTCGGTTTCATATTTGGAAATCCCTGCCAGGAATATGCTTCCTCTCCCTGCTAAACCCAACTCTGCCTCAAAGGACCAGCTCAGGGGGATCATTCCTGACCCTTGCGCTGGTGCTTTGCGCTCAGTGCTGATGCAGGATGATGACAGACAGCATGGACTGAGCGTCTCCCACGTGCTGAGCAGGCCCTAAGTGCCCAACACATGTCAATTCTTTAAACTTTCTTAGCAATGCTTTAAGGAAGTACTATTTTATGTCCAGTTTTCAGATGAGGAGCCTGAGGTACACGCAGAAAAGTTAAGCAATTGTGACAAGGTGACCCAGCATTAAATAGAGGGATTTGCCTCTGATTGCAGAGTCCACACTCCTAGCCCCAGGCCACGCCTGCCCATCTGGGACACAGCAGTGAATAAGACTGGTTTCTGCCCCAGAATCCAGTGATGATCGGACAGAGCAGGAGCTACTTTGTAACCATGGAGATAAGCACATAAGAGAGGGATGTAGCAGGGGCTGCGGGTCACACAAAAGGGAGTGGCCAACTCCCCAGAACAGTCTGAGAGGTCTTCACTGAAGTGTTGCCATTGAGCTGGACCATGAAGGATGTGTAGGAGTCCATCAGGGTTGAAACGGAGGGAAGATCACCATAAGGAGAGGGAACAGAGGGTACAAAGGTGTGCAGGGACGAAAGCCTGGTGCATCTTTTCCAGCCAAAGCTGCCCTCATTCTCCTCTGAAATCCTACTGCACTGACTGGGGACGCCCACTGGCTAATCAAGTGCCCAGTGGTGCTGTGCCGGTCTCCTCTGCTGCCCTAGAGGCACACCTGGAGGCTGGTCCCTGCCTCTTTACACCAGTGTTCCACCCCAGGCCTGTGCAACAAGACCTCCACTGCCTCGAAGCCTTTCTGTCTCAGCCACTTCCAGGGACGCCAATGCCCTGTGGCCTGTCCCTTCAGGTCTGCCATCTCATCCTTCCCTCAATGCTGACCTCACCCAGGAAGTGTCTCTGTCCACTCAGGTAAGACCCATGTCTGAACCACTCAGCACCCAGGACCCTGCCCTGTCCCGAGCCCACATGGCCCCTAATACCCTGGCCGGCCTATCCTGCCTTGTTCCGACCAGAATTTGTGTGCTGCTTCTCTGCCTGGCAGTAAGGCCCCACTGAACTCTGAAAAGCCCTCCCACTGGATCCTGCATTAATTACAACAAACAGAATTCTTAATGCATTGCTGGGCTCCCTAGAAAGTAAAGGAAATTTCCATTGCCAGACATGGCCAGAAAAAAGAGAGAGCAAGATCGGCAGACTGAAACTCACATGTAAAAGTCAGGGGTTCCTTGAGGGCAGGTGTCAACACTGTGATAAGGAGACTAAGCCCCACAGAAGGCAAGGTCAGGGATCTGAGCCCGGGACTCCAACATGAATCAGGGGGCCTTTGAAGGGGACTAAAGTGGATCCAGAGCTCTGGAGCTCCTTGGCTCTCAGCAGAAGTGTATATCAATTCTCTCTGAAAAAGATCACCTACCAATCTAGGTCTGACAGGATTCTCAGACAAGTTCAGTCCAAGATGAGCTCAGAATAGGAATTGCCAAACACATATGAAATGGGTGAGAGTCTGCAGAATGACAAGCGGATTTAGACCTTTAAAAGCTTTCAATATTGGAAATGTAATAAGCAGACTACACAATAACCCTGTATTATATAAATAAAGAACAAAAAGATGGAACTAAAAATGTGTGAGGACCAAAAAATAATCAAAAATAGCCAGGCAAATATGAAAATAAGTAACACAGAACTTGTAAAAATGAAAAATAAAATTGTTGAAATTAAAAATTCAGCAGATGGGTTAAACAGCAGATTAGATATAACTAAATAGAGAATTAGTGATCTGGAAGACAGAGCTGATGAAATTTATGGGAATGTAGTTCAGATGGGGTGAAGGAAAACATGGAAGGGTGAGTGATATGAAGGACAAAATAGAAGGAGCAACAGGAAATGAAAGAGAGCCAATATGCAAAGAAGTAAAGGCTGAGAAAATGTCCAGAACTGATGAAAAGTTGTGAATCTACAGATGCAGAAACATCCATGTGTCAACAAGGCTGAATAAACAAGTCTACACCTAGAATCTTGTAGTGAGCACACAGAAAAACCAACAACAGAGAAGATCTCAAAAGTAGCAAGAGAGCAAAGGCAGGTCATCCCCAAAGGAAGGACAATTAGATTGACAGCAAAATTCTCAATGGTAATGGAAGCCAGAATATAGGAGAATGAGATCATCAAAGTGCTAGGAGAAAAGAACAAGCCAAAAATAAACTGCTTTCAAGAATGAGGACAAAATAAAGACATTTCAGATAAACAAAAACTGAGTTTACACTCAGCTGACCTTCTAAATAATGAACTTCAGGAAGAAGGAAGATGATCCCAGAGGAAGTGAAGAAAGAACAAAGAAACTGGTGAACATGTAGCTAAACACAAACCAGACCCTGTCTCTATGGAAAATATAATAACGATAACACAACAACAATAACAATATAAGAATATATGGCATATAAGGTTAGAAAGGACACACCTAGAATACTCAGTGACAGCCACAGGTCAGTCAGGAGAAGGCAGCTGCATTTAGGTCTTTGAACATTGTTGTGTTGCATCTTGTACTGTCGAGGACAAACATTTAGATATCACTTAATAATGTTAAGTGCACAAGGCCAAAAGCAAATGCCATAACTAAAGGAGCAAAAATTAAATGTATAACTTACAAAAATGTGGAAATGAAAAAAGGAATAAAAAAGTTAAACCAACAATAAGCATAAAAAGAAATTTTTTAAAAAAAAGCATGAACGGGGCCAGCTCCAGTGGCCTAGTGGTTAAGTTCAGTACACTCTGCTTCGACAGCCTGGGTTCAGTTCCTGGGAGGGGACCTGTACCACTCTTAGCAGCTATGCCATGCTAGCAGCCCACATTCTAAAAATAGAGGAAGCTTGGCAGGGATCATAGCTCAGGGTGAATCTTCATCAGCAAAAAAAAAAAAAGCAGCATGAGAAAGTAGAGAGTATATTGTAAGAAACAAATACCAATATATCAATAACTACGACAAATATAAAAGAACTAAAGTCACCAATTAAAATAAGGAGCTTACTAGATTGGATTAAAAAATATATGCTGTTTAAAAGAGACAGATCTAAAACATAAGGCACAAAAAGGTTTAGAGTAAAAAGATGGAAAAAATACACTTGATCAAGTTTAACTAAATCTAGGGTAGTTATGTTGATATAAAAATAGACCGTAAGACGAAAAGGCACTGGAGTCGTTACATTATAACAGGTTCAACCTCCAGGAAGTTACAGAGGCTATTAACTTACATTCACCTAATAAGATAGCTTTAAACTTCTGAGAAAAAATGAAAAATGGCCTTCAAAAACGGGAGAGTTCAATACATCTAATTATTGACAGATCAAGCAGACTAAAATTTAGAAAAGACACAGACACACTGAACTGCCTAATCAACTAGCTTAGTTAAAACTCTATACCCAGTAGTTAATTGGTGCACGTCTTTTCAAGCACATTAAAAACATTTACAGAAATCAACCACATATTAAGTTGTAAAGTCGCTCTCAACCAATGTCAGAAATATTCCTATCGGGCAATTAAGGTGTAAGTCGGTAACGAAAAGATAACCAAACAACCGAAATCACCACCACCGCCAACGCCAGGCTTGCAAGACAGATCTACTTTATCAAGTTATTCGCAGGCTGCCGTCGCTTCCATTTTGATGCTTGACCGTTTCTTAGGATATTGTCCTCAGCTGCATGGTTGAAGCTCGATCATGGACATATTTGTCGGCCAGCTTGCAAAAGGAGAAAGAGTTGGGGCAAGCAATTTTATTTTAAACTCACATCGCATTGGTGCTAATTTAACCACATGGATGGGCCACACTTGGCTCAACAGACACTGAAAAATATAGTCTCTGGCTACACAGACGTGTCCAGGAAAATGCAGAGATCAGAGCTGAAGGATCAACCAGCAGTTTGCCACATGCCCAGACTCATTCTCTGAAGTATAATATTGTTACCAAAACCACAAAAGAATAGTAGGAAAAAAAAGAAAATTGCTGGCCAATCTCACTCATGAAAAGAGATATAAAAACCTGAAACAGGGATAGGAAAAATCCTTTTCCAACAATTTAGAAAATATATAAACAGAATTAAGCATTCTAACAGATTTTTTTTAAATGATCACCTCAGAGGGGAGCTATTGTCAGTGGATTCTTGCCGATGAGAAAATGAAGACAAAGAGAAGCTGAGTGACTCATTCAAGGTCACAGAGCAAGTTGAAGGCTCCAAATCCCCACCCTGACCCTACCCAGCTTGGATGCTGCCCAGACCTGTAAAGCAGCAGGGATGCTGGGAGAGGACCACACCCTCTGTAGTTACACACCAGTTATTGCCATTTTCCTGAGTCCGGTACAAACCAGACAAGGCTTTGGTTTTCTTGTCTCATTAACTAACTTCATGAGCGCTTGGATAGCACTTACTTTACAGAGCACCCTGACGCGCATTATTCCTTTAATTCTCACAGAAACCCAGTGAGGTGGATAGCGTTACTGCCAATTTGCAGATGAAGAAGCCAGAATTGGCCTCTTGGGTTACTTTGGCTGTCTGCTCATCCCTGGAGGTCTCAGCCGCTGTTGGGATCCTAGACATGTTCCCTGCAGAATTGTCCTACTGGTTCCTTGTGGGAAAACTGCACGTTCCTGAAGGTGTCTCTGGGGCCAAAGGACAGCCTTGCTCTGAGAAGCCCCGGGGGCGGGGGCTGGAGGGGAGGCCTAGGGGCGAAGGGCAGCAGGCTGGGCTCAGGAAGTGTGATACCCCCGGCTGTCCCTGGAAGGAGCTCCCAGCCCGCTCCTTTGATGTCCCCATTTAAAGATTGGAGCAGGATTATGGTTCTCCTTTCCTCCTCTCCCTGCGCCGCACACACACAGATTTCACACCTTATTGATAGATTTATAGATGGACAGAAAGCTCTGCTGTGGGGAAAGAGGACTGGATTAGGAATCAGACACCCTGAGTTCTGATTTTGGCTCTGTCACTCACTCACACGTGATCTTGGAGCAACCTCCTCACCCTTCTGAGCCTCATCTACGATGCGCACCCTGAGGCCTCCGTGAAGTGCTGGATGCAGAGGGATGTGTTGGCATCAAGGTAAGAAGATGCTATTAGCAGCATTAGTAGTTTTCATTCCAGGAGTCGGGTCTGTTCTCTGGCTCAGCAGCCTCTCTTGAGCATTAGCCTTTAGGGGATGGCCAAGAGACCCACAAATCCTACCTTATTAAGTAGAATAGAGGTTCAGCTGCTGTAACAAACCGCAAAATAACAGTAGTTAAATAAGAAGAAAGTGTATTTCTCTCTCACGTAACAAGCAGTGCAGGCTTGATCATGTCTCCATCGTGTCAGTGGCCCAGGATTCCGCCATCTGTTGCTCTGCCCGTCCCTTGCGTGTTGCCCTCACCATATGGTCCTAATGGCTGCCACCATCTCTGTATTCCAGAAAGGAGGCTGGAGCAACAAGGGCTCCTCCGCCCCCTTAACAACGTAACCCAGAAACTGTTCACACCACTTCCACCCAATCCCATTGGACAGAACTTCGCCTGTGACCACACCGAGCTACAGCGCAGACTGGGCTATGCTGGGCTATAGGTGAGCAGCCATTCATCCAGTTAACAATTCTTCTAATACTGACAAAGGGGAACAGACCTTGGAGGACAATTTTCAGTCTCTTCCACACCATCCCTCTTTCTACACTTAAGGGGAACGAGGAACTTCTCAGACTGAAAATGGCTTTCTAGATGGGCCTGCATTTTAAATTTGCACTTTTAGAAGCTCTATTTGGAGACATTAAGCAGAGAATTCAGCAAATGAACATTTCACACAGATTAACCACAGACGGCCATTGGGAACACCCTCAAACCTGTTCTCGGTAGGAACTTGAACTGGCTGTGAAGGATAGAGGCAGAAAAGGGGGCTTCCTAATAGCTGAGGCCTGTCCACCCAGCAGGACTCGTCCAGCCCCTGGAGGTCCTGCCTTCCGTCACCTCACCTTTCATCAACCAGGAGCAGAAACTAATATTTGTACAGGTCATCAGTCTTTGCCACCACATGCTTCCCTGCCTGCAAGAGACCGTGACTGAGAACCGGCTGGAACAGGGCACAGAGCTCAGAGCTAGGGCTCAAGGGGCTGGGCCCCTGTGAGAGTCTGTGCCATCAGAGTCGCTGGCAGACTCAGGGCCTCTAGGACACCAGAGCTGGCAAGGTGTGACTCAAGAGGACGCAGCCAAGGGCGCGGGAGTCCCTCATGGAGAGCTGCACAGCCCTGTGGAGGACGACTGCTCAATGACAATAGCCAAATGCAGCCTCTGGCGCCTGGGGACCTGGGCAATGGCTCCACTCTTCCAGGGCCCTCGTGCGTCGGAGAAAATCAAAATGCCAGTATTAGCTTAGCTGGTTATAGGGGCCCCTTGTGCCAGGTATCGCGTTAAGGACTTTATGTATATTTTATAGACAGAAATTCCTTATTTATTGTTCACAAAAACCCTGTGGGGAAAGAGGAAACTGAAGCTAAAAGAGGTGCAATAACGTGCAGCGGAGCACGCGGCCAGGAGCAGTAGGGGCAGGACTCCGGGCCCGCTGGCAAGCGGCGGCACCACCACACTACCAAACTCACAGGGTGGGGCCGTGGGTGTAGGGTCCGGAGCCTCCTTGCAAGTCCCAGCCTCCACTCGCACGAGCAGCCTCTCTGAGCCTCCATTTCCTCCTCTGTCTCAAGGGCCTAATAATGGCCACCCCGCTGGGCTCCCTGCCGGTGGTACTGACACAACTCAAGCGCCTAGCCTCTTCTTTGGCACTCAAGGAGGGACACGCCCTGGATCCATGTCGCCCCCATTACTCTCTCCCATCTGGACTGGGGCCTCTCTCAGTGCAGGCCCTTGGGTGCCTTCCGCGGCTCTAACCCGGCGGCGCCCCGCCTCCCCAGCGCCCTGCGCCCTTGTTTTCCGTCTCTTTCCCTGTTTTCCTGCTCCTCTTCGCTCTTCTCCGCGGCTGACGGATCATATATCCGTGCAGCCAGTAGTATTTTGTCTGTCACCGTGTGCTAGAAGGTAGGCTCGGGGAGGACGGGGTTTTTCTTCTGATTTTATTCACTGCTATATCTCAACGTCCAGGTAAGAAGCCGGCAAGGAGGGGGAACCCGGTAAAAGTAGTGAACGGATCTATCAATCGACGTCCAGCAGATGGTTCAAACGGGCACCCAGCACATTTCATGAACGAATGAATCAATCCACGTCTAGCAGACTGTACCAACGCCTTAATTCTTCCCCACCTGCAGGGATAAGCTGAACGAAGCCTGTGTGTGCACGTGCACACAATCACACGTTCACCGGTTGTGAGGGGAGACTGGCAGACCTTAGCACCTTCAGACTACTGTGGGTCGGCTCATCCCCTCCTTGAGAAACGGAAGCGACACAGAGCGACACAGCTCAAGGGAAAGAGGTACTTTGCCCCCCAGACACTACAAATCAGGTACATCTTTCTCACTCCCTGCCCGAAGACCCTCATACTCAGGAAAATATTCTCTCTCAGCAGCATCTACACTCTCCCACCGGCCCCAGCCCCGACTCCTGGCCCCCCCAGGCCACTGAGCCCCCCTCGATGACAGCCTCCTCAGGTTCCCCAAAGTAGGACACCCAGGCGTTTGGCACTCTACTCCTTCCACAGCACAGTGGGTTCTGGAACGTTCTGAGGAATGGGCTTTTTTTGGCCCAGGAGGGCAAACCCCAAGAATCAGATAAACACCAGCGCAGGCCTCCAGCCCCCTGGGGGGTCCATTCCGAGGCCCGGCGCGCGCAGGGACCGCCACGCCGCCTCTGCGCTGGGCGCACACCTACCGCCCTGGCCGGCGTCCCGGTGTCGCACCCAGAGCACTGAGCGCGCCCCGAAACTCCGCGCTCCTGCTGGGCCCCGCTCCCAGCTGTCAGGGCAGCCAAGTGGGCTGTCACAAAAAAGGGAAAAAGCACATGAAACGTTTCGGGTTGTTTTTATGGGCCTCGGCGGCCCCCGCTCCTCCCCCGGGCTCCCATGGCAGACACACAAGTATGAGTTCAGACCCTGCACGACACATTTCGGACGGGCTGGTGACGCCAGCCCCGGGGAGTACAAGAGGCCGGCTTGTGCGCCCCGAGGGGCATTTTCCGTCCGGGCCGGGACCTTCCGCTGGCGGCGCCTGGGACCCGAGCCTCGTCCGCCCAGCGCCCACGCGGCCTCGGGGCCCCCTGGCACCCGCTGACGTGCGGGGAGGACAGAAGGGCCCAGACCCGGCCTCTGGCTGCCCAAATATTTGCCTCCCAGCCGTAGCCCAGCAAGCAGCCCAGGGCCCGAGCAGTTCAAAGGCCTTGTGCTTTTCCTGGCACAGCTGGGCGAATTCTGGAGGCCACAGGAGATGGTGGAGAGGGCCTTCTTGGGCCTGGAGCCCGGTCCGCTGCCCACTGCATAGGTTCTTCCAGCCTCCGGACTAGAGAGGTGACTCCAGGGCCAGGTGGACAGTCTGGCTGCCTCCCGTCCCCTTTGAGGGCCCCTCCCTCTGGCCCATCCAAATAGCTACTGCCTCTTTCTAATGATTCCTGGATCCTCTAAAAGCTGAAAGTGTTTAAGAGAGGTATCAGGGAGGCCCTGCTAGGTGTCAGGTGCTGTACTGACACTGTCATGGTTATTATCTCATTAAATCCTCCCAACATCCCTGTGAGAAGGTAGCATTGTCTCTACCTGAAAAGTAAAAATGCTTGTGCTCAGAGAGGTTAAGTTACCTGTCCAGGTTCACACAGCTAGTGAATGGGGATGCTGGCACAGAAACCCAGGACTGCCTCAATCCAAAGCTCATGCTTTTGCCTCCTGCTGCCTCCTGGGGAGAAATGAGGGAGCTTGAAAGAGCTTCTTGAGAAGCCCAGTCACTCTTGATTTGGGGATGGCACCAAGCATGTGCTGTGCAACACTGGGCAATCGTCCCCTCCTCTCTGGTCTAGAGTGTCACCATCTGTGCAGTGAAGGGCATGGATCTGATGTTTTCTTAGGTCTCCCCTGTCTCTTGCACTTGACCCTGGTGAGCTCTGCCTGCAGAACACACCCACGCCTCACTCAGGCCTCCTCATTCACCCCAAGGTTGCTATCCTGACCTCCAGCTGCCTCCGTATCTGTGGTGGGCACATCCACAGTATCGCCATAGGAGCCCACAAGGGCTGTGGAACTGGCCCTGTACAACATCCACACTCTTCAGCTCCATGTTCAAGGCCTCTCAAAGTCTGGCCCCTGCTCTCAGCACAAAGCATGCTGGGACACCAGACCCAGAGGACTAGAGGAAGAAGAAAGGGTGAGGAGATGGAGGCTGACGGGGCCAGGGCTGCAGCCGAGCTTAGCTGAGGATCCAGGCCTTGGGAGCTCTCTGCGTGGGGCAGTGGGCGGTGTGCTGGGGGCTCAGGCACAATGGGAGAGACAGCAGAGGCTGCTGGGAGCTTGGCTCTGTCTTGGGACTAAGGAAGCTGCTGGGAGTTCAGGGCCTGGCTCCTGAGGGACACAAAGGGTTAGCCAGGAACCCAATGCAGCTATGGGTTGTTGAGGCAGAGTGGGGGAGGAAACCTCCCCTTAGTCCTCATGCAGGCCTGGTTTGCTGCCCACCTTAGCTCTGCCTCCCAGGACGGGCTGGGGCTGAATCCTCTGATGGGCAGCCCAGCCGGCCTCACCCAGGACTGATGCAGGAGCCCTTGGGAACACACGCTGGTGTGGCAGCCCTTCATGCTGGAGATTCCAGCTGTGTTTCCTGCCCCCAGCTGCTGTGTCTCCCTCTGACCCCCCACCAAATGGTTCTCACTTCTCAAGACTCAGTCTCTTCTCCCTCCTTACTGCCCTTCTGCTCCTCCTTCTCCAGGAAGCCCCCACCAATCCCACCTTGATCAACAGGCCTGGGTGGCAGGTAACTTACACGACCTTGCCTTATTTTTAGACAGTTGTTTCTCAAAGGAGACCTTAGAGTCCTCAAGAATCCACACAGAGCCCCTCCTTCTCCGAACCCACTTGCTCAGCACACGGCTGAGCCGGTGGGAGGTGCTCATGTGTTCACTCAATCACTGATTCAACAACAGCGAAGATTTTCTGAGCCAGGCCACATGCTATGTGGCAGAGACAGAGGACAAAGGTGACCTTGGTCAAGGGGTTATCAGACCTAGAATCAGAGTATGGGTTCTTTGAGATTAGGGCCACTGAGGTGGTGGCAAAGGTGAAAACAACTCACAGAAAGAACTCGTGGAAATGTTCCTTAAGGGGGTCACACGGGGCTGGTGCAACTCTGGGATGTCTACAGAGCAAGGAGGAGCGGGAGGAACAGAGGAAGAGCAGGCTGCAAAAGCAGGACCAGGCTCTCATTGGACAAACAGGACAGCCCCTGAGGGGCTTTGGCCCTGAAAGCCACGGGAAGCCATGAAACGTGGAATATCTAGTCAGATTCCCCTTTTGGAAAAATCTCAAAACATTTCGAAGACCTCCCTGTCTAGATGACCTTGGATGAGTATCTTGAGGGCTCTGAGTTACAGCTTCCTCATCAGCAAAATGAAAAGAATAATGCCTATCCTTTATAAAGCACTATTGCTGGGCAAAGGTTGTTGGCAACAGTGATGATAATAACAGAAGAGGAGGATAGGAAGGGACCTCCCCTCTCCCCGCAACCTCCCCACATCGTCCAGAGGGGCCTGGGGCCGGGGCCAGAGCCAGGGCCCAGAGTCTCCTTGCTGAGCAGGAACCTCAGCCTCAGGGTGGCCCACCGGCCCTCTCCCTGCCCAGCTGCCCAGGCCTGGGAACAGACAGGCCCAGCCCTCTCAGATTATTCCCATCCTGGCATCTGCCTTTGGTTAAATGCACAGCTCGTCCCACAAACTTGGAACATCAGCCATAAACAGAGCATCTGCATGGCGGCCGCTGGTGTTTAAAAATAGCCCGGCCTTGGGAACCGCATTTCCCTGCCCTGGGGAGCTTCTGCGATGGGAGAAGGACCGTCTTTCTGGGATTTAGCCCTCCAGCGTCCTCTCCGGGTCCCAGGCTGGGGCGGGAGGGGGCTGCCATGCTGGTGCAGTGCCCCATGCAGCCACCAGGTGGCGTGGGGGCCGCCGTCGGGGGTGCTCTGGGCGCCCCCGGCCCTGGCAGGGCTCGGCTCTCCCAGCGCCTGGCCTGGCAGCGGGCTGCGGGCAGCGGCTTGGCAGCCTGCGGCCAGCCGCGCGGACGGCGGGGCCGGTGTGGGGTTTCAGCCTCCCCGGAGGCCCTCACGGCTGTGTGCTGAGCAGACGTTCGGGCCTGATGTCGGCAACATGCGGAACCAATTTTCGGGGAATTCGGCAGCCAAACCAACCACCTTTGGGCGGGAAGCAGGATCGCTGTCGGCCCTGGGGGCTCCGTGTCTCCCGTTTGGAAAATCAGAGAGGTCTCCTGGCGGTGGGGGCAAGGCCAGCCTGGCTGTGTGGGCCTGAGAATCCGCAGCCTGGGGCGGGCACTGAACGCCTCTGCCCTGGGCTGGGAGTTGCCCTTGGGGCTCAACGACCATTTTTTAATGAAGCATTTACTACATGCCCAGCGTTGCCCTGCGTTGTCCAGGCACTTTCTTATCTAATCCTCACAACCAACCAGTCTCAGGGAGGGTGGGCCAGGCCACTGCCAGGGCCCAGTCTTTAAGGGGCACTAAAACCTCTCTGAAGTAAACTAGAAACGCGATGCTAATTCAGGGCGAGGCACAAAGAGACAGATGTGAACTGATCCTCCTGTCCCCAAGAAGAAGTGAGTAAGAGCCCTCCGCACAGTGTCCCAAACCTCCTGGAGTCCCACCAGAGGGGCCTGGAGGCCAGAGCGCCTGAGAGCCCCACCAAGGCCCAGTGTCTCCTTGCCTCTGCAGACCTCAGCATCATCTCTGAGACCACCCCCCTCTAAGGCAGCACAGAACGGATATTTAAAGCACACACCTTTGAAACACAGGATTATCAACCTTTCTGGGTTTCCCACTGCCTGGCCCTGACTCTATTGTAATTACTCCCACTTTACAGATGAGAAAACTGAGACCCAGGGAGCTAGGCAGTGTAGACCAAGTCCCTAAGGAAGACGGAGGGCTGTGACAGGGCAGGCTGTGATGCAGAGGAGCCAGGGTGGAGACTGAAGAACTCTTGGAAGAACAGGTATTTCTGGGAAGTTAGTCTGTGACTAACAGGAGGAGCAAAAGGGAGAAGGAAAAACAAGACAGTGGCCTCCAACCAAAACATCTGACGGAACCTCCCCGGGAAAGGAAAAGGACTCCATAAGAAAATGAGCATCCTCTCCTTATCTACTACCCCCGCACCCACCCTCATTCTTCCAGCGCCTCAGCCTCGGAATCTGGCCACCCCTAAGTGTAGGCGACAAGGAGTGTAGGTGGCACTGAGCAAGTGTGGAACCTGTCATCCGGGGCCCACGTGAGTGAGCCATCCAAGGAGGGGATGTGCAACACCTGATGAGCGAACGACTGAATGAGCGTGAGTCACCCCTGGGGGAGGGGGCCGGTAACACTGCAACCGTGCGCACAGCTAGAGGAGATCCGATTGCTTGTGATGCCTGTGATGATTTGCTCAGCTCTTGCTGATGCATCTCACGGTGACTCCTTTGTGAGAAACGAAGAGGGTGTGTCATTCCTCCTCCCCCTGCACTGTATGGCAGTCCCTGTGGGCACAGGCAGCAAGAACAGGATCTTGGTGATGGAGCCCATGGTAGTGGGGTGCCAGGAGCAGATGCTGGGGACAGTCACAACACATGGAGGGAGCTGGGGAGGATGCTTGACGGCAAGAGGGGAAGAGAAGACAGCCCACTTCTCAGTACTCTGCCAGGCTGTGCCGTCCTCTCCTCCCGCCCCAGAGGGGTGGAGTTGCTTTTTCAGGGTCATTATGATGGCTCTCCCATCTGATGTGAACTTGTATGCAGAGGTCATCTCAGCATCCAGCAGGAGGACGGAAAAATCACAGCACGTGAGGGAATCTTATTATACAATTCCTCCCTGGCACGGCCCTTACAGATTCCAGATTTCACATTCACCATCTCACTTAATTCTCCCGGAGGAGGTTACGATTTCCATCGTGGGGTCTTGGAAACTGAGGCTAAGGCAGTGTGCTCTGCAGAGGTCAGGGGACATTTGCTCAAATGCCTCTGGCCAGGCCCTCACCTCCTGGACAAAGCTCCAGCCCCTTGACTGTGCTTTCCAGGCCCACCTGGATTAGACTTGCACACTAGGCCACTTCATCTGTCATTAGGTCCTCCACCCACCCTGGATCCAGCCATGCAGAATGTCTTGCTGTTCTCCAAAAAATTCTTCTGGAAGACTCTTCCCCCTTTTCTGCCTGATAAACAGCTACCCTGTTTTTAAGACCCACTCAAATGTCACCAGCTCTTGCGCCCCAAGGCAGAGTTGGTACTCCTGTCTTGGAGCTTCCACTGATCACTCACTCAGCCCAGTAAAATTAGGACAATGACCTTAGGAGCTGTATTTCGCTGAGGCCTGCTCTGAGGCCCGTCCTGCACTGGGCACTCGATACGTCCTTCATCTGTGCGTTCCCTGAGGGCTGGGACAGGGATGAGGCAGGTGAGGCACTCGCTTTAGGTGCGGAATTTAAGGAGGATGCCCAAAAAACTCAGAAATCAAAATAAATAATGTCTGAATGCAGTATATTTAAAAATCAAAACCAGCACCTGTTTGAAACGTGCCACATACGCACACACGACAGCCAGCCCAGGCCTTTCTGAAGCACCTGCCTGTTCCCTGTTAAGAGCCTTTGTGACCAGGGAAATGGTTCTCAGTCCAAAGAGATACTGGAAAGAGTCTCAGAAACAAAGCAAAAGAAAACAAAAACAAAGAAGCTAGTGTCTCTTAAAATGCTTCCAGGTGATTCCTGGGGATGCTGGAATTGGCTAACCACAGCCCTAAAATATTCTGCTCCTCGGGCTGTTGAAAAACTTAACTCCTTACTCTCCTCCATGACCACAAAAAGACAACCCAAGGTGCTGTGGAGTCTTTCAGTAGCTGAAAAGGCTTTGAAAGGCTCCCTTAGACCGTGATGACTAAGTGACCTGAAGGACAGGTGGGAAAGCACTAGAGAAGATTTGGGGAAGAGGGTTCCACTAAGAGGGAACAGCATATGCAGAGCTTGGAAACTTCTTTTAACTCAAAGTAAGTAGATGGAAGGAAATAACAAAGATGAGAGTGGAGGGGCCAGCCCAGTGGCATGGCGATTAAGTTCAAACATTCTGCTTCGGTGGCCCAGGGTTCGCCAGTTCAAATCCTAGGTGTGGACCTGCACACCACTTGTCAAGCCATGCTGTGGCAGGCGTCCCACATATAAAGTAGAGGAAGATGGGCACGGATGTTAGCTCAGGGCCAGTCTTCCTCAGCAAAAGAGGAGGATTGGTGGCAGATGTTAGCTCAGAGCTAATCTTCCTCAAAAACATTAAAATTAAAATTAAAAAAAAATTAGAAAAAAGATGAGAGTGGAAATCAATGAAATCAAAAACAGACAAGCATTTAAGAAAAATCAATGAAACCAAAAGCTGGCTTCTTGGAAAAGTCAATAAAATTGAAAAAATTCTAATGAGACTGAACAAAAACAAAAGAGAAAAGAAAACAAGCTACAAATATCAAGAATGGAAGAGGGAAGGATAATAAGGAAATATTCTGCAAAGTCTCTTTGACTTTTGATCAATAATATAAATTTGAAAACTTAGATGAAGAGGACAATTTCATTTAAAAAAAAAACAAATTACCAGAAAATATGAATAGTTCCGTATCTTTTAAATAGGTTGATTTTGTAATCAAAAGGCTTCACATCACAAAAATTCCAGGTCCAGAGGTGTCATTGATAAATTCTCTCAAATAGTCAAGAAAAAAGTAGTACCAAGCTTACCCAAGCTTATTTTAAGAGATTAGGATTACCCTATTACCAAAACCAGAGAAAGACATTACAAGAAAAGAAAAACTGCAGGCCAATATCTTTCATGAATACAGACACAAAAAATCCTTAACATAGCATTAGCAAATCAAATCTAACAATACACAAAAAGAAAAGAACATCGTTATCAAGTGAGGTTTATTCTAGGAATGCAAGGTTGGCTTAATATTTGAAAAGCAATCAATATAATTCACCATTTGTATGCTTCTTATAGTTCAATGTATACATTCATTATTCTTTTGGGTTTTTTTCCTGCTTTTTTCCCCAAAGCTACTGTTATATTCACTGGCCTATTGGAACTGCTCTTTGTTCTCTCTGCTCGCTTAGGACTCCTTCCATCACCACCTTACACCACAAACGTGCACCACCTTACACCACAAACGTGCCCGTCGGCAGTTCCTGACTCACTCATGAACGTGTCTCAAGTCCCTGACTCCAGGCTTTACCCACCTTCAGTCCCGCCCTCCCCATTCAGACCTCTGTCACTTCCACCTGCTCCCTCATAAGCCCCAGTTGGCCGCTTAATCCTCAGCTGCTCTGTTTACCTTCCTGCTTTGCTCAGTCTCTTGGCTGTCGGGAGGTGAGCCCCATCCCTCCAGGGCCATGTGGGGAGCCCAGTCCACACGGGTCAGGCCCTCCCCATGGAGGACGGGGGCATTCAGACATTGGCCTGTTTGTACAGATGACTGAAAGGCCTTAGTGGGAAACGTTCTTCCCAAAGGACCCTTCTTGCTTTCTCTGTTTACCTGTTTTAGGAAGTCCGAACAAAAGACAGACTAGATAGCTTCCTATCCCCCCGCCCCCAGGAGCCTGTGTTACCCTCCTGCCCCACTGAGCACACAGCACTTCTTGAAGTATTTGCCTCTGTGGATTACCAAGTTCCCAGAGAGCCTATAAAAGGGAAATACTACCCAAGAAAAATATTTCAGAACCTTTGTAATCCAGGGCCCCCCTCGAATTTTCATAGGACGAGGGAACAGATTCTTAAAGGAAAAGTTTGGAATATGTATATTTCCTGACATAATTCCTCATATTCCAGTTCAGCACCATAAGATGCCTTTGGAATTGATTAATGGAATCCAGCTTCCAAGTAGCTGTTGGCTTCTGCTGACTCACTTGATGCTGAAAATCTGGCAGCCCCCGGGCTGTGAGGGGGAGGCAGGCGGCCGCTGAGTCTGCTTCGAAGATTGTAGCCAGAGTTGCTTGAAGTTTCCCCAACGTGCTTTAGTGGATGCTACTTCTTCTGGAATCCCTCTCTACTCCCTTCTCCACCAGATAACTGTAAGTGGTCCTTGGGGTCTGCAAGGTCCAATATGGGGGCCACTAGCCTCATTGGGCTTTTTAAATTTAATTTAAGCAAAATTAAATAAAATTAAAAGTTCAACTCCTTAATCACACTGATTTCAACTGCTCAACAGTCTCATTAGGCTGATGGCCACCTCCTGAGTAGCTCAGATACCGAACATTCCCATCACGGCAGAAAGTTCTGTTGGACAGCATTGCTCTAGTCTAGATAATCACCGAGATGCTTCAAACTGATATTGAACTAAGTGGTCTTTCATGAGCTCCATGGAGGCTGTGGGCTGGGGTGGAGGCTGATGGCCTGTATCTTCCACAGTGTGTCCTGCACAGTGTTGAACTCGGCAGTGACCTTCTGCAGATTCCCACAGATCTGAGGAGGGTCGCTTCAGTTCAGCAGGATTTGTTGAGCATCTGTGTTGTATGGGGCCCTATGCCAGGTTCTGAAGGTTTTCAAATGAGGAGACAAGGGCTGTGTCCTCGAGGAGCTCACTGTCTAGGGTGGAAGGCAAATCATATACACACAGAGTGACCCGACAGACCCCGGGCAGAGGAAAGAGCACAGGGCAGAGGACTCGGCAGCACAAGTGAGCAGAGATTATTGCTGGCAGAGAATCTGGGGAAAGCTTTAGAAAACTGTCTGTGCCCAAGTAGCTTCCGAAAAAGAACAGCACGTTCGAAAGCAAAGAGGCAAGACAGAGCAGAGCCTGCCAGGAAATACAAGCCTGCTGATAGAAGTGGCCTGCAGAGCAGCCTAACATCGTGTCTCAATGCCCACACGATGCTCGGCATGGATTAGCTGCTCAATAAACATGTGAACAATACCAATATTAGGTCGAAAACTCAGATGCAAAAACCTGTAACTTTAGATCTCACCTGAATGTCCCTTTTGAGCCCTCTATATGCCAGGATGTCAGGAACTCAAAATAAAGGGATCGTGGTTGACATTGTTTGAGGGGCTGGATCAAGCCTCACCGGAAGGTAGCTCTACCTCTGGAGTTTGGCTATGTGACCATTAAATCCTTGTTCTTTTTAAGCTACTTGGTGTCGGGTTTTCTGCCATAAAGGATCCACTTACAGGGAAGGGAATTGAGACCTTGACAATTTAGGCAAGTGGCTCTCATTCTTAGTGGGCATCAGCGTCACTTGCAGGACTTGGTGCAATGCAGATTCCTGGGCCCCACCCTCAGAGACTCAGATTCAATAAGTCCGAGGTGGGGCCCCTGAATCTGAATTTCTAACCAGCCCCTAGATGATGCTGCTGGTTCAGGGACCACACTCTGAGCAATCCTGGCTTAGCCACCTACCCACCAGCACTTTGCTAGTAAGTGGCAATCGGGGATTTGAACCCAACTCTGTCTGATTCCGAGCTCAGAACTTTGTCTACTCATCACCTTTAGTAAACAGGGTGGGCGAGTATTTCCAACAGCCATGTTGAATGTATTTTTCTTGCTTACAACCAGAAAAGTAGCATTAAGGGGAAAAAAATCCATCCAGTTTAAGTTGTTTCTAGAATGACGTGCAATCATTTTCAGCCAACTTGCTTGACTACTCTCCCTTTAAAATGCCAGTCTTGTCCCTGCCCCGGCTATCTTTCACCTACAAAAGGCATCTCCCTTTTTTGCAAACACAGTACTTCGTTATGTGGGCCACTTAATTACATGTGTAAAATGGAATGAAATTTCATATGTCCATATGGAATCGTGTTAGGTAATATTTTTATAATGTTGCTTCCAGCCATCGTGTGAAAGTTATAACGTCATTGCCACATAATTTCTTGGAAATTCCCACCTAATACTATACGGGTAATGCTAAAACCAAATAAACTTTTTCAACCTTTCCTTTCCCACCCCCACCCCCTCCCCCAACAATCGAATCCACTGCTCCAAGGGTGGAAGTTAAATGCACGGACAACTCTGGAAGATTCGGAACGTACAATTGAGCTGGGCCTCCAAGGCCACCCCAAGATGGTGGAGGGATTTGCTGCCTTGGCCAAAAAGGGGACTGTGACCCCTGCCCTTCCCACCTCCTGGGATCTGGATAAATATCAGGCTCAGTGCTTTGCTTGTTCTCTAGGGGTGGAGTAGGAGGAGCCCGAGGATGTGAGCAGAGGGACCTCACTGAGGGCATCTAAAGAGCGGGCAGAGGGAAGGCTGCAGTCCTGCTGGATTCCAACCCACACGAGCATAGCAGTGTCAGCTCCTGATGGCTTAGACTATTATGCTTAGTTCTGTTCAGTAAACATTTATGGATGCTGACCACGAAGTGCTGAGGACTTGGAGACAAATTAGCCACTTATCTGAGTGCAAGTGGCCGCCAGGCAGCTGTGCTAGACATCGGCATGCTGTAGAAATGCCCGTCACATTCTGGTTTTAAGCAAGAGAGTAATGTGATCAGATTTGCAGTTTAGAAAGACCACCTTGACTACAGACAGGATAGTGGGTTTGGAGGCATGAGGTCCGGGGAGTACATTACTGCAGGGTCCAAAAAGAGACCCCAAAGCCGTGAGCAAGGCAGGGCTATCCAGGAAGCAGGGGAGGGCACGGTGAGGAATATTGAGGAGATAAAAGCAGCAGGGTCTGAGAAGGCAATGGAAGAGTCTAGAATGCCCCCAAGTTTCAGGTTCAGATGACTGAATGTCAACAGTAACTCATTCATCCTCGGCATCTAGCGCAGTTTAAGGCACACAATAGTCATTTAACCAATTATTTCTACATGAAATTAAATTGAGCATCTTCAAATATCTCTCTGAACCTTTCTTTCCATTTCCAAGAAATTTGCTGTTGTGAGGATTAAGTTCAATAGCGTAGGAAAAAATGCCTCGCCCTGGATCTGGCCCACAGGAGGCGTGAAGGAACTTTAAGTTCTTCACTCTCTGAAACATTCACTAAGGATTCAGAGGACAGCTAAAAATGTCAGGTCGAACACATACATTTTAGCTCTGCTTCCTCTGAAACATCACTAAAATATTTGTAAAGGGACGTTTTAAAAGCATAAATCCAGAGGAAAAAGGGGACAGTAGGGAAGACCTTACGACTAAGACGTTAGAAGGCAGAAAGCAGACTGGGCAAGGCAGCTAACTGAGCAGTTCCAGAAAGGTGCAGCCGAGCCGGCAGTGGGAACTGCAGAAGCAGAATGACTTACGCCGCAGAATCCTCTACACTTTAGAGTCTAAAGGCTCAGGACTTGCCTCTGATGTCCCTGAAAGTGACAGTAAAGATGAGGCTAAAATGGAAGAATTGGTTGAAAGTCTGTTGAAGAAGTGGCTGGATCCCTCCCCGGCTCCGCACAGACGCCGAGGCCGGCCTTTCCCCTCCAGCAGAAGACTGGAGACGTGGTCTCTACAAGGCGAAGCAGAAAATCTCTAGATGTCCGCCACCAAAGTCAGGGATTAAAAGGGAAGTCAATATACTGAATAGTTCCCTGCTCTGTCCCCAGGGGGCCGGCAGCCAGGCTTGGACCAGCAGGGAGGAGAGTGGAAGGTCCTGCTCTGGGTGAGTCTTAGAGAAGATCCAAAGATGCTGCCACCGGAAGTTCTCCAAGGGAACAACCCAGCCATGTCACTTACAATGAAGATAGGAAGTGACAAGCCCTCTCTCATTCACACTCCTTCCCACTGGGGTTTGTCCCCTACTCTTAGATGTGAACAGAGAGCTGAGGTTCACCAAACACATTATTAGCAAAGTCACTAAGATTAAAGAAAGATAACAAACTGAGCCACCAGAACGTAAGCCACACGTGACAAGATCTTTGTTTTGTTTCCTGAATCACCCCAAGTCCCCAGCCTCCTGCCACAGAGTAAGTGTTCATTAAATGTTAGTTGAAGGAATGAAGGAAGGAATTAGGAGGAAACAGTGATCATCTAAGGAGAAGGAAAAATTTTTAACTATCATTAATATTTTCAGAGGAATAAGAGAAGTTACAGCTTCCATAAAACAAAACCAGTGTGCCAAACAAAGAACAAAGGAACAAAAAAGAGCACTTGGAAGTTGAGTATATGAATCAGAAATGGAAAACGCAATTGCCATGTGGAAGATGAAGTGGAAAACATTTTTCCAAAACAGAAAGGAAAAATACAAAGAAATAAAAAATGGAAAAGAAAACTAAGAGACCACGTCAGGAGGTTCAACACCTGAATTTGTGAGTTCCTGAGACAGACATAGAGAAAACTGTGGGGAGAAAATCATCAAAGAAATAATTCAAGATAACATTCCAGAACTGAGGGATATGAATTTCCAGTTTGAAAGGGCCCACTGAGTACCTAGTGCAGTACAATGAGTAAATATACACCCACACCAAGGCACATCATCATGAGTTTTCAAAATGCTGAGGACAAGAAGAAGATCCTACAAGTTATGAGAGAGAGAGAGAGAGAGAGAAATGTTGCCCTCCAAGAAACAAGATTCCGAATGGCATCCGACTTTTCTACAGCTGTGCCAGAAGCTAGAAGACAATGATGCAGTACCTTCAAAACTTTAATGAGAAGTAATTTCCAACCTAGAATTCTATCCAGCCAAATTATTAAGAAAGTGTGAAAGTAGAATAAAGATATTTAAGACAAAGTCTCAAAAAAATGTACCTCTCAGACACCCTTTTTCAAGAAGCACCTGGAGGATGTGCTCCCCCAAAACGAGGGAGTAAACAGTGAAAGAGAAAGACATGGGATCTAGGAAATAAGGTGTCTAACACAAGCCATCTGCTGTGTGATGGGAAAGCGAGAGCCCCAACCGACGTTGTGCAATAGGCCTATCAAGCAACTGATCTGTGTTGGAACAGAAAATAGCTCTTCAAGAAGACAAAACTGATAAATGACTAATGTGTTTGAACATACTGCGGATATTTACAAAAGTGGAAGAGTTAAGCTGTGGTTAGTACATAGACAACTTCATAAATGAAAGAAACTAGATAAAATTTTGAACTACAGGAAAGATAACCAGGAAAGAGAAAATGATGATAATCTTCTACACATCTCAGCTGTGGACTCTGACTGCAAAGTAGGTGTACAAAGTGGGAGGGCCCAGACGAGGAAATCTGTCTTTAATTCTTAAAATTTGAAAACCAGGAAGCAGCTCTACAAGCCTGCTTTCTGTTGAACTTACAGCTGAGAGAATGTAAGTCTGGAGCTGCAGAGGAACACCTCACAGAAAGAGACTAGCCGGGAGCAAGGCCAACCAGGGCAGAGTGGACAGATAGAGACATCAAGTCTTGATGCCCCTGTTTGAACACCTGTATTCAGCCATGCCTGAAGCCATGCTATCCTTGCACTTTTCAATTATGTGAGTCACTAAATCTCTTTTGGCTGCAGAAGCCATTTAAATTGGATTTCTGTCATTTATAATCAACACAATCTAAACAATGCAGTATTTGTTCTCACCAAAGCTTTGTGGGGTTTTGTTTTGTTTTATTTTATTTGGAAGAGGGAGTTTCCCGGGTGTCCTCCAGGTGGTCAACCAGAAAACTTGACGCAATTCATATATCTGAGAGGTCTGCCCCCCAGGACTGCAACAGAGATTAATCAATATTCCACCTCCTTTACTGTGTCCTGTATGTCTTTAGTCTGTCATTGTGGAGTTGCCTGAAATTAAGAGTTAAACTGAATTTCCTCCAAAAACCATCTTAAAATTTGTGAAATTAATTTCACTTCCAAGTTTTGATTGGACAATTTAACTCTTCTGGTCCTCACATCCCAGATTTTCTTGGTTAAATTAACTGGACTTCAGCCATTCCTTGGCAGTAGAGTTGCAAAAATCGAGAGTCCCAGATACTACACTCTGGTTGGCAGGCATTTGAAATTCAACAGCCTGAAAGATGATCCAGTTTCTCGAGCTGTATTTATAGCTGCAGTATTTATCCCTTGGTATGTCTTATCTGACACAGTTTAAGGTCCAGACCACTTGTCTTTTCCATGGCTCTGTCCAGGGCAGGCATGCTTGGCCGACATCCCCCAGCACATCAACTACCTGCTTTCCTGGCTTTCGAGAAGGGTCCGGATTATCTCTGCGAGTGGAGAACCAAAGATGCCCCAGGCCCAGGCTTAAGGAGAGGTGGCCACTTGGGTAGTTACTTCTCATTTCTTCAGTGGCTCAAACCCATATATTTAGTAGGTGTTGTTATTTTAAGTGTTAATAAGCCAGTGCCTTTTCTAAGTGAATTAATTTTTTAAATGTGTAATAAATGCATCTAAATGATTTCATAAAGGTTTTTATCCAAGTGTAGAATATAAGTGTACTTTTGGCAATTAA
Source organism: Equus przewalskii (assembly GCF_037783145.1). Classification (NCBI taxonomy): domain Eukaryota; kingdom Metazoa; phylum Chordata; class Mammalia; order Perissodactyla; family Equidae; genus Equus; species Equus przewalskii. The sequence goes on from NC_091836.1 coordinate 84,727,706, forward strand.
TATATTCTAACTCAAAGGTGACTCAGGGCAGTATAGGGTCACATCATGGAAGAACAATTAGCTTGTCCATGGGTCAGGATCCTGATTATTCTTCTGTGGTTGGAATTATAATTGCTTGCTTTTTCCCAACTTTCCTACTGGCCTGTGTTGTTCATTAATAATATCAGTGCCTCACTCCTTTCCAAAATATATCTAAATTCTGTACTTTGCATTTCACAATAAAGGATCCAGCCTCATTTATCCTTTTCATATAGGATGACTTGTAATGGAAATACTGAGTTTTTATTAAAATTACCATGTAACAATACTTTATAATAGAATTATACACAAGGTTCACATAAAAGAATGTGCTAAATATCCTTGCTTCTTCAAACCTGGTTTGGGTATGTTTGATAATATCCATTAGCTGATTGATGTTAATCCAAGGTCAAGAATTTACTAAATTGTCTTAAGATGGACATTGTTTTTCTCAATCTAACTGTTAGGGTTTAATTGATGATATAGGTCATATCACAGACTGTTAGAACATCAAACTATTATTTCCCAAGCCTGAAAAACGCTAAATTGTTTTTTTATATATTTTATTTCTCCTACTACTGATTATTGCCATTTTAAAGCATCTTTTGTTGTATTGATGATAGTAGTGTTGACAGAAATATCAATACAGGTAGAATATTACCAAAGGGGAGATAGACTGGCATTTTCCTGATTAGTGACATCATTCACTTCTTTGACAGGCTTCTACAGAAATGAATATAAGTCAAATTCTATTGCAAATACTCTGGGTGACTCACTCACTTTACGTATGTATGTATGTATGTATCTCTCTATCTATCTATCTATCTACTATCACCTATCTATCTGTATTAGAATTTGACTGGTTTGAACATTTCCAGAAATAACTGGACTGCTTCTAAGAGAGAAAAAAGAGAACTTTTCATCAGTATCTTACTTACAATGCTTGCTGCTCACTTACCATTTGTGCCAGAGTACCCTGGTACATCAATGAGCTTCCTGCCCACAGCTGGCCTCTCCAGGGACCTCTGGACCATGGTAACCACACGCTGGTAATGGCAGGAGTAGACCAAGGCTTGGGGCTTCATCCTCTCAACTCACAGCATCCAAATTAATTTTCCTACATATATACCAACATTGTACCATGTGCAAGGCCCTATGAAGACGGGGTGGTGATTGGAGGTGGGGCACAAGGGTCACAGAGAAACAGATATCAGAGTACAGATATCAGATATCAGAGCAGATTGTATTTTTCTAAAATGGCTATAACAACATATGCAATCCCACATACTGCTCAGAACTTTACCACTCTCCCAAAAAGAGGTGGAGTCGATTTCCTGTCCCCTTGAATTTGTCATGACTTTGTGACTGCACCAATGCATAGAATGCAGGGGAAGTGATGCTGCATGACTTCTGGGGCCAGGCCATAGAAGAGGACTTAACCTGGTCTTCACTTTCTCTCTTGGGCTACTGACCTCTGACACCCAGCCACCATGCTGTGCGGAAGCCCAAGCACGTGAAGAAGGCACATGCAGGCATCCCAACCAACAGCTCCAACTAACAGCTGACGTCAACTGCCAAAGACGAGAGCCAATGAGCCTCCACTTTATTCCAGCCCCAGTCTTTGAGTGTCGCAGCAGAGGTCTCAGACATAGTGGAGCACAGAAAAGCCTTCCACTGTGCCCCATTCAAATTTGTGAGGATAAAAAAGGTTGTTTTATATCACTAATTCTGGGGAAAATTGTTACTAAGCCACAGTAGCCAGAGCACATAGCTCACAATGTGGCAGGGAACCAGTTACAAACTCTGTGATAAGAGCCAAACCTTGAAGTAGACCTGGCCCAGAGCAGACGCGCTCAGCGGGGCAAGATTGTGCCCCCATGGGGGCAAAATTGGTTCTTAGGGGGTGAAAAATCCTTTTTTTATGAATAAAGTACAGATATACTTAGAGTACATAAGCAGATAGTATATTTGTGGTATTTAAATTTCATGGGTGGCAGAGAGCTCTTAGGGGAAAAAATGTCTAAAAAGGCTCCTTAAGTGGTCATAACAGAAAAGAAAGGTGGAGAAGCTCTGAACTAGAGGGAGGGAGACACTCATTCTGAACTGGGGCAATCTGAGAGGCAGCCTGTCCCAGCAGAAGACGTTCAAACTAACTGGGAGACCTCGACCAAGTGACTTGACTTCTCTGAGTTTCAGTTTCTCCTGTAGAACAGGGAGAACCATTCGTAACATTCAGAGAGGTTGTTAAGGGTCAAATGAAACACTGGTAAAATTTCTGCTACATAGCAGACTCAAGATTTTGTAGTGGTTGTTGAAGGAGCTGGACTTCAAGTTGGACCTTAAAGGAAAGATGGTGATTGACAGACACAGGAGAAGAAGAGTTAGGATGTGGGACGCGACCTGACTAAAAGCCCAAACTGGTGGGAGGACACATTACAAATTAATAGTCTGATGTGTCTAGAGAGCTGGAAGATGCGGAGTTAGGAAGTCAGGCTGAAAAAAAATAGCTGGTTGGCAGAGTATGGAGTACTTGGAATTCAAGGAGAAAGAGTTCATTCCTTCATTTTTTCATTTGTTTATAATACATGTATTTATTACGCACATACTATGTGCCAGGACTGTTAGAGAAAAAAGTGAATGTGACACAGGAATCAATCAGGTTCTTCACAACGTGACAAATGCAATCAGATCATTTCAGCGCAATTCACATTTTCTGGGTAAAAGAGGGATATTGAGAGAAGGTTTCCCACAGGAGGTGACTTTTAGGCTGAGCTTTGAAGCATGGAGGTGATGGTGGCAGGAGAAGTGAGAGAGGGACTTCTAGGCACGAGGAGACGTTTCAGAGTGTGGCATGTGCAGGTAACAGGGGCAGTGTGCTTGTGTCAGGAGCATGATGGGAAGTGGACCAGAAAGGCAGACAGGGCCTGAGCGCAGGAGGAAGGCCTCCGTGAGAGCAGATGGTTTAGGCTTTGTCTTGTGTATTTCGCAGCATGACGAACCTGTGAGAGGAAGATCCTTCTGAGGGGCAGTGAGGAGCGGGGAGGGTGGAAGTGGAAGAAGAAGCGGAGACTGGATACGCCATCCGAGCAGGTGGCAGAGACAGCGCTCACAGCCTTAGTGACTGGTGGGAGAGGGGGCTGGGTCAGGGCTGCTGCCAGGGGGTGGGTTTTTCCATAAATCTGGTGGATGAACGATCCACATGTGGTCCTAGGAGCCCTGGCACCAGGGTGACATGTAGCTCAGACACCTTCCCGGATCTCTCCCTTTAGTGGGTGTCTCACTCTGTCTCCCACTCCCAGAGTTAGGAGTGGGGTCCCAGAATCCAGTTTTCCTCATTATCTACTCAATGATTACTCAGCCTGGTACCAAAATATAGACGTTGCTAGATGGCCAATTGACATAATGAGCTGTGGAACAAGCTCTGAAGAGAGTCGCCCTATTGGCCAGGTACCAGGCCCAGCCAGAGCAGGGGATGACAGTGTCAGAGCTGTCAGAAGCCAATGTCCCTACATGTCTCATGCTTCCACAGTGATACAGCCCAGGATACCTGGCTACAATCAGGGTCTAGTCTATAGCTGCACCATTGGTGTGCAATCTCCACAGGCCATTGTGGAGCCATATGCAACATGGTCAACTGTTGTTAGAACTAGAAAGCACAAGTTTGTGTTCTGGTACTGCCATTTAATCTCTGTGTGACTCTGGGTGGGTCGTCTCCTGTCTCTGGGCCTTCACAATTCAAACAAGGCCAATATCCTTAAGCTCTCCATCCCATGGGTGTTGTTGACTACAAAGAGGTAGATGACAGTTATCGGAGTCTCCTGTGTACCAGAGCTTGCTATTCACATGGTCCACACGGTGCTTTAACATGTTTCAGGTGATACTGGTGCTGCTGATCCGTGGATCACATTTTGAGAAAGCACGGATCTAGAGCACCCTTAAGAGAAAGAGCCACCATTGTCTGGACCACGGGTTTCTTTTGTCAAAGGAGAGGGGACTAAGTGAACAGCTGCTCACAACACGGCCTCGTGGGGTCACTGCCCTTCCTCTCCCCAGCAGACAGAGCAGCTAAGTTTCCTTCTCCTTCCTTGCTGGATGCCCTGGGGTTGGACCTCCCATTACTTCTCTTCCCTGGGCAGAGAGAAGGGTAATCTTGGACCCTGGGATGCCAAGGAAAGAGTCAGTCAAACCCATAAAAGCTTCCTATTTCTGATCTGTCCTTTTCATAGTCCAGCCAGGATGCTAGGAGGAAGGTTAGAGCAGTGGCTCTAGGCTTGGAAACTTGGGCATCCAACAGTATGAATCCTCCCCAAAGCATGGGGCCTCTTAATGCCCCCATGCCTGATCAGGCAAAGCCGTCACGCTGACTTGAAATGGCTCCCCCAAAATGAACAGAGATGTTTTAACCAAAAATGTTCTCCAAATGAAGTAACTAATACCAAGGTACCCTACAGGCTCCCTCATCCCACCATCTAAGACCCTGATACTCACACGATCTATGCCTCACGTGGAGGCTGAGTTGCCACCATCCATATATTCATTCCACAATCAAGGGCTGAGCACTTACTGTATGCCAAGCACTGTGCTGGGAGCTGGGAGGACCAAGGCACAGTCCTTGGGTTCAGTAGCTTGTCATCTAGCAGAAAAGACAGACACAGAAATAAATCATTACAATGTGGTAAATGGTCATAGAGGTCCCTTCGAACTGCCGTGGGAGCCCCGAGGGAGAGGCTGAAACTGCCAGGGGAGTGGGGAGGCCCTGATGAGGTGTGATATCTGGGCTGATATCTGAAAGAGGAGCGGGATTTTCCCAAACAGAGAAGGGGACAGATTTATTCCAAGCGAAAGGAGGAGACCGAGCCCGGGGGTCGTGGATGGGCCTCACAGGACAGGCCGTGAGAGAAGCAGTGAGAAGCTGAGGGCAGGTAAGGGCACAGTGGGAATGAGGCTGTGACCTTGACAGTCTGTGACCTTGACTGTCAGGGCAGGAAGGTGGGATTTTATCTATTCAGCTGTGGAAAGCTAGAAGATTTTAGGAGAGGATAAGAGAGTGAGGACCGATCAGATCAGATCAGATCAGACCGTGTTTTAGAAAGACCAAAGGCGGTGGTGAGGGCGGACTGGACATGAGAAGCCCTGTGGCCTGGAGGCCAGCGTGGAGGAAAGTTGGGTAACCACGTACGTCTGAGAAGGTTCTGGACGAAGGCCTCAGGCAAGTCCTTCACGGGTCAGAGGCGGTGGGCTTCATCTGCGCTGTGTGTAGGCTGCTGCTGGAGGCCCCATGGGCCTTTCCTTTAATTCCCCCAGGAGCCCTGAGAGGGAGGGACTATTATGCCACTTTACAGAGGAGAACACTTGGGCAAGGTCGCAAACCTGGCACGTGGCAGACCCAGGTCGGTGTGACTCCAAGGCAATGCCCCGTGCTTAGCTGGGCTTTTAAAAACGCTGGGGCGGGAGGCAGGGTCACGGAATGCTAGGTTTTCAGGACTTACAACATCTTGTATCAAACTTACAATTTGACTGTGATAAAGCAAAGTTCCCCAAATCCTTGGCTTTTCTCTAATGAGGCAATTTTCATAGGAAATACCAAAAAAGAAGTGGCTGGGTCTCCACTCTCTCTCTTGAACCCTTTTTGTCATTAACTCTGGAATCTACGGCACTGGCTTGGCAAGTTTGGCAAGTCTCCTTTAAGGGCCCGGCTCACTCAGCCCACTCCCCCACCTCCGCCCCTCAGACTCTCAGAAGCTGATGTCATTTGGAGCCGAGTTTTGCTCCTGGTCCAACTCATGGCTGGACAAAGAGATGGGAGTGCTCCTTCTCTGAGGCAGAAGCAACTGAGAAATCAGCTAACCACTCCCAATCACAGTGGAGGCAGAGGTTCCAGAAGGGCGGCATTTTCCACTCTTGGCTGCTGGGCTTGTAGAAGCTGGTGTCAGAGGAGAGACTGGCCCTTGAGATTCGCTCCTACCCTGGGATGCGAAGAGATTTTATAAACTGTCTCACTCTCATGAAGAAGTCAGGAAAATGGGAAGTGACATTCTTTCTCGTCTTCTGTTGACAAAAATCCACCTTGGATCCTGTTCCTACCATCTAAATGCACAAGCATTTCCTGCTGCAGCAGCGAGTGCTCCACAATGAGAAAAGCAGGCGGGTCCTTCCAGGCTTAGGGGTCTGAAGGCTTCCCAAGGCCCACCTCCCAGCAAGGCAGAAGCAAGGCCGGGAGCGGGAGAGCTCTGCAGGCTCCAGCGGCAAGTGGGGCCAGCCCAGGGCTTACGGGGCTCCCCGTTGGGAAGAGTTTGCAGGGCACAGACAAGGCCGTACACAGAGGTCATAAAACAAAATTTATCTTTAATTTGTAAGTGTCAACAGCAGTACAAAAGATGGAGTGATGACGACTAGATTAAGGGTAGAGAGGACAGTCTTGAGGTAAATGAGCATAAATAGGCAGTTCTCATAGACACTCCCCTGAGGGGCCTGGGCCCCGTCATGGCATATACATGATCACCCAAAGATGGCATGTTTAACAAATCAGGAAAGCACCTTGTGCAAAAAGGAAAAAAAAAAAGTAGCTAAGGTGCCAACATACACCAGGATAGATAAAGACAGTGTGTCTTTCAATTTTGTCTTTTCCCTTAATTATGAGGCAGAGGAGGGGAAGACTTTGAAAAGTCCCACTGAAAGATTATGCAATGTTGAGTTTTATCTCACGTCAATACTGCACAACAAAATCCAAGAAGTTTGTGTATGCAACAAAGCTAAGAACAATGATTCATTCCTTTAAATTTGAAGAGGTTTTTTTTTTTTCCCATTTCTTTAATCCTTAGCAAACTTTTTTTCCATCATCGAGAGGAGAGTGTGAGAAAGATGTGATGGCAACCCCTTAAGGTCATTTAAAAACTTTACACTGGACTGTACAAGATTTTTTTTTTGATAAACTATTTACATTTTCAGACTTTCAAACATATTCAAAGCAGCAATAGACACTAGTTTTTATGGTTTTTGTTTTTTCTAATTGCCCAAATAGTTACCAGCCATGGGCCAAGTGGGTACCTGCGTTATACATAGAATTTCTACAAAGGAAATCTGCAGTTAACATTTGCTTGAGGGCGTAGTGAATGCCCCTAGCATCTCAAGGGCCACACCCGCAGTGTTGCTAGAGGAACCCAAGCACAGTACCTTGACAACAGAGTTACAGTTGTCCCAACTGCCCTACACACACTTTACACTCTGAAACAGCAGCCAGCATGTCAGTCCAGCATGTCAGTGAATTGTGCTGATTAAATTAACATAGAATACAATCTCACAATATACATCACAAACAAATTACAATGTCGGGAAATAAAAGAGTTACAGTAAGATAAGTTATGTAGTAACAGCTTATAAGCTTGTCTAAGGTAATAAAAATTTTACATGGCAAATACAATAATGAATGGACATAAATGCTAAGCATTCTAATTGCTACAAGCTGGAGAAGGTACAATAAAGACTGCACTTCCAAAAAAAGCAAAAACACATATGACAAAGGAAGACAAACGGAGAATGCACATGAGCAGACCTGCAATGTGCAGCATACAAAACAGTTAAATATTTGCACATCCCCCATACTCCAAGAGCACCAGCACTGGCGCCTCATTTTATGCTTGTGGTTCTTCAGGAATAAGAAACTACCGAGCAAGATATGTCACTGAGTTGCCTTCAAGCTTCCATATTGCCACGGACACCAGTGAGCAGTGTCTGCACTGAGCTTTACCTTCCTGCCCCGCCCCCTCCAGCCCTGCCCCAAAGGTACCAGCATTCTGAATACTCGTTCACGAGCTTTTGGAAAGCAGTCTGTCCCCAAAGGAAAAGCTGGGATAAGGAAGAAAGGGAAATGTGTTTGCATATCAAGATTTGCAATGATAGTAGCGGAGGGATACACTCAGTAAGATATGGATCAGAAACAGAACATGGTCGGCAGGAATAACAGATAGAAGTTGTTTATTCAGGAAGAAAACATGTCGGGGGCAGACGACTTAAGGAAATGATGCAAGTGCTTCTGTAAAAGGACAAATGAGGTCATACAATATTATTATTATACTTTGAGAAGTGAGCTTAAGTGCCAACTCAGTCCTTAGACAAAAGTGTACAAAATCAGGCAAGGCTACAGCAATCATTTTTGTCATTTTCTCATTAAAAAGGAAGACCCAGTAATAATTTCAATACATTCGTCTAGCTGCATTCTTTGCGGTTGTTGGCACTTGGTACAGGACTTCTCCTATGGTTTAGAACTACTGATTCTTTTTCTTTTCCCTAACGAGTAGGTAGGGGTCACCTCTTTGCAAAATGAGTAAATTGAGAGAAGCAGCCGCAGCTGTGGCGTTCCAGTGACCAGGCTGCCTTCCCACTGGGGTAGATGGGCTTCCTCGAAACAATCCCCGCTTTCAGCTATGCCTGTGCTCCTGGCTCGGGAGGGCGGGCTCCAAAGCAGCAGCCTGGCTTCATAAGGAAAAGAAAGAAGCCTTTAATTTCAGCCCTAGAGGGATCACACCCTTTTCAAACACCCCTGGCTCCAGTGGGGCTAACGTTCACGGAGGGCCAGCATTTGACAAGCTCAATAGCGCTGTGAGCCCACACCTGAATTTAGAACTTGGCCTGGGAGTCGGTGTCAAGACCCTGGCAAATCCAATCAGGCCTGAGGACAAGGCTGGGGAGTATCAAATCCCAAATGAAGCAAACTGATGTGCTCCTAAAAGGGTGAGCAGAATACCTGTGAAACAACACAGCTTTCGTACCTTCCTGGAAAAGATTCAGCATCGTATCTGCCAATGAAATACAGAAGCCGCCTGCCTGCTGCTCCTGTGCGCAGACTGACCTTTCCTTTCTCTCCTTTTCTTCGTCCCTTCCTTTCTTTCTTTCTTCCTCTCTTTCTTCTTTCTTCCTTTCCTCCTTTCTTTCTTTCTTTCCTTCCTATTCCATGTGGTCCTTTTTTTAGGAGAGGATTGTCTGCCAGTGTCCCTATTCTAAGTGACAAGGCAAATTCTGATCCTGTAAGTTCTTTAACAAAATGGAGATAATTTTTATCTTTGATTTGAAGATATTATGAAACAGGGAACACTGAAAAGAAGTTGATGAACATTGTCTAATCTAATTGGCATGGTAGGACTTTTATTAATGGCCAGTCTCAGAGGCTGATTTTTGCCTTTATAACTGCATTCATGCTTACTACTATTCAATGGTCACAGAACTACCTTATAAGATTGATGTGGATTCACAAAGCAAATTGACTCTCTCCCAGCTGTACTGGAAATTAAGTGTGTTCAATTCATCTACTTTCTATAAGAAAAAAAGTACAAGTCTGAGTCTGTGGACAGTGGGTTCTAAACTGCATGTGAACCCAAGAGAAGGGTCTTCTGGCCCGCCTCCGGGTGGAACGCGGCTCTCTCACTGTGCCTGGTCACTCACTATCCCCAGGAGGTACAGTGACTCGTCAACTTCTAGTCTGGACCAACATATATGGATAGAGAACAAAAAGGAAATACATAACTTATATCTCACTAAGTATTCATGAACCAAAAATAAATTCTATTTCTATGTTATATTTACACAATTAGAAAAGTCTAAGATGAGATGGTAAAATCATAAAAACTTTGTTTAAGCCCCACTGAAAATAAAATGAAGTGATCCCTATGATTGTCATTCTTAATTTCCATGGATATTTAGAGCCAAGCTTGGCTAATAAATAGAATAAACTGTTTATGCGCAGAATTTAAATTCAAATACAGCATCACTGTTTGACCCAATGAAAGAGACGTTTACAATCAGATCATTCCTGAATAGCCTTTCATTTTTAAGAGCACGGCTAGAAGTAACTGAACCCCAGTACGGAGGCAGAGCTGGAGCTAAAACAAAGTGTTCATACACACATGTATTTTGCATAAATAAATGAAATAACAAGACATAAAAATGACTCAAATCCGGCAACTGTGAGGCAAGCCCACACGAGTCGAAACAGATGACTTTTGTTCATGTCGTTGTCGTACAAGTTTCACATTAGTCAGAAGTGATAAAAAATACCATTTATATCCAGTGCTTATAACACTTATGAAACAACATCTGTGAGTGTGTGTGTTTTTTGTTGGGGTTTTTTTGTTTTGTTTTTGTTTTACTAGAAGCAAAATCAAGTTTCAGTCCTAAAGAACAGTCCTTTGTTCTCCACCAGCCCAGAATATTATTTTGGCATGGTCATAAAAACAAACAAAATTAACCTACTATTCTAAATGTTTGCCTTTGTGCAAAATTAATTACATACAATACAATGCTAGCCATACAGCACACTACCTATGCAACAAAATGAAAAAGGAGGGGGAGAGGCCAAAAGCAAAGGTCAATAGGAGGAGAAGAAACGAGAACGAACTGAGAAGGAGAGGCATAGAATCAAAAGAAATCAGTCAGACAATAATAAATACTCATTTTTTTTTAGAAAAATGACCTCCTCCTCATTTGAAATAAATGTACAAAAACAAAGTTACAATCCCCACCCAATATTAAGAACAAACATTCCTATCAGTACCTTAACCAGCTTATAGAGAGCACTCCCAGCTAATGGCATAGCCCATATCGTCCTGGCTAGACCTATTTATTGCTATGAGGCACGGCCTTGAGCACTCTTTAAATAAATATGAAGGTACACTATTTTCTTCCAAGTGACAAAATGGCTCAAGAAATCTGATGGGGCCGTTCCTATGTCCTGGTGATCAGATTCTGGGTTGTCCCATGAGGTGAACTGTCCCATTCGCTGACATTCTCCCATTGACCCACTCTAGTTGAGGCCCCCCCATAGGCAATCAGTCCTGGTTTCAGGAAGGTCCAAATAGCATGGCCGAGCTCCCTGTAGTTAGGAGATGGGGAATGAAACCTCACTACCTCCCAGCCCATCAGCACATCTCCAGAGAAATCCTTGTGTGACAAGTGCAGTTAATCTTGTTCACACGTAGGCATGCCCCGCCCCTGCAGCCACAGATAGCGGGAGTGAGCCAGAGGAACTCGTCTGCTGCCCCAGGAGTGATCTATCCCCAGAGTTAACAGTAGGAACATCCCACATAGGGAATGTATTTCCCCTCCTTCTCCTTCCCTGTGGTTTTCTTTCATACTCTGGATATATCATGACTATTTGCCTCTAACTTTGATTTGCGGCTGTCATGTGGCTTCTTGCATCCTGGGGATTTTGCAAAGAATTCCCTAGAGGTGCCAGATGGGACAAGGCAACTCCGAGTAAAGGTGCCAGCCCATGACAGCATCACCATAGCCTCCTCCATGGCCCGCAGCCGTGGGCTTTAGGTTTGGCTGCAGGACTCTCCTGCCTGGCAGTCACCACTGTTGACCCTTGCCGCTGAATGGCATTCAGGGAAAATGCCACTGATGCAGATCCTACCACCTGTTGCTGAACTAAATTAGGGGGAAATTCTGGCAAAAGATTTGAGGTCACAGCAAACTTCAGGGGCATACCTGTTGAAGTGTAAGACTCTACACCTGCATCCAACACACAGCTCTGCAGCCAGATACACACTCGTGTGTAAAAAGAACAATGTAGGTATTTAATAGTATCTTCTATCAGAAATGCTTCCAGATGTCCTGGGGACATAAAATTACTATGTAAATCTTTCGTATCTAGCAGGAGAAGGAGGTGAAAAGGGCTGAAAAGTTCTTTGGGGAAGGAGGGTGAAAAACAAGAATTATTAAATTAATGCCACCAACAATTTTTTTAAATAAATAGTAAGTGGACCCTTGACATTCTGGAATGAATAAATTACTTAAGAGAAAATGTGTTAAGACTGAATGTCAGGGTTAAAGGCAAAGGGATAATGGATGTAGTGAGAGGTGGTCTCAGGCAGAGAAGACCACCATGTTGGTATCTGGTGTGGTGATCACTCTTGTGTGTGTACATCATACCACGTCACACAACGATGGCACGTCAAGAGGCAAACACAATTGGGTACACGCACTGTGGCAACCTTGTTCATTCCTTACAATATCTTGTCTCCAGATTCCTGAGTACTTTACCATTTTCTGGAAAAAAAAATGTGTGGTTTGCTATTTTAAGATGCCAAAGATTGTCTAAGACTTTGCAGTGTCTCCTTTAAGACTTTCAAAATATTAAGATTCAAAAGTTATGAAAAAGTTTGGCACATTCAAAGTTCAACTCTACACACGGAGCAATGGAATTCCGAGGCCTTTTGAATACGCTCTACATGCAGCTGCACACGCCATGGACTTGTTCTGTTTCACAACATGAAATCCTCAGTTGTTTTCTAAAATAATTCAGAATAAAAACACATTCACAACCTGTAGGCCGGCACAGCATACCTGAGTGAGAATGTTTAACCCCATCTAAAACAGTAACTTAAACCTTTATCAACATCCAAAAGAAAAAAAAGTAAGACAAAAATATAAGACTTGTAAGACAGCTATGGGTTGAGATAAGTTTTCAAGTCCTGGTGTCTCATATTTAATATGTCTTCACCTAAATTAAAACAACAACAACAACAACAACAATAACAATAACGACAAAAAACTCAAGTTCATGAAAAATCAGGGAAAACTTAATCTGTCTCACACTTTACGAAACAATTAAGACCATTCTGCTGATGTAATTGTGGAGCCACAAATGCATGCGGGCTCTTTAAGAACTTTTTGTTGGGGGAGGGGAGGTGAAATGTCAGTATTTTAATTCAGCAAACAAACACTCCTCAGTTGGCACTGACAGCTTCTGGGGCTTCGTTTTCACTGCTATAGTCTGATTTGGGGTCGTCTTCGTAGTCGTCGTACATTTCCATTTCATCCTCTCCATTAATCATTTCATTTCCAGCTAGGCTTCCGCCGTCTGTCTTCATACCATAAGTGCTCTGGATGACCGGGAGGCCGGGCTCTGGGCTGGCGGAGGTGCTGGAGCAGTCAGATGGCATCTGAGGTGATGGTGTGGTAGTTGCCATAGTAATAGCACCAGGATACACAACACCTGTTCCTGTGGTGATTGGAATCTGAGGCTGTTGCCTGTATAGAGTCAAAAAGCAAAATAAAACAGGGGAAATGTCTATATCTACGTTCTTCTGTGAGGCATTGCAATTCATCCCTCACACATTCCAACAGGGGGCCCTGTTTGACATTCTAAGCAAATGACAAAACATGACAAATGTTCCCTGGAGGAGTCCTGCAAATCTCCCTGATGCTACAGTTGGGAGTTAAGCAATAGAATGGAGCAAGTTGTGGATGGTTTTGCATCATAAAAGCAGGGTTCTTACAACCTGGCAAATAGGCAAAGCTTGGATAATGCTTGGCATTTGGAACAAACGTTATAGTTAATTTCTCAAAGTTACGTGTGAGATCATTTTTTAAGATCTCCAAGAACAGTAAAAAAACATAGACTGGTGGCACGAGCCACATTATAACGACACTGTTATGCAGGCTTGTGTCTTCACCTTGGTTTGAGAACTGCACAGAGAAAAGACAAAGATGAGAAAGCACCTAGTATGTCCCAAAGAGCCAGATTAGCAAAGCACATATTTGGTATCCACACAAATGTCGATTTATTTCCATGGCTGAATTTGTAGGGAAACTCCTTCAAGGAGCTTCTATTTTCCCGCTTGTGGAAGGATCGTCTTGGCTGTCATTACTCCTGAGGCCCAGGGCTGGAGCTGGGGCTGGAGGAGTCAGGAATGGAAAGCAGTGAGAGCTCTGCTGCTCTACAGAATAGCACACATTGCCTTGGCCTAGAGGCCAGCAGGTGCCAAGGCCTGGTCACACCAGATCATTCCGTGACAATGTTATTCTAGTTCAAATAAACTTACCAGACCCTACCTGAAGGTCAGTCTCTCCCTCTGCAGGGAGACATGGCTATCTGTCTCTCAACTTCCGCCGAGGCATTATAACTGGTGGGAAAGATGAAAGACCTATGACTTAGCTCAGGGTATGGACTGAGATAGTATTCTCATGGATGCAATATTCACCAAGTGCTTCTCAGTCTTTAGGGACAGTCATCGCAATTTAAACTCATTTCAAAATGTCACTGTAACTGTGCTTTCTGAGAGTCAGTTTCCATTTTTAGAAAAGCTGGGGTCAGGGAGGTCTTGGAAGGGCCTTCCACACCTTAATACCCACGGCTGTGGGTCAGTCGTCACTTGAACAATTCTGGCTGATTGAAACTTTCTATCCACCTCACTCTAAGAAGAAAACACCCTGAATCTACGAAGAAGTAGCTCAGTTACCAGCTATTCTTTGACGTGTCCAGAAGGAGCATAATTTCCTCAGAAAGGCCTGCACGCCTTCCTGCCTGGTAGAGGGAGCAATGATGGAAATGGCCTGGAATCAGTCTGGGAGATATCCGATAATGCTGTATTTAACAACCTCTTTCAACCACTAGGAAGCATAACAATGATTCCTTAACCTTTAACTAACACAATGTATAAAATATTTTCAGATGCATTACCTCATTCAACTAACACGGCAACTCTAGGAGGTATTACTATTCCCAGTTTTCAGATGGAGAAAATAAGGCTTGCTTAAAGCCCTGCATTCCCTAACCAGCAGAGCCAGACTCTGAACCGTCACCTGACTTGAATTCCAGCTCTCTTTCCTGTACAGGAAGAATACAGACACACTGCGCTCACTGTATCTCATACGAGTTCCTGATTTTTATAGATCCTGTCAGTGCCCAGTTGACAATAAGCACTCGATAGTGATCCATTTTCTATGATGCTCATAGTGATTGTTTTATTGCCTGAAGGAAGAAGATGATATAGGAACCGAAGTCTGTGTGTAGAAACATGTTATAAAATACTGGCTTCCATCTCATAGAATCAAATTCTAAAAACAGTAAACTTCTTGCTTCCTAAGTTTTGGGCAAATTAAACAAATTAAATTTCATGCTAGCCTGCCCAAGGTAGTGAATGCCTCATTAAATTTTTTACTGAATTTGGATAATTGCAATAAAAATATTTTTGCCTTAATCACATAATGAGAGTAGAGTGAAATTTTACTGCAATATTAACCCATTTTACAGATTTCCCAATTTGGTGAGCTAATCTATAATATAAATTCTACATACCATACACAAATTATTGAATGGTACACTTTATTTTCACAAGGGACATTTTCTTTTCACAAAGAATAGGTGGTCATTTTTGCAGTATTTTTTAATCAAAATATCCACATGTATAAATCTATCAAATTTGAGTTGAGCCCCTATTATGTGCTGGGGGCAATGCTTAGATGCTTTCACATTATCTTCTTTAATCCTCACAATAACCTGAGAGGCACAAATTCTGACTCCTCTTCTACAGATGAGGTAACCAGTTAAGATTCAGGGAGTTTAAGTTGTTTGTTCAAGGCCACACAAGTACCACAGCCAGGAGTTGAACCCTTCCTCACGTCACAAATTCTTTATCACATATCAAGATTGGGGCAAGACAGGCAAGCTCACACTATCAGAAAAATACTTAGCAATTTGAATCAGAAGCAATCTCTTCTAAACTGGGTCCCACACATTTAACAGCGTTTTGACATTAAGTTGGTAATGGAACACTAAAAACAAAGAAACAAACAAAACATCTGTACAACTTATTTCCTGAAGTGAGACAAATATGATACTCAAAAGCCTACTACTAGATAGTGGAGGGAGACGAGACTGCGTCACCCACTGTCCCCCCATCTACTTCCTGCTTGGTCCTTCCCCCTCATTCCTTGAAGTTGTTAGCTCCTGGCTCACTGTTGCTCTCTGTCCAACATTGCTCCTGCCATAATTCTTGATGACCCACTATCCACATAGATGACCATTCCAATACCTGCTATCTCATTTTCTTGACCTACTCTCCCCTGTGATAACCTGGCCCTGCCTTTATATCAGTTGCTCACGCTCTTGTCATACAGCAGACCTTGTCATTTCCAACTGTATTCCCTCCCTAATCTCAATTTTACACACCCCACTCTCTGACCACCACATTTTATCTTTCTAGTTTTCTTCCTCTAATTCCCCAGGTCAACAACTCTCCCACCCCATGAGGATCTTTAATTCTTTGATCCTTCAATCAGTTTTCGCTGTCCCTCTCCCTCCCCCCGTGTCCTCGCTTACCTCTTTACCCAGAATAAATTCTGTGGTTAATCACTCTCTCGCAGATACTCTCCACTCCCTTACATGGCAAAACTCAAACTCTCTGCCTCCTCTGTGACTACTTCCACACAGCTGAACTTGGCTGGTGAAAACACACTATATCACTCTTACTAGTCTCTAAATTTACGAGCATGAACTTCAAAGTGGCCTCTAGTGCTGTTCAGCCATCATATTGCACTTTTTCCTAACCCACTCCTTCTACTCTCCTAGATAATTATTTCATGGCTTCCCAACTGTCCTCAAATGTCTGACTTCTCCTCCCTGATCCTCACTCTCAGTTGATGACCCAGCTTTCCATTTCATAGAGAAATTAGAAGAAACTTTTCACAGGCTCCCACCATCACATTTATCCATCTACCTCTAACCGTGCTCCAAATTCTCTGCCTGCCTTCCTGGGTTTTGAATCGATTCACAATCCAACGTAAGGCCAGCGTCTGCTTGTGCACTGACTCTATCTGCTTTCGCTTACTAAGGATCTCGCTCCAGCAACTGTGGTTCCCATCTGCATTATCAATTTTCCTTCTTTCCTCCATCATTCCCATTAACACATAAACATGCCATAATCTCTCCTACTTTAAAAACAAAAGACAACAAAAAGTCTCTCTTGACTCACCTACCCTCTCCAGCTACTGCTCTATTTCTCTGATCCTCTTTAAAGCAAAATTCTTTGAAAGATTGTGTATATTCACTCTCTACATTTCTTCTACTCAATTCTTTCTTGAATCCACTTCAGTCACTCCCAACACTCCACTGAAACAGAGCTTGTAAAGGTCACATGTCCACTGATCTCCTCGTGGTTAAATTCAAAAGTCAGTTGTTAGGCTTCATCTTACTTGACCCATGCCACGAGCAGCATTTGATTCAGTTGATCACTTATCTCCTTCCTGAAACACTTTATTCACTTGTCTTCCAAGATATCACACTCTCCTGGTCTTCCTATCTCATTAGCTGCTCCTTCTTAGTCCATTTGATGCATCCTCCTTATCTCCCTGACATCTAAATATTGAAGTACCCAAAGACTCAGTCCTTGCACCTCTTCTCTTCTTTATCTAAATTCATTCCCTTGGTGATCTTGTCCAATTCCGCAGGTTTAAATACTATCTATATGAGGACAACTCTCAAATTTGTATCTCCAGTAAGCACTACATTTTTAAATTCCAGACTCATATATATATGTTTGAATATATATATATATATTCTAGATTCATACTTTATATATATATAAGACTCCTTATTTGATTTGGATGTCAAAGTACTATCTCAACCTTATAGGTGCAAAGCTGAACTCCTGAACATTCTTCCATATGCCTGTTCCTTTCCAATCTTGGTTAATGATTACTTCATCTTTCTGGTTGCTTGAGCCAATCCTTGGTAAGCGTACTTCTGTCAAACCCTATATCCAATTCATTAGCAAATCCTATTGGTCTGCTCTCGGGAATATATACAGAATCCCTCCACTTCTTGCCACCTCCACCCATACACCCTGGTCCAAACCACCGTCAACTCTAATCTGGCTTATTGTAAGAGCCTGCCTCCTTATTTAAGGCCATGCCCCTTTAGACAATACTCAACACAATAGATAGAGAGATCTTTTTAAAACCTAAGTCAGATCACAGCATTCCTCTGCGTATAACCTTTCCATGCCTTTCATCTCACTCAGAGCCAAATTCAAAATCTTCAAAATGGCCAAGTCCTTTCACAGTTTGGCTCCCTATTACCTTTCTGACATCTATTACTCTTCCCACCTACTCATTCTGCTCCTATGGTTCTGGCCTCATTAATTCTCGAACGAGGCAATCAACCTTTTCTCAAGACTTCTGCAGTCGCTGTTCTCTCTGCCTAGCTCTTCTCCCAGATGTCTGCGTGGCTTGCTCCCTCCTCAGGTCTTTGCTCAAGTGTTATCTTCTTAGTGAGGTTTTCTATAGCCACTCTGTTTAAAATTGCACTCCACCCTCTGAAACTCCTTACCCCTTTCTCTATTTCACTTTGTTGTAAGGCACTTATTTGATATTTATTTACTCATTGATTGATTGATTGTCTAACTTCCTCTACGAGAACGTAAGCTTCATGAGGACAGGAGTTTTCACTGATATAGCCCCAGAGCTTAAAAAATACCTGAAACATAGGAGGCACTCAATAAAAATCTGCTGAATATACGGAATGAATGAATGAATGAATGAATGAACTAGTGAATGAGAAGGAACATAAATGAAAAGGCTAGGTAACCTATCCTAGAGAAGAAAAGATGTAATGAGACTAGATATATAGCAAAGAGGGTAGTAGAGAAGGGATATGAATATAATCATCTTTAGATGCTTATATGATTCTCTTCATAAATATCAAAGATATTTGTTCTAGAAGAGACCAAGGAAGAGGATTAGAATCAATCTACAAAGTAGCATAAAGGCAGATTTTGGCTCAGTTAGGAGAAAAGAATTTTTTAGCATTAGGAAATGTTCCGCAAAGAAACTAGCTCTCTTGGGAAGTGGTGAGCTCTCTAGCCCTGGAAGAGTTTGAGCAGAACTCAGGACTCGTACAACCGCTAGCTGCTTAAGTAGATGACTTCCGAGGCTCCTTCTAAGGTACCGCTGATTCTGTGGGTGCAAAATCATAAGCTAACTGTCATGCTGGTCTTGCTATCTCATTGTCATTATCAGCATAATAAGAAGCCAAAACATTTAAGTGAGCATAGCTAATTATAGTTGAAGAGGCCTGGCTTTCAAAGGTTTCCAAAATCTTGCCGTACCATGCCTATCTTACTTTTCTTTACTGCCAGGGAAAATTCATAGGCTCACCTCCTTTATTATTGAACACTTCCACATTTCCCCCACTCTCCTTCTTGCTAAAATAGGAGTCTTTACCCCTACTTTCCACCTGCCTGACCCTACCCAAACCTCAAGTCCTCTTCCTCAAGGACAGCCTTTGGTTGGACCTAATGCATAGTAATCTCTCCTCTTCCGAGCTTTACTTGCTCTTGTCTATAAAAACAAAATTACTACTTCATTATACATTATGTGCAGCACAATGCAATGTATTCTCTGTATGTATGTGTGTATAACAAACTATTATTTGCTTATCTATTCATGTAAGTGTCTGGCTTCTCTGACTACAGCATTCCCCGAAAGCTCATTGTGTACAGAATCAATGCCTCATGTACTATATTAATTTAGTACAGTGCTGGGCACATAGTTAGTTTCAAATAGGCCCTTACCAATTGACTGACTAATCAATTAACAAAATGGAAAATCCAGCCAGCAGACTCAAGCTTTGTCTATCGGAAATTACTTTCCTAAAAAGCATTTTTCCTTCCTTTACAGATCAATTGCAAAGTCAAAATTCAAACACTGCAGATTTCACAAACAGGAATAGCTGGCAAGTATTGGGCTTTACAAATAATAAATGTGCACATCAAAACAGAAGTTGTAGATGTTTGTAAAAGTATACACACACAGCTGACATGAGCAGAAATGGCTAAGAACCCTACCCCCCAGCTTCAGTAAAGAGTGTAAGTTGACCCTGATAGAGGCCAGCATTGCTGCATGGTTTCAAAATCACAAGAGTATTTCTGGAATATAGTGTAGCTTTGCCAATTGCAGCAGAATTACACATTCATGTTGGCAAAGCTTCCCTGTTTGCTGATCCTTCAGACATTTACACCATCTATAAATGAAGGCAACAAAGTCTGTTTCATTAGGAGATAAGCCTATTTGTTGCACATCTCTGTAGCTGATATTGCAATAAGTAATGGAAATAATAGCAATCTTTTTACGTTACCCGTTAGAGATTCTAATCCAGCTTTCTCTTCAGGAGGACAATACTGAAAATAGTGCAGCTAGTCTATGCTAATCAATTATATTATCTTACAGGTTTGATTCAACCTCTTTAGAATTAAGATCAAAATGGCAAATTGTTCAAATCACTTATAGCTTAAGGCAGTAGAATATAATTCTTTATAATATGAATATATCCTTGGCACATGGCATTATTTTTCTAGAATAATGATATTTACACTAATTTGGGCCTTACTATATGCCAGACACGGTTCTAAGCACTTTAGATATATTAAATTAACCAATCTTTAGAAGGCTCCAATGTTTTATGTATTATTATCATCCCTATTCTATATATGAGGAAACCGAGGTACAGAGAATTGACGTTTCCCAAGGGCAAGTGGAGAGTCCAGAGAAATAAAGATGGCTATGCATTAGCACCTAGAGCCAGGAAGAAGCAGATGTAGCCAGAACAGTCTGGCTCCAGAATTGATGTTCTTAACCACTACGCTGTACAGCCTCTAAACAATCTGTAGGCTCTAATGGAGAGGTATGTGTAATGGTGAAAAGGACATACGTTTCACATTCACAAAAGCCTGCTTTAAACCTCGGCTCTGCAATTTACTAGCTGTGTGGCCTTGGATAAACTATTTAACATCCCTGAACATTGTGTTTTTCAACCCCATAGTGAGGAAGATACTGCCTATCTTGTAAATTTGTTGTATTTGCAATAATTTATATAATTTACTCAGTACAGTATTATAGCACATAGTAAGTATTCAATAATTTACCATTAATATTACTTAAAAAGTAGCCCCCAATTTAATATTTTATAATATCTGAATAATTCTCTATTAGTTCACAGGTGAATTATTGAATAAGCTTCAAATAAATGGAAGTACACTCGGCCATAGTTCTTTGGGAAAAGACAGCATTGTAGCTATATGCACCTTAATGAGTATCATTTCAACATTAACAGTACTCATCAGAATTATTACAAAATTCTGATAACCTGTCAATCAAAGGGTTAAATCCAAGGTAAGAGCTAACCTTACTCCATTTCCTCTTATTGGTAAGTTCATTTCATAATAGCTAAGTAAAAAAACTAACTCACTGAACTTCTAGTTGTATCGTTGGTAAAATGCATGACATTTTTGAGCACTATATGTAATTTTATTGGCTTGAAAGTTATGCATGTCTTTTCAAAATCAGCTATAAAAATTGATCTCACCCCATTCCCTCAAGAAGTCAATAGCAATCTTTAAATTTCTTGTTTGTTTTTCCCTCTTGTAATAGCCTCATGTCTACGAAAGATCAGTTTCCAAAGATGAACCCTCGGGAGTTAATAATCTATCAAATACAACTACTTAAAACAAAACATGAATCCTTAAGTGGAAATAATACCTGGCTTTATGTAGCAAGTATTACCAACGCAAAGGAGAGTAGTCAGAGTTGAAGATTAAAGAATAAGACATTCTGGTCACGTCCTGAACATCTGTAGCCCTGTTCCACAGTCCAAAAGCATCCTTCCCTATAGGACCTCCTACACTACCGGGAGCAGAATCCACAGTCTCTAAATTTCAAAGCTCTTTTTATGCCACCACACACCACAATCGAAGCCCCTCTTTTCTCTAGGTTCTAGGAGCTCCTCCTCAAATAGCACAGCCGTGCTCGTGAGTGTGCCAGAAGAGGGCTGTGAGGCGTATTCTGAGGCAGCGTGGTCGGGACGATTCCTCAGGCAGCCGGCGCGACAGGGGCAGAGACCTGGACGGAGACTCGTGCTTTCTCATCTTTCAGCGGCCCTGGACCTCCTGAAGACTCCATTTCTTATTTAGAAGATTATGTGATTTGTATATCTAAAATACCTAGTATACAGTAGACAATAAATGGTAGATGCTACTGAGTTTTTTATTTTACATGCATTGCCATGTGTTTAGGTATTTTGATCCAGAGATGTTTCAATACATCCTTTGGTAAAGAGGACTAAATTAAATAGAATTACTGCATCTCATATTCTCAAATAAGCATCAGGGAACTAAAACAGCACCTGTGATAGCCTTCCAGACTATGACAAAGGAGACCCATTCTGCATCCCTAGATACACAGGGGCCACGACTGGAGAGAAGGGTGGGAGCCATAAAGGCTCTCCAGTTTAAACTTTCCATTCTCTCTTCAAAGAGACTACACGTAGAAATATGCCAGCAGGATTAAAAGAAGACAGTTATCACACTCTTAAATCTGTATTTTGTTACATACAACTATACTTCCTAAAGTGCACCATGAATTGGTATTTTTCGTAAATCCCCTAATTAGCATGTAAATAGTTCAATTATATTGCATTGTACTTTTGGTGTTAAAAGTATTACTTTTTTAAATGAAA
Organism: Equus przewalskii; assembly: GCF_037783145.1. NCBI lineage: Eukaryota > Metazoa > Chordata > Mammalia > Perissodactyla > Equidae > Equus > Equus przewalskii. The sequence goes on from NC_091836.1 coordinate 84,750,012, forward strand.
ACATTTATAATACAGAAAAATGTGATAATCCTATTTTGGCACATCTTCATCTGGTAATATATTGGGATCCTCAAATAACAGGGAGGCTTAAGCCTCTCTTTACCTCGAAAAGGTTCTGCCACTGTGTAAAGAAATTCAATGATTATCTAATGTGATAAAATGTAGTTGTACTGTGATAGTAAATCCATACTTAATAGTAATGACAATGATAGGAACTCACCTTTATTTATTGATACTGTACTAACTACTATACAAAGGACCTTTAAAAGCAGTGCCTCATTAAACGCTCTCAACAGTCATATGGGATAGGTACTATTATTTGTTTCATTTCACACATGAGAAAACAGAAGCTTAGAGAAGTTAAAGAACTTGCCCAAGTAGGCGGCACAGTCAGTGTCTGAAGCTCAGCCGTCACTCTCCAGAGCCCATGCTCCTCCTCTAACCCTTGAGCGCATTGTATAGACTCATGACGAGGCTGCTTTAATGGGCCGTTTTTTTTTTTTTTGGTATTTTTGACTATTTACTATTCCAAATTAACTTTATGCTTTTAAACACATGCTTTTAAAGCCAGCTTTTTGTTCCATGAGGTTATTTTTTGAGTGTCCTTAAAAATGAATAATTCTTTCCTTCTCCTTTAAGGCATTTCTTTTCTTCACCTATAGTGAGGCTTTCCTATTTCCCTGGCATAGCACAGCTCCTCAGTTCTCCTTCTGGTTCACAGTGAATACAGCTTCCTTTTTCCTTACTTCACTTCTCTCTCTCAAGCCCTTTCCCAAGTGTCTCTCCAATCTGACTCCAGCTGCCTCAGGCCAGTGCCTCCAGAATGGTCCCCTGGTCTGCCATCTCCCCGAGCTTCTCGGTCTAGGAGTGCTGGGACCTAGAGGCATCTGCGTCCCCACTTATCCTGACTACTGTGGTTACAAGGGGCCTCCTTTAAATGCAGACAGCCAGTCAGCCAAGTCGAAATTTATACCAGAAATCTATTACCTAATTTTTAAACAAAATGACATGAAATCAGACTTGAAGATATCAAAAACATGTCTAGTTTCTGATTTAAGCAAGAAAATCCACATTGTTACTGCTTGCACCACAGAATAATTTACTGCAACAGGAGTTCTGTATCTTACGCCAAAAATGAGGTCCTCTAACCAATGTCAAGGCCAATTATCTTGTGGTAGATCCCACAACAAAAGCAGACTATTGTGATTAGAGTCAGAAGCACCACCCAGAGAAGCTGGAAAGCTTCTGGGGATTTCTTAAGGTTAGTTTTTATTTTTTCTCCTTGTGTGTCTGCGTAAATAAACTACCAGAAACTGTGTGTGTGGGCACTGAACATCTTAGATGAGTTTGGAAGACAATGAAAGGGATGATCAGTTGGGAGCGATCTGTTGTAGGTTTGTTTTGATTTGAGCAGGAGCCATGCTTCAAGGCTGTGTGCTTGTGACACTGCAAAGATTGCCATAGCCGAGCCCCTTCGGTATGTCACAACCTCCTCCTTCCCTAATCTTCTTCCCAAACACACTGCCAGGAGCCATCCTGCGGTTTCTTACTGGGAAGGGAAAGCCTAGGTGGCTAAATTCAGCAACACTTACCCCACAGTAAAGAACTGCCTCATCTCCTGTCTCCGAGACCTCATCAGTTGCTTATACTCCCCAATCCGGAGCTTTTTGCCATCAACAATGCAGGTGCGTTTCGGTCGAGGTTTGTATTTATAGTTTGGGTACTTCTCTAAGTGGATCTTGCTTAGCCGGGCCTGCTCTTCATAATAAGGTTGCTTCTCTTGGTTGGACATGGATTTCCAGCGAGACCCTAGACAGAAAAATAGTCAAGTACCCAAGTGGTCAAGGAACACGTTCCCGGCAAAAACAACTAGATAGACCTTCCCATCGCTTCACTCGCCTGTGCTCGAGTAGCTCCTACTACCATAGACACTAAGCCTCACAACTAGTCTTTTAGACCATAGAGCAAAGAACAATTTTGATAATTTTTGATACATTTATTATATTATTTCTCCTAATAATTTAAAGCTGATGCTACAATAAGTATATTGTTTAAAAACATGTCTTTGCTACTTAAAGACCATCTCCTACACTGTATCTGTCTGCTTCTCTCAAGAGGGTTGAAAACCTAAACTCCCTAAGCAGATGTTCAGGTACGACAGGATTCTGCACAAGCTCTCTTGGTTCCAGAAATTTAAACACCTCCCACACTCCAAGCATCTTTAGTGAAGCTATCCTTTGATAACATGTCAGCAGATGTTGATAGCCTTCCATGTATAAAAACCTACTGTGCACACTGTCTCCCCAGGCCCAGGATAATTAAAAAGCCTAAACTCTACTAAAGAAGTTATAGCTTAGAACCGGAAGGCATCGCTGGAATTATATAGACCATTTTCAAGTACCATAAACGTTCATTCAAAGCTGTACCAATGAAAGTACAAAAATTTTTAATATGGTTTACACAGGAAGAAGGAAAAGTATTCACTTCTCTAATATTGTTTATAAAGAATTATCTAAACACTTGACGAAGAAGGGATGTGTTTTTTTACATGTATCAAATTGCATTTTTGTGTCTCGCTGGTGAATAAAGCGGTAACAGCTGTGCTGACTGGATGTTCGCTATTCTTCAGTGGAGATTTTTCATACATAAACAAATGGGAAAGCTGTACAAATATTCTCTGTAGCCAGCAATATCCCGGTCTGCTTTAAGAGCACACCAATCCCTGTTCTTTGCTGATTGTTGTGCAGAAAGTCTCTGGGCCAGGCCTCTGTGTGCCAGGCTCCCAGCAGCTGAAAGCCCCACTTCACAGAGGATTCTCGGTGCTCTCGAAATGCTTGCGCTTAAAAGTTTACATTTTAATGAATGCACTTACTATACTCTTAATAATTTTTTTTTTCACAGAATCACACCAATAATATAGATTCCCCACAGCTGCCAAAATGGAAACAGGGAGGTTCTGTGCCCATCTGAGAGCTCTCTCATACTGCTACCAAAACGGCAAAAAAATTTAAAAATTGCAAAGTTAGATATCAAACTTTAAGGACAGAGAAACGTTGATTTTCTTTTGAATGCCTATTAATTAGAAAAAAATTTTAATATGTCTATTAGGAGCATTTTGGTTTGAAGGTATTTCAATTAAAAAAAATACACCTATGCACATCCCTGAACCTCTAAAAATAAAACCCCACTTAATTGTAATACTTAGTATCCATCTTGAGATTCAAAAGTCGAAAGGAAAAACTTGTATTTTAAAATTTCACCGCTATTTGATCTTCTGTATGTTTTAAATTTTCTTAGAGGTCACTGGCTCAAAATGTCTCAGAATCAAGTTAAATTATTTATACAGTGACAAAACATGTGTATTTGCGTACGTCCAGATCACTGATATTTACTCAGGTTAAATATTTATTGCTTTTGAACAAAACATTTAAAAAACAAAAACCACAGTTTAAGTCTCTAATGTTTTTCGGCTTCTTAAACGGCTCCCTTTGAGATTTTGTCACATCATGACAGCTTAAACAGAACAGTGCCTTCTGTGTTTTTTCTTTTTAAAGAGGAAACATGTTGACTGTAATGCTGCATGTTGAATAAAATATGTTCGACATGTTGAGCACAATAATTCCAAACTGTATAATCTGCACTGGGCAAGCTTTACACTAACAGAACAAGGCTTCAGTTTAATCCTGAGGAACAAGAGAACCACTCTGGCAATTCACCACAAAACGGGCCTCTGCTCTGTGGTCCATGTGTTCAACTCGCTGCTATGAAATTTGAACTAGTCATATCTTATTAAAGTAAATGGAGTTTTATTTTACAAGTTTTAAAGTTATCATTAGAGGCACTGTTCTACACTCCATGAATTTCACACTATTTGGGGCCTCACCCCTAGTCCTTGATGAGTTCTTTCAGGGAGCCATATGAAGCCAAGACCACTGATGCAGAAAACCGTAGGGTCTATGAGTGTTTCCCAGGTTTCACAGCAACTGATGAATTTAAAAAGACTGAATAAGAAAAGGTGATAACGCTTGTCTCCATGATTCCTGTGGAGCAGTGACCTCTCAGAGTTGCCAAATTCACAGTATTAACACATACTATAAATAGTTTTGTCTCTATGTTTTTAGTCAGTCCTGCCCTGGTACCTGGTGGATGTAATAACTCCTAAACCTAAATGCCACATTGTGGGGTGGGGGACGCAGACATGACGACTAAGTCTCCTGAGGCAGTTTGCTGAACTACATCTAACTTCTGCAAACCACAGGCTCCCTTGGATGTCAAATTATGCTTTCCACTCACGGGGTAGAAGATCAGCATCAGCGGCTGCACTCACCTAAGATTTTGCTAATGTTGGAGTTATGCATGTCAGGGAAGGCCTGAAGGATTTTCCTCCTCTCATCCTTCGCCCAAACCATGAATGCATTCATTGGTCGCTTGATGTGTGGCTCGCTGCTGGCCCGGCCACGGGCATCCCTGTAGACTCGCGCTTCAGCCACAGTGGCACCTCCTGTTGGCCAACAATAATACTGCTGTAGTTTAGCTGCAGAGCCATTCATTGCTTTACTTCCTGTAACGTCAGGGCAGGAAGAACAAGATGGGTGCAAAGCATTATTATCTGGATAATGTAACACAGCTTGCCGCCTGGTTCAGCTGTTTTTCCTACAATTTCCCTCCTTTTAAGTGACCTCTTGGAAGCAGAAGACAGTTCCAAATGACAATTCTACAGGCCCTTCTGATGTAGGCCTCAAAGACACACTGGGCAGAATTAATTTTGCATGTTTTTATACGCCTAGCACATTTTTACTGCAATCAGTTCCAGATGATGATAAAGCAATGACTGGCATCGTTTTATGGTAAGGTTTCCTGCTGTGACTCCTCCCTTCAAGAGCAGACTCTTACCTATCATTATACCCTCATTTGCCAACAATTGCAGCCACTTCAAACTATCTCTTTGCCTCAAATAGAACTCTCTCTCACAATATTGTTCATTGGCCAGTGCTCCTCTCACTGCCTGGAGGCCCTTCTCCTAATTCTTCATGCTAACTCACACTCATCCTTCAAGGCCTATTCAAATGTGGTGTGATTCATGAATGAATGAATTAATTCAATGAAAAGTACCAATTGAACAATTACTACGAGTTAGGCTTTACACCAGGTGCTAGGGATACAAAGGTGAATAAAACAGCCCCTGCTTTTAAGGAGCTCACAGTTCAGAGGGGAGACCCATCCCAAAGAGACAATTATAACAGAGAGTATGAGAAGTGTTGTGACACTGAGGTGAACAGGGCACTAAGAGGACACCTCACAGGATAGTCAGCGGATGCCTCCTAGGAGGGGTGATGCTTAGGCTGAGTCTTGGAGGATGAACAGGAATTAGCACATGAATAGAGGAGGGCAGTAAAGACAGATGGAAGAGTAATTCAGGCCAAAGGAACAGCATCTGCAATGATGTTCTCCAGGCTACATTCATTCCTTTCTTTTATGCTCCATGCTCCAAAGTAGTTACTTGTTTATGTGACTCTCTCTCTAATCTTCCCATTCCATCCCCAGGAACATGAGACCCCTAAAGTTAGTGTTTACGTTGTATTCATTCTTAGATCCCCAGGATTTCTCACATAATAGATACTCAATAAATATTTATTAAGTAAAAGATTGTTTTGTTTTCAACTCATATGCAAAAGTAGTAGACTAACAGGCATTCATTTCAAGGGTCCCAGTATCTTTTTCTGCCATTTAAGGGTAGTTCTTAAACAGTCCTCTAAGAAACTAGGTCTAAATTCCTGATATTTTATAGTTTCCAAAGAGGTGACTCCAGTAACATGCTAGATTGAAAGCCCCTTGAGGATATGGCAGGAACTGGCTCTCATTCACTGCCGTATCCCAGGTTCCAGTAAAGCGCTTGGCATATAGAGTTTCAATTAGTAAAATATGGTAAAGTAATGAATGATTGAATAAATGGATGAATGGACATAGCTCTTGCTTGTTTTCTGCACCCTACCAGCATGACACACTGATGTATGCTTTGCATTGTGGCAGCTGCTAAGTATCACCCTCCAGATTGAGAACCTCTATGGTTAAATGTAAAGTGGTTGGACTGATGGCCTCAGCCAGGGCTTCTACTGCATAAACAGGAAAACCTACTCCCAAAAGTTTAGAAGCAAAATATACATTAAAACCAACATTTCTACTTTTTGGGAAAAGTAAATCCAGCTCAGTGGAGTGATTATACAGGAGCATTTCCCAGTCAATCTCTGGCCCTTCTACCCTGTTCCTAGATACCTTGATTAAGTAGAAATTTGTTTGTGTCAGAGCTAGTAATAAATTAGAACAATAAAGTGCACTATTATTTGGCAAATATGGTCATCATTTATTGCAAATAAAAGACAGGATAAAAAGGCTGAATCGGCTCACCCTTTCAATTCTTTTGTAAACATGGGGGCGGGCACGGGGCCGCTTTCTGAAGACCGTGTGAAAATAACATATCCCATAAACAGCTCTTCTTTTAGGCCCACTACACAGAACCATCCCTTACATGAGAAGCCTCAGATCCCAAGATGCACAACCAATATGCTACCTCTTTGCCACCATACCCACAGTACATTAATTTCATTTAAAATGCACTGACCATACAGGATAAATTGATTTCACTTTATATGGGTTTGACAGCCATGTTTATTGTGCAGTGAAATGTAGTGTAGCTTCCAGCTGACAATATCCATCAACACAGGGCAATATGCTGACTGCTGGGCCAGATGAAGGCATACATTACTCTGGAAGTGAAATACTCATTCAGAGACGACACTGTCTTCGCTTGAGGATCACCATGGTAATTTATGATGCCCTCAGTGCCATTACTTCACAACTGACATGGATTCAGCAATTTATATACTTTCATGCATACACATAAAAGGAGACAGGCTTGTGGAGAGTGTCAGATGCAAAAACATTTCAATATTATTCTAAGTTAACTACTATGCCACAGGTGATTAACATTTGAGATCTGCTTTTACTGTCATAGCTTTCTCTCTACCTCCAGCAAAACCAAATAGTCAGCTTCCATTTATTTATTCATTTAAAAGACGTGTTTCATTGTGAACGGGAAGTTTTAATCTCCCACAGACTGGCAGAGCTCACGTGGACTTTAGACTCTAGTTTTAGCAGATCGTCTACTCCACTCCAATTGATTCTCCCAGACGCGTCACATATGGATCTAACTTCCCTCCCTTTCATCCGTACTGTAGTTTTAGCATGTCCTTCCTACTCTCTTCTACCTTACTAAAATCTACCTTTTCCAAGGAACAGAGCTCAGGTCCCACTCCACCAACTGCCCTACACTGACCTTGCCCCTTCCTCCCATAGCACATATTGTCTACGTGACACTGACTGACACCGACGTGACACAGCAGACCTCTAGGACTCACAGGACCGCTCCCAGAAATTGAGAAATCCAAGTAGAGTACATGGTATAGAAACATGATTTAAGAAAGGGAAAATAGAAAATACTCCAGGGCACTTGCACATCTTTTTCTTGCCTCCCCTTCTCTCTTCCAAGGGGAGTCGACTGAAAAATATATGGGGACATCCTAAGCTAAACTAGGAATTTTTATTGATGAACCAAGATTTGGGAAGAAGAAGAGGCATCCAGGGAGACAAGGGTTTCAAACCACTTTTAAACTTGACCTGATATCTTATCAGAGTCAGAATTTTAAGAAAGCATTAAGAGGCCACAAAGTCAAAAGAATATTTAGAAAGTGTCCTTAACTTCCCTAAACTTTGCTTCATGAAACAAAATAGTTAGGGAATTATTATCACAGCAGTAAAAATATAGATGACTAGATATGTGTGTATAAATTCAGAAATTTACAAATGGAGATTGTATATTATGAAAGCCCTTTTAAACATAAGGAAAATTCTATAAAATACTATAGAATTTTTTTTCAGAAGGTATGCTATTAGTCAGAATATTTGAAGCCTAAAATCCCTTTTCTGTTATAATTAACTTTAAAATCTACATGTCAAACATGACTTCATACTGCTTCATTCATTTTCGAAAATAACATCAAGTTAAAAAAAAAGGCACTTCACTCTAAAATAGCCAACGCTCTGTGTCAGAATCCAGAATTGTCCCAGGGAATGTCTCACAATTCTATGAGGTAGCTTCTTTTACTTTTAATAGCAGAGGAATCATTTGTGAGTTCAGTGTTCATGATGTGCCTTCTCATGGAAAGCAACTGGAAGAAGCCTAGACCCACAGCTCTGTACCTGGAGAATAATGCTTTCCAGCTGACCAAGAGTCTTTGATTATCAGCAACAGCACTCCTAAACAGCAGTCACTGAAAGGCTAGGAGGTCAACAGCACGGCACTAGGCACCAAGGGAAAGCACTAGTCCTCAGTACTCCAGAATTCCTGCTCTCTCCAACCTCCCCGAGGGGGTGTGGATTGATTAATTTAGCCTTCGTCTCCCATATCACAGTTTGTGTAAAGGCAAACTTTCAGTTAGATAAAGAAAGATAGTTAGTCTATGGGGTAAAAATAGAAATTGCCAAGGCAAAGATCTCCTTAGGAATCTGTGATTTAAATGATTTAAAGAGAAGACAGAGACTTGAGTTTTTCCAGGTGGGTTGGAAAGCAGGCCAGTTTAACCATCATGGCCTATGGCAATGGTCCTGAACTAATCCTAGAGAGGCCCCCTTCCTGGGTAAATTCCAAGGGTTATGTGAGTGAATGAGTAGGTGATTGGTGTGGGTTTGTATATATATAAAGTTCTCCCTAAGGAGGAACTCTGGCTAACTCTATAATGTGCCCAGTAATCATTTATTTATGCATTAATTCAGCAAACACTTCTGACAAATTTCAGATGTACCTAGCATTGTGATAGGGTATAAAAAAGAATAATAACAAATGTTATTCATTTGTTTTTAAGGAATTTGGTCCAAGGAGAGAAATAGACACATAAATAGAAAATTATAAAACAGTATAAGTGCTCACAAAGGTAATTTTAAAATACTACGAAAGCAGAGAAGAGAAGCTATTAATGTTGTTGGAATGGACAGAGATGAATATCAGGGAGGCTTCAGAGACGAAGTGGTACTTGAGCAGCATCTGAAAGGAAGAGTAAGAATTTACCGGCAGGTACGAGTGTGAAAGTATTTCAGGCTGGAGAATGAGTGTGAATAAAGGCACAGAATTATAACAAAAGTATGGTAGGTTTTAGGGAATGAAAAGAAGCTGGCTATGGCTTGGCTTATAGAAAAAAGAGAGAGATACTAAGAGATAAATTAGAAAAGTAAGTAGGTGCCAGATTGCTAAGTTCCTTGAATGCCAAGCCAAGAAGTCTTTAAGGTTTTTAAGCAGGGTAGTGGACCCAAGCAAACATGTTCTAGAAGAGACTAAATGGAAACTAAATGAGAAATTACCACAGAACAGTCTCAATGACTCAATGACAGTGAATTGATAATGAAGAATAGAGGAAAAAAGGTGAATAAATACCTGCTCACAGGCCCATTAAAACTTACATTTTATCAGACAGAATGAATGTGATATATGCAAATATGCTGGCACAAAAGATTCTCTTCTGAGACCTAGTTCTGGTAATAGCAGAATAGCTTATATCAGACTAACTTTCAAGCAGATAATAATTATAAACTCTGGAAAAAATATTAAAAAACAACCATTTGAAGTCCCTTAAGATCTACCAAAATTAAGAAGAAAAAGGAGAGGATTCAATCCTAGAAAGAAAGGAATTTCAGAGTGAGATCCCTGTTTTCACAGCTTTCCCATGAGGACACTCCCCAGTCTGCATAGCATGGAGTAGCTAGAATGCAAACAGAAAGTCAGTCTTCATTGGCTGAATGTGTCAGAAGACAGAGTTTGAGGTTTCTGAGTGACTGACCTCTGAACTTCACATGTATAGGGAAGACTCCAATAATTGCAGTGGAAAGTAGGGCTGTAATATGAAAAATCTGAGTATAAATTTCAGCTGATGCCCATATATAGGGAAACAGAATTTGGATTTGAATCCTACCAAGTTAGAGAGGCGTCAGGAACACCTTAGGCTTTCCACTGAAACCACAGAGGGGCCACTCCTTAGAAATACAAACCATACGCCAGGACCAAGAATTGCCCCAGAACTAAGACAAAACTGAAACAGATTCTCCCCAACAGTGCAAAACTAAGCCTTCACAAGTTCAATGGGATCATAAGTAATTTAACTCCTTCCTAGTACAAAAACTAACATTCTTAATACAGGAAGATACAGAAGCCAGAGTTTCTACAATGTATAATCCACAGTGTACAATACATAATAAAAAATTACTAGTTGTTCAAACAACCAGGAAAATGTGACCCAGAGACAAAAAAAAAGTCAACAGAAAGAGAAACTGAGATGATTTAGATAGTGTAATTAGCTGACAAGGACTTTAAAGTAATCATTATAAACATGTTCAAAGACTCAAACGAAAAGATTGTCATAATGCATGCATAAATGGGGGAAACTCAGCAGAGAAATGAAACTACAAAAATAAACAAACGGAAATTCTAGAATGAAAAATATATTTGAGATGGAAATTTACTGAAAAGTCTTCACAGAAGTTTGGAGAAGAGATAGAGAGTCAGTGAACTTGAAAATACATCAAAAGAAATTACCCAGTCTCAAAAACAGAAAGAAAAAAAGCTGAAAAAGTAAATAGAGACTCAGCAATGCATAGAACAATATTAAATGTCCTAAAATTGTGTAATTGGAGTTCCAGAAAGAGAAGAGAGACAGAATCATGACTGAAAAATATTTGAAGAAACACTAGCTGAAAATTACCTGAATTTGGTCAGAAACATCAGCTTACAGGTTTAAGACATTTAGATAAATGCAGGCAGAATTAATACAAAGAAAACCATACCTGGACACTAGTCAAACTGCTAAAAACCAGACCAAGGGAAAATTCCTGAGAAAAAGGACACGTTACATATAAGGTAACAATAATAAAAATGATAGCTGATTATTCATTAGAAACAAGGAAGGCTAGAAGACTATAGAACATCTTTAAAACACTGAAAGAAAAAAAGCAAGCCAATTTAGAGTTTTATCCAGTGAGCACATGCTTTACCTGCAGACACATACCAAAAGAGATATTGAAGGAAACTGTTCAAGATGAAGAGAAAAAGCATCTGATAGAAACTTGGATATAGGAAGAAAATAAAAAATGATAGATATGTGACTAAATAAAACAAAACTTTTTCTTCTTTGGATTTCATAAACAACTGAGTACTGTTTTGAAAAGACAAGGGACTATTTAATACAAAATAGAACGCATGGTGAGATTTATAACACATGAAAAGCTAAAATATGTGAGAACAGAAGCACAGTAGCACAAAAGATGAGGGTAATTAATGGAATTAAATTGTTAAAGTTTGCTTTATTTTATGAGAAGTGGTATAATTTTAATTGTAAGGATACTCAATGAAGGATGCAATGTGAATCACTAGGAAAAATAACTTTAAAAAGAACAGAAAAAAGGACAGCTAAAACGCCAATAGAATAATTCAAATGGAAGACTATAAAAGGATTCAGAGGCCTGCCTCAAGGCCTAGTGGTTAAGTTTGGCGTGCTCCACTTCAGTGTCCTGGGTTTGGTTCCTGGGCACAGACCCACACCACTCATCGGTGGCCATGCTGTGGTGGCAACCCACATACAAAATAGAGGAAGATTGGCACAGATGTCAGCTCAGGGCAAATCTTCCTCAGCAAAAAAGAAAAGAAAAGAAAGAATTCAAAAGGAGACAGTAAAAAGATCAGTGGTTGCCATGGGTGAGGGAGGGAGGGTGAGGAGGTAGAACACAGAGGATTTTTAGGGCAGTGAGAATACTCTGTATGATACCATAATGATGGATATATGTTATTAAATGTTTGTCAAACCCATAGAATGTACAACACCAAGAATGAACCCTAATGTAAACTATGGCCTTTGGGTGATTATAATGTATCAAGGTAGATTCATCAATTATAACAAATCTACCACTCTGGTGAGGGATGTTGATAATGGAAGAGGCTATGGATGTGTCAGGGCAGGGAGTATACGGGAAATCTCTGTACCTGTACCTTCCCCTGAATTTTACTGTGACCTTAAACTGCTCTAAAAAAATAAAGTCTTAGTAATAATAACAATAATAATAATAATAATAATAATAATAAAAGGATTCAATTAACCCAAAGGAAGAAAAGGAAAAACAGAAGCCCAAAAGCTGAGAGAGCAGATAGAGAACAAACAGCAAATTCTAAGACTTAAGCCCATCAAATTCAATAATTACATTAAATATAAGTGAATTAAATAATCCAATTGAAATCAGAGATTTTCAGAATGGATAAAGAGTAGATATCAATAAAAAACAAAACAGACACAATAAAGACAATTTACAAAGCCAAGGGTTAGTAATTTGAAAAGATAATAAAATTGATAAATCCTTAGTAAGACTGATCAACACAAAGAGAAAACAAAAATACCAATATTTGGATTGAAAGAGGAGATTTCACTATAGATACTACTCACATTAAAAGGATAATAAAGGAATATTGTGAATAACTTAATTCTAATAAACTTGACAACTTAGATGAAATGAACAAATTCCTTGTAAGGCCAAACTACTAAAATTCATTTAAGAATAAACAGAAAACCTGAATACTCACAGCTAATAAAGAAATTAGATTTAGAAGCAGCAACCTTCCCACAAAGAAAACTCCAGTCCCAAATGGTTTCACTGGTAAATTCTTTCAAACATTTAAGGAAAAACTAATAATAATCTCACACAAACTAAGAAAGTAGAGGAAGAAAGAACACTTCTCAAATTCCTTTTATGAGGCAACATCGTACCCTGACAGAGATTTGAACATAAACGCAAAAATTCTTAATAAAATATTAGCAAGTTAAATCCAGCAATGTGTAAAATAAATAATAAATCATGACCAAGTAAGATTTATCTCAGGAATGTAAGATTAATCTAACATTTGAAATCAGGCAATGTAATTCACTATATTAACAAAACAAACGGAAAAAACATGATCATCACAATAGATTCAGAAAATAGTTTTGACAAAATTCAATATTCATTCATGTTAAAAACTCTCAGGAAACTAGTAATAGAAGGGAAATTCCTCAGTCTGATAAATAGCATTTAAGAAAAACCTGTAGGACATTATACTTAATAGTGAACTACCGAAAGATTTCCCCCAAGATAAAGAACAAGGCAAGGAATACCCACTTTCACCATCGCTAATCAACGCTCTTCTGTAGATGAAGAAAGAAAAAGAATACAAATTGGAAAAGAAGGAATACTATTTGTATTAAGAGATAATATAATTGTTTACATAGGAAATCCTAAGGAATCTACAAAATAATTTCTAGAATAAATGAATTTAGCAATATTGCGATATACAATATAAAAATACAGAAATCAATTGTATTTCTACATACTAGCAGCAAACAATTAGAAAATAATTTTTTTAAGTTTACATTCATAATAGCAGAAAAAAAATAAAACACAGGAATAAATTTAATGAAAAAAGTGTGTAAGACCTCTACACTGAAAACAATACAATAGTAGTGAGTTAAACTGAAGAAGACCTAAATGAACGGAGAGACACACCATGTCCATAGATCAGAAGACTCAATGTTGTTAAGATGTTAATTCTTTCCAAATTTACCTATAGATTCAACCCAATCCCAATAAAAATCCCCCCAAAGAGGTTTTTTTAGAAGTTGACAAGTTGATTTTAAAATTCACATGAAAAATAAAGCAGTAAGAGCAGCCAAAACAAACTTGAAAATTGGAGGATTCAAACAACCTGATTTCAAGACTTACAGTAAAAAATACTTCGTGACATTGCAAAATCTAGAGTAATAAAGAGTGTGGTGTTGGTATAAGCATAAAGAAATAGATGAGGGGAACAGAACAGAGTTCAGAAGTAAACCCTCACAGACACGGTCAATTCTCAATAAAGGTCTAGGGTGCTGAAGTGGGAAATGATAGTCTTTTCAACAAATAGTGTTAGAACAAGTGGATAAACATGCGGAAAAAAGTCTCCTTTGACCTCTTATCACACACTACCCCCAATAATTGAGACGAATCCTAACAAAAAAAAAGCAAAAACTATAACACTCCTCAAGGAATATGTAGGAGAATATTTTAGTGACCTTGGAGTAAGCTAAGATTCTTAGATATGCCATATAAAGCACTAAATATACAATAAGAATGACAAATTGAACTTTATCAAAATTAAGACTCAGCTCATCAAAATTCATTGTTAAGAAAATGAAATGTCAAAGCACAGACTGGGAAAATATATTCACAATACACATATCTGACAAGAACCTGTATCAAGAATATATAAAGAACTACAAAAACACAACAAAAAAGTAAACAATCTAATTTAAAAATGGGCAAAAGACTTGAACAAACACCTTATAAAAGAAGATATAGTTATGGCCAATGAGCACATGAAAAGATATGACACATCATTAGTCAACAGGAAAATGCAAATTAAAACCACAGTGAGATACCATTTCCCACCCACTAGAATGGATTACAACACTAAATATTGGGAAGGATTGGGGCAACTGGAACTCTAATATATTGGTGGTGAAAATTTAAAATGGCATAATCATTTTGGAAAACAGTTTGGCAGCTTCTTATAAAGTAAAATATAAACTTACCTATGACCTGGCAATTCCACTCCTAGGTACTTACCCAAAAAAATGAAAACTTTTGTCCAGAAATGGATTTACATAAGAATATCATAGCAGTTTTATTCATAATAGCCAAAAACTGAAAATAACTGGAGAATGGACAAATTGTGGTGTATCTATAAAATGGGATACTATTCAAAATAAAACTGTTTCAACTTTCAGTTGAAAAAAAAAGTGAAAACAAAAGAACCAACATAAAACAGAAAACATCAAATAAACAAACAAAAGTGATCTTTTTCTGAAAGGTTCTTTTCTCTGCGAACCTGAGTATACAGCATATTCAGGCCACTGAGAACTCAAAATGATGGTCTTATTTACCAAAAAGAATTATTAAGAAGGGCAAAAAAGCTTATTAATAAAAAGAGACATAAATATACCATTGGGTTACTTGACAATCACAGCATTTTAGACCACTTCAGTCTATCAACAGAATAGCTGATTTTCTCCTGTGGGATTTTGGAAAGAGTTACATGATACATTGGATAGTCCCTTATTAGGGTTAATAGAGAAAATGATAATGAGGGCATCAGAAACAAAAATGTAAAAAAGACGAAGGAATTTTAGGAAAGAAGGAGGGTATTAATACTACACAGGTTGGATTTTTTTCACCACGTTTATCTCGTCAACTCTATCTTAATATTGCAGAGGTCTAATTCAGTGTGTTGTAGGAATGACTGACAGCCGTCTGTCCATGATTATGGAAGTTCTGCTAACTTCACATTCCTGCTTACTGCCAGAATGTGAACTTACTTTCATTACAGGAAGGCTGCTTGGAATTCAAATTTGATTTCTTCTTGAAGGAAAAAAATAGCCAAAAAAAAACTTGGCCATCCTAGTGGTTCACTTGGCAGGAAAATACATTCCATGGCTGAGCAAGAGCCTTCATCATTAGGGAAGTGATGTGTACATCTTCTGAGAAGAGGCGATGCCAGGAGTGAAGAGTATGCTTTGCTCTCTCCGTCTTTTATAAAAGGTTAGCTACAGGGGCCGGCCCGGTGGCGCAGTGGTTAAGTTCGCACTTTCCGCTTCTCCCGGCGCCCCGGGGTTCGCCAGCTCGGATCCCGGGTGCGGACATGGCACCGCTTGGCACGCCATGCTGTGGTAGGCGTCCCACATATAAAGTAGAGGAAGATGGGCACGGATGTTAGCTCAGAGCCAGGCTTCCTCAGCAAAAAGAGGATGATTGGCAGCAGTTAGCTCAGGGCTAATCTTCCTCAAGAAAAAAAAGGTTAGCTACACAGGTTAGCAAAGAAGGACCTACTGATGGGTGCCAGGATTTGAAGAAGGCAAATGCAAAATATGGATACATAATTCTGAGCTAGAGGTTGGTGAAAAAATAGGAACCAGCAGCATGGGAACAAAAGATGAATAACCTGTGGTACTTTGATTAAGGTATTAATCCTTCATTTGTCCGAAGTAGAGGAAGGCCATAAGTAAATTTTCATTTCCCTGTTGTCACCTTAAGGTTTTTCAATCCCACTAAAAACAAATACCCTACCTACCTCAACTATTGAACTTACCTATACCAAGAAATTCACTAAATAAACTAGATAGGTACACAGATGATACATAGATATAGATATAGATAGTATACACATAAAGAAAAAACTCCATGGGACACTTTGGAAAAAGACATTTCACTAATCAGAATACCAAAGTAATTTTTTAAAGAGCAATTTACCTTTTTTGGTATTTTTTTGAGATTAGCCCTGATTAGCCCTGAGCTAACATCTGCTGCCAATCCTCCTGTTTTTGCTGAGGAAGACTGGCCCTGAGTGAACATCCATGCCCATCTTCCTCTACTTTATATGTGGGACGCCTGCCACAGCATGGCTCAACAAGCAATGGGCAGGTGCGCCCCTGGGATGTGGGTCGGCGAACACCAGGCCACCGAGGCGGAACATGCGAACCTAACCGCTGCGCCACCGGCTGGCCGCAGCAATTTACCTTTTTAACCAGACTAGATCAGAGGTCAGTTTCCAGGATAGGAACATCAGATGTGCTAAGTAATTTTACATACAATAATATTTACAAAATGCTTTCAATCAATATATTATCTTAATCCTCTTTACAGTCCTTTGAAATGGGTAGGAGGGTAGATATATTTGTCCTACTTTATAAGTGAGGAAACCAAGGCTCAAAGAGGTTACGTTACCTTTCTCTGAAATAACCAGTTGCTAGTATTCTGCTAACAAGGAGCAGAGCCACATCTAGAACCTAGGTCGTTTGACTTTCAGTCTAGTCCATTTCCCCTACACCAAAGCTGCCCCAGTCACCACTCAGTGGTCTGAAATAACTCTGAATTTCAAAGCCCACCATTCCTTGGCTGGAACATTACTTTCCCCCATGTAAGGATGCTATTTCCCTGCACATCTAAGCCCATTACCAGTTTTGAAGTTCATGCCACTGTCTAATTGGTCTCTGAAATACTGCCCCACCAAAGATGCAAGAGCACGCAAAGAAAGCACTAAGGACTAAAATTATAGCAGGGATTAAAACGATGCTAAATTAACACATTCCTTGGTTGCAGGATTATGAGCAAGTGTTACTGTGGATAAGGCTTCTATTTTTTCCTATTGGAAACGCCATTCTTTTTAAAAGATCAACAAGAAGAACCAAAAGGGAATTCCCTAAGGTCAGCTCTGAGGAAACATAAACCTCTAATTCAATAACTCTGCTACTGCTCTGAAAAAGGGCTTTATTATTGCAACATCCATATGGAGCCAATTGGACATTAATGACTAATCAATCCCTCCCCTTTCTATTCTACTTAAAGTGTCACAAACCATGTTTAGATTAGCCCATTTCCTGCTTCGGATTGCTCAAGATGTCTTTTGTTCTTTCAGGACCAGCCTGATGGAGGCAGCTTAAACAAACACACGAGCGGAGTGGCGCAGGAGTTATAAAGTGCCATATGTGAATGAACAAAGGGGCTATACTAAAGCCTTTTGTGGTATTTGTTAATGTTTTTCATCTGAGCTTAAAAAGGCTTAATGACTTTGTGGTGAGCTGATGCATGTGGCTCGTGGCTTTGCAAAATGAAGGAAATTCTAACCAGTGATGTACCAGTCTGTGTTTTCAAGAGTCTCTTGCTTTCAGTTTTGGTGCCTGTGTTTACTTTTTTTTTTTTTTAATTCTCAAGTTATATTTGCCTTACACAGATAGCTAAACAGAGCCCTTTATCTTGTTTCAACTGTAAGACCGGAGGGCAACAGGGAGAACTCATGTGATTCTTTATTTTAATGACCTGAAAGTAGCAGAGAACATCAAATATTCTACTTATTATCCATTTGCTATTTGTATGCACAGGAGGAAGGCCTACAAGCTGTTGGGCCCAAGGAAAAAGGCATCATTTAAGTTTGAATCAGAGGCCACTATGGATGAAATAAGACAATAATAGGTCCTATTCTATTCCTAAGTTTTCAGGAGAACCAGGCTCAGATTCAAACAGATTCCCTTGGAGAATACAGAGGCTGGTGAAAAGCTGGTAGACTAAATAATTCATGTTGCTCAGCAGCTTCTGGCTTCATCCAACTCAATATACTACACCATAGACACTACATGAAATCAAGAAGCACAAACCAAGATGAAGCAAATCTCAGAGCTAGTTAACAAAGACACTACTAAATCCATCTTCTCGTTTCCATCCTTATCACTCAATGATTTCCGTGGCCTCACTTCTCTGCTGGACTATTATAAATACTGCCCTTCTAAGCTGATATTCTTACTTCCAGTTTTGAATCCCCAGTCTCCACTCAAATACCTCTTCCTAATATCAGCCAGAGTGATCCATCACAAATGCAGTTTTGACCAGTCCACTCCTATATTTAAAAGTCTTCAATGGCTCCCTCATGCCCCAAAGATGAAGTCCAAACTCCTTAGCACAGTCAACAGGGCTCTCCATGACCTGGCTCTCTACCTGTGTGTCCATCTCTAGCTATTTGAAAACCTTTTGCTCTATAATACTGAACTACTTTTCGTTCTCTATATACCATGTTGTTTCATACTAAGAAGTCAGGTTTTCCCTTTTCCTGGAATTTCCTGTCCACTTTGCATTCACTCATTCTTTGACAGGGATCATCTCTGGGTTACCTGGTTTGTCAGGTTGGGCTAAGTATTTTTGGATCCCACAGCACTCTATGCCTTCCTCTACCTTAACATTTACCATTTTTTATCCAAATTACCAGTTGCATGTACCCACCTACTTCACTAGACTGTGTACCCCAAATGGGCAGGGACTGCACTGTGCACCCAGCTGCTTCCCAAGGGTCTGGTACTCAAACTGGCATAAGATAAGTACTCAAATGTCACTGTAGAGAGCAGTGGACATCTTCAAACGTGAAAATTTTAGAGTGAGACTCATGTCTACTACATGTTGCATTAGAATCTGGGAATTTCTGAAATCAGATTTGGTATAAATCCCATTTTATTTCTTATATTCTGTTAAAAACCTTGTCCTACTTGAGCCTTCTGTAAAATAAGAATGGCTTTGATGGGAAAACGCACCCATATTGTTTGGGACTCTGAGACCATTCGTTCTAATCTTACCTCTTTTATTGACTTGCCGCACTGCACAATTCTGAAATCCTAGCCCCACAACTTCCGGGGAAACTTTGAAAGGATGGTAAAGGCAAGTCTGAGCTTTTGGGAAATATTAAATCTGGAAGCTATTGTAATGCTGTAGGGTGTGTGTAAACATATATAACTGAAATAAGTATTCAAACAGGCAGAGGATGGGATCTGATCTTTCCTAGGTTGCAGAGTCCTTATGAAATGGATAAAACACGCTCATAGAATTAGAAAATTTAAACATGAGAGGGATATTAAAGATCATCTAATCCACATTCCTCACTCTATATGAGGAAACTGAGGTTCAGAGAGATTAAACTGCCTGTCTCATGGTTAGTAAAAAGCAAAATCACAATGAACTCAAATGTAACTATTCCCAGTTTCACACTTGCCATCAAAAGGAATTTCTAAAATGGTCAGCTGAATTGTTTCAATAGCATCCAGACTTACCTTTAAAAACTCTTAACAAAATTAATTTAATTGACCGCTCTTCTTCATTTTATTTCACTTGTTTTAGGAAATCTGCCCTTATTAGAATGAGAGATGCAGATCATGAGTGCAGAAGACACTAAATTTTTTTACTAGATTAGGGATATGGAAATAGACAGTATTAGGAGATGGCTCAAAGACTTCGGGCAATCAATTCAATTTTATGGTCTACCAAAATTTCTTCTCCCTGAGAATCTGGTGAAAGCATTTAAAAGGTACCCAATATTTGTGTGGTTTGAAAGATTTTAAAAAAAAAGGTCACAAGTTTCTATTTCTCCTTAAATGTTTCTGCTTTTTAATGAAAACCAACAGGAAAAAGCTACTCCAACAAAGACAACCAACCCAATCAGCTCATCTTGGAGAAAAATGGAAGTCAGTGTGGCTCAGATGCTATGTAGTTAGACAGATCTGGGTTTGAATTCTA
Source organism: Equus przewalskii (assembly GCF_037783145.1). Lineage (NCBI taxonomy): Eukaryota > Metazoa > Chordata > Mammalia > Perissodactyla > Equidae > Equus > Equus przewalskii. The sequence continues at coordinate 84,770,220 of NC_091836.1, forward strand.
GACTTGATCTTTCCTAACTCAGTAATCTTGGGTAAATTCTCCAAACTGTAGTTTCATCTCCTTATAAAAGAGAGTTAATAATCTCCACTTGGCAGGATGCTTGTGAGGATTAAATGGGAATGTAAATTTCCTAGCACAGTAACCAGAACCGAGTTCCCACTGACTAAATAGTAGTTGTCGTTAGAAATAGTAGCAGTAGTAATGGCAAGAGAAGTAGAAGAGTGTCTATTCCAGCACCAAGAATGTAGCAGGTGCTTAACTCATATGTGTTCCCTTTCTAGTCTTTTCTCATACCTGGGTGATGTTTCTGTACTGCACAGTCCTGTTCTCAGGGTAGTTATATAACGAACCCATGAGTTAGCTGGGGAGTGCAATTTACTACTTAATGGAGCCTGTGTTCTGCCCAAAAGCTAAAAATATATTTCAAAAGGGTCTCTGTGATATAAAAGTAAAATGTATCGAATATGCATAAGATCCAACCAAGACAGACCATCTCACATTTCCCCAGATCCCACAAGTGGGAACTATAACCAGACTATGCTGCTCAGTTCGAGCCAGAAAAAAAGGGAAGAGACCATTCTTTTGTGAACTATGGATCAGCTTTTTATAAAGGACTCATTGGAATAACAAAGGATTAGGATTATTGACTATGCGACTGTAACAAATGGAGGGCAAGGAAGTTTCCGGGACATTTGACAACTGTTTTTCTTTCTCCCCTACTAACAGCTCCTTAACTCTGCAGCATGGAGTAGCTATTATCCTTTTTCATTCTGTCCTCACACAGGATCGACCTTCCTCATGAAAAGTGAGCTTATACTGAAGCAGCATGAAGTGATTTCTCTGCCATGAAAGTAAATATATAAATATATAAACCAGTAAGCTGCAATTTGTATTTTTAGTGTAAATTTAAAATGGTTGAATATACTGCTTATGAAATTCTTCTCTCTAGGGCTGAGACTTGGGATATTCGGTTTGAGTTCAGAGTTACTTTTCACAGCCTACTCCTAAATGTAAGCGTGTGCGGTATAACGCAAATGCCGAGGCATTCTTACACAATCTCTTCCCTCTGGTAACATGGCCTAACTGGGGGCATCACGTCTAAGGGTAAGGAACCATTGAACAAAAATAACGGAAAAAATTCACTCTCCCCTAGTGAGAGGCAAAAGTACAAGACTGATGTGTGAGGCGTCGATCAGTCACAGCAGACAAAGTGAAATCATATTTAAATGAGTAACAGACCCAGGAAGAAGAGAGATATTTTTAATATAATTTGAATGAAAACTCTCCTAACACTTACTCAGCTCTCTCAGCATATAATGTGAATAAATACCATTGAACATCCACTTTGAAAGGATATTAAACAGAACAGAGGATAATAAAGAGACTAACATCTCCAAGAAGAACCTAACTGCTGCTTTTCCATTATTTTTAACCTGTATAACATAAGTAAATCTTAAACAATTAAAGGTTAATGTCTGTTTACTTGGTAGTAACGTCCAAATTCCTCAGCCTGGCATTAAATGCCCTCCACAATATGGAACCCAGCTGTTTCTATAAATATTCAATTCAACAAATATTTACTGAGTGTAAATGTGTGCAAGGCTTCGTTTGGGCTCAGCGGGGAACATGAAGACGAGAAAGGCTACCCCTCCCTTCTGGAACTTCCTTACGCATATCTGTGCGTTACTGTTTCTGTGTCTGCTTGGATTATTCCCTCAACTGAACGTTCTTCCCCTTCTCTTTGCTCTTCCAAACCAAGGTACTTATCTCCAGCTATATTTCTATGAGGCCTTCCAGAAACATTGCTGTCCACAAAGCACTGTAGCTTCCTCCACCAAATAGCTCATTTTTTCTGTTTCTCTAAAGATGTACTTGAACACATAATATCGTAGGTTGCTTTGCTTTCCATGTGTGCTGATATTATAATCCCAACTACATTACTAGCTCTTGGAGAATACAGTGTAGTCCATCTTTTAAAAAGTCCTTCCCTCCATACCCATTAACACTGCTGTACAAACAAGAGATAATCAGTAAATTACATACAATTTGAACACGTGGGTAAAACCGAAGATTGGGGGACTCTGGTAGGGATAAATCCTGACTGGAAAGACCTGGCTATTGGCACTGGCAATTCAGCATACAGAGAACCACCTCTAACAAGAATGAAATGGCAGAGAGTGGGTGCAAGCAAACAGTAATAGACAAGCAGAGTGAAATGAGACAATGAATCTAAAAAAAGGAGATATTCAAAAATAATATCTTGGTTAAAGGAAAAAAGATAGGAAGTCATTAACAGAAAATAGGGGAGAGCTGGGTGGTTATCAACATTTTGGAGTAAGTTAGAAGCACAGTTCTCAGAACTTGAGAAGAAGGAAAGGACCAAGCAGGCAAAAAAAAAAAAATTTCATATTCAATCCTGACTTTAAGCAGAGAGAATTTAAAGAGCACTTCAAACTGGCCTGATGCTCTTTACATCCCACCAGGGCTGAACTCTACAGCCTACAGATAGGAAGTCAAGTGGCTCTTGCTGCCAAGAGAGGAGGATTCTGGGACAGGGAACTAGAAAAGGTCCACACCTCAAAAGCTACACAGCCAGTCCAAATACGGCAGATAGACCTCTATCAACCAGGGTTTATTCTAATGTACAGGTTTATGTGAAGCAGACATACATACTGCTGAGGAAGCAGGACTGATTTTGCGGTCCCATTGGGAACATATGCCGGCCGCTCTTGTCTTGCGTCTAATTTTCATGGTAGATGGTGTTCATCTTTTGTCACTCAGTTGCTGTAGCAAGCTGAGGAGGTACTTCTATGTGATTCAGTAACGGCATACACAAGCATTTCTTCCCCAGGGCAGAGGAGATATTCAGTCAGAAAACTAGATAGTGCATATGTGTGTGTGGTGACTACACACTGTCACTGACGCCTTTTTAGAGAAGGCAGTCCAATAAGAAATCAGCTACTGGGCAGGCGCAGTTCCTCACTAAAGCGAGGCTGGGTCTTTGATTGGGCTTTCTAGCTTAAGCAGCCCTGAGAAGCAAGGTGAGGTCCCTTTATGGGGTATTAGGGGATGGAGTTATACAAGAATCTTGACATTTCACTCTCCTGCCCCAACAGGACTATCCATCACTTGGAGAGTTCAATGGAAATTGTTTTCCACCAACATTAAAAGTTATTTGGGAGCTTTTAAGACACAGCAAATATATTTCTTTAAGAGAAGTTTATTTGCTTGTTTAAGAGAGCTGCACTTTATATATAGTGCTGATATAAACTGCTGCACAGGATCCTCTAAAACTGTTTATATCCACAGTAAAATACATTTTTGTGATACTCATACAACAGAGTTAGTCCAGAGTTAAGGGCTTGGTGAACTCTGCTTATCTCCCAGCCTGTATGACTGTTACTCAGTCCTCACTTTGTCTTGAGCCTCCCTGGCAACCACGCATCCTGGCTCCAGACCCCAGCCTGTCACGTCCATAGAGACTGCTTTGCCTATTCCTTTCTCTGAGATGCCTGGAAACACTGCATTAGCCCGCTATGGAAGGCCAGACTCAGAAGCCCACAGAACAGCTCTGGTTAGTGCTCCCTTTTGATTTACCTGGGTCTTTTCTTTTAATGTGTACAATCCCCATTTTTTATTCCCTGTATAAACTCTAGTTCTTGGATACCTTCTTAGGGAAAGATATCTCATCCCTGGTATATTTCTATAATAATTTCACATATTTAAAAACGGTGTGGTCTCTAATTGATACTTGTTACCTTCTAGTTGACTTAAAGGTGAATGGTTTCAATTGTTTGGCAATAAAACAAGAGAGTTAAAAACCTGTCAACTAGAAATCACCTAGACCAACTTCCTCAGCCACAGATGAGAAAATTCAGGGGAAAAAAGTGACTTTCTTAGGTTGGAATAACTAGAATTTAAGTCTCCTAGTCTTTGAGTAAGTATCTGATGTGGAGAAATGGTAAATTTTATTTTGTTGGAATCCAGAAGTCAGACTAGAACCAATGGGTAGAAGTTACAAGGAAGCAGAAACAAATTTCAGCCATAAATAACAAGGAATTAATATTTAGAATTGGAATGAGCTTTTTAAGAAGCAGTAAGTTTTCTGTCATTAGACTATTACAGGCATTTGAACAGAAGTGAGACGGCCACTTGTCAGGGATATAAGAAAGGACCGTAAATTTGGAATTGTAAATTTGATGTCTCTCCTTTATTCCAATCCTGAGAACCTAAGTGTTGCAATGTGAAGTACTGTATTCTGCTGGGATTGAACTAATAATGACCTTTACATTCCAAAGTATAAGCAATTGTAGCCTTTAAATCCCACCCAGATTATACCACAGCTTGCCTCTGCTGCCTCGAATGAGCCATGTATCATCAAGTCAATCTTCCTTTTCCACCAGGATCCAGGGAGGGGAAAGGGAATGAGAAAAGCTTCGAAGATTTCCCAGAGTGTGGATCAAAGGGTAAGCAGGGTTTCTGGAGAGACATTCACATTAAGTGGTGCATTTTTAAGGAAAAAGGAAAAGTTGCAGTCTCTGTTATTTTTCTATAAACAGAGAGCTTAAGTTGACAATAATAAAGCTATCCTGAGACATAAAACTTAGAAGCAATCAGAAGTTCACAAAAAATGAAGCTTTCAGAAGGGTTAAGGCCATCTTGGCTGGGATCCAATTCACAAATTCAGTACAAATCTATAAAACCCTTCTAAGCAAATCTGAGAATGAGGGCACTAGTTCTAAAAGGGGCTATTCTTGGTGCACATATCCATTTCCATTCAAATCAATGCAAGTTTTTGATACATGGAAGACAGCACATCATTAGAGTCCCAACCCAGGGTCCAAAAGTCTGGCCAAGGGTAATCACTTTGAGAGCTCATCCCTTTCAGAGCTCGTATTCCACTATTCTCCACATCAAAATGAGGTGCAGCCTTCCTCTCTGGCTGAGATACAATAACTGAATTTGACAATTAAAAGAGGTGTTAGAAGAATGTTTTCTTACTTAAATTATTCTGCAAAACAGAAAAAAAGGAAAGTATCTCTTTAGAGACCCCAGGTGTGAAAGAGAGAAGAAATAGGATGGAAAGAATATAAAACAGAAGGCAAACCACAGTGCTAGTTGCTGGGGGAAGAGAAGGAGGAGAAAGAAAAAGGAGGGGCAGGCACATCTGCGAAATGTAATTGGGAAACACTACCAAAGAGATCTTCTCATTAATAAAAAGAAAAGCTCAAGGCACTTGAAACCTTGATTCAGCAAGTGGCAAAAATCAACTCTCGAAGGTACTGGTCACCTCTTCTATTTCTCTGAAGAAAACTAGGTGGAAACTGTTGGGGACAGATAACCTTCCTTATAAGAAACACACTCTGTGTTTTACAAGGACCCTAATAATAATCTTGGATTTGGAGGGGACCTTAGAGATAATAGAATCCAACATACCTCTTTTTAAAGATAAAGAAATTTAAGCCCCAAGGCATTAGTCATTTGTTTTGCCATCTTTTAGCAAAAGAGCTTTAACCCAAATCTCCCAATAAGCAGGCCCTTTCTATGATGCTTCACAGCTTCGACAGGGGGAGAGCTGCACTCTTGATAAGAATTGCTCTCTTGCCTAAGAGGAACAGGAGAGGGGAAATGCCACATGAAAAGTCCATAAAAAGTTAAACAGCTGTTTGTCATTCTTAATAAATGGTGACAGACTTAACTAATTGAGTCTCTCTTCCTCACATGTCCCACCCGGGAGCTAACAGATTTCGTGTGCTCAGTACACATTAAGCCTTCAACTGCTTCAGAGGATAACAAGACCTTAAACATGTTTCCTAAGCCCCCAGCACCAATGAATTTGTAGTTTTATAAATATCATGGTGAACAAAAAATGCTGTCTTGTCATATTCAAGCCAAATAACAGCTGGACTTTAAAAATAAAATTTTGAAGGCATTTGCCTTTTATATTTTTAATTTCTGTTTTCCTAGCTTATGGTTTTGTCATTTGATTTTGATGAGTGGCTAATACACATGCACAGCTGCCTCTTTTGGTGACCTCTGCCTTGCCACTTCCATGCTCAGAGCTATGAAGCAGGGCTACAAGCTGCTTGCTAAGTAATAATGGTGTTTTCATGACAGGCAGACATTTTCCTGGGAAGCCTGGCTGGAATAGGGCCTCATCTCCTAGGCTGACTTATTTTGGTCACTTCAGGGGAATGGGGTAGAAGTGGAGGGAGGGCACAGCCCCTTAAAATTGCTGCTCTGCCTTATTCACAATAGCCGAGACGTGGAAACAACCTAAGTATACACAGACAGACGAATGGATAAAGAAAATGTGATACACACACACATACACACACATGCACACACACACGATGGAATATTATTCATCCATAAAAAGAAGGAAATCTGGCCATTTGCAACAACATGGACAGACCTTGAAGGCATTATGCTAAGTGAAATATGTCTGACAGAGAAAAACAAATATTGTATGATCTCACTTACATGTGGAATCTAAAAAGGCCAAATTCACAGAAACAGAGAGTAGAATGGTGGTTGCCAGGGACTAGGGGATGGGGGAAATGTGGAGATGTTGGTCAAAGGGTACAACCCTCCAGTTATAAGATGAATAAACTCTGGGGATCTAATGCACAGCATGATGACTATAGTTAACAGTACTGCTTTACATACTTGAAAGTTGCTAAGAGAGTAGATCTTAAATTTTCTCACACTCACAAAAAAAGTAATTATGTGAAGTGATAGAGGTGTTAACTAACCCTATTGGGGTAATCAGTTCCCAATATATACGTGTATCAAATCATCACACTGTACACCTTGAATTTACACAATTTTATATATCAATCATACCTCAATAAAGCTGGAAAAAAAATTTTAAATTGCTGTCCAAAGCCAGAGGCAGCATGGAGATGATCATGGATGGTCTGAGAAGGGATGACATCCTGGGCTAGAGCCACAGAACTCACCTGTCAACTGAGCTGACCTAAGCCACTTTCACTCTGAATCTCTGTGGGGCACAAAGAAGTCTTGATCTTTTTAGCACTTTTCTCAGTGGTAATTATGTTACTGTTTGTCTGTCTGTAGGTGTATGTATGCATTTCCCTCTTAATCTTATGTCTTCCTTCACTAGACTTTAATCTCCCAGAGGCCAGGAACATATCTGTTTTCCTTCCCTTGGTTTATCCAGTGTATAGGTCAGGGGCTGGCACACAGTAGGCACTCAAGAAAAGTTTGTTTTTTGGTTGTTGGGGTTTTTTTGGCCACAAACTGACTGAAGGAGTTCATAAATTTTTTAGTTATTCTTTCACTTCAGTCTCTTCTTACTCCTCCTGTTAAAGGAAATACGAAGGAGCAAAGTGGAGAAAGTATTACGTGTACCTGTTATCTACTTTGACTTTAATATGAACTGTAACTCCAGCAGGCTTTGCAATCAGCTCACACTTGAACAGATGCCAGGAAATATCCCGAAGTCAGCAATGGGCTACTACCCATCCCAGCAGTCCTCACAAAGGCATTGCTCTTCTGCGGTACCAGAGCAGGTAACTTGATTCCATTCATGAACTCATGGTCCCCCAAAAGCACACGAGGTCTCAATGGCAACTCTGGGCAAGCTTCTGGAGGGAGGTTTTCACACGCTCCTTAAGCTCCTGGGCCACCACAGCCTTCTACTGTTACACTCATCAGGCACTGCTGCTATGTGTGACAGTGTAACACGAGCGCTGGTGTATGGTATGACTTGCTATATTTAGGGGAGAGGAAATGGGCCATACTGAGGAAGGTCACAAGAAGTTTGTTCAGAAAAATGAAGGCAGCACATATTTATCTACATATACAGGGCATGCAGTATACCACCATATTTCAGAGCCAGGCTGCCTAGGATCAACGCTCAGCTCCACTCGTACTAGCTGTGTGACCTGTGGCATGTTACTTAATTACTCTCAGCCTTAATTTTCTCATCTGTAAAGTGGAAAGAAAAATAATATCTTCTTTCCAGAGTTGTATAAGGTTTAAGTGAGAAAATATGTGTAAAAAGCTTAGCACATTCTCTGGCATATAAATGCTTAATAAATGTTTGCTAAAATAACAGAGTAACCAGGAAATTGGTTTGAATCCAGACAATCTGGGTATTGAATAAAATTTCCAAAGATATTTCTATACAATACTTTTCTCTACAATTAAGTTTTTCATTTTTTCCTTTTACAACAGTTAATAACTCTGATCATTATTTTTAACTTACCAAGCACATGATATCAACTAGATTATTAGTATTACTGAGAGGCAAAAGACTACATTTATACCCATTATATAGTTAAGAAACCAAATGAAGAAAGATGAATGCCAGACTAAGAACACTGTGTTAGAACAGCAGTAAGGTTGACAGGACTCTGTGACTCCTAGTCTATAGCACAATGACCAGACTGAATACTGCAAAGTGATGAAAAGTATAACTTCATTGTATACAGGCAAAGACAGGTTCTCTCCAGGAAAGTCTTCCAACAGAAGTGAGAGGGGCCAGACCTGAGTAACTGGCTCCCTAAGCCACAGAACCTCAGTCCTCACCGGAAGGACAGCCTGCACTTCAAAGTGCCTCTAAAAATGTCACCGTCAGTGTGCCCTTGTAGACATTCCTCATGGAAGACAGTGCATATACTTCTGGGTTTGACTCCTATTTATCCTCCTTTCCTCCTCCTCCTCTTCCTTTTGTTCTTCCTCTTCTCTTCCATTTCCTTCCTTTCTCTCCTTCTCCCTCCCTTCATACATACCGGTCAGAATTTATTTTAACACCTTGTCCCCCGTACTAACATTAAACATTAGTCTCTCCTACTGGTATGAAAAATCTGCCTTCTGGAAACTCTCTGAAGTGCTTCCTAATGTCTGATACTACCCAGCTCTTAGTGCTCATACCAGGGATTTCTGAACTGCCTGGGACGGCCCCAAGCTGTCACTAGAAGCGATGCATAGTTCAGATGCTGCTGTGAAATGTCTTCGTGTGTTTTCAAGGGATTAGGGTCCTCGAAGAAATCTGCCTTTAAAAGGGATAATAGTAAGATTTTTTCCCTCAGCGTAAAGAAGGACTTTAGCTGGGACCCAAGATGGGTGAAGTATTATGTTACTCTGAAGAGAACAAATTAATCTTCTCTGACTGGTGGGAGGGTTTCTGCCAAAGGAACAGCTAACGGGAAAACCAGTCCCTACTCTGTGATGACACAGTAAATAACCAGGCAACATTACTCCTGAAGTGCTGACCTAACTCATAAATTGTACCCCGCCTCTGGGGAGCAATTTCTGCTGATTTGCTGCTTGTGCATTTAAAACAAACAAACAAAAAGGGAAGAGAAGAGGACAGGCATTGAGAGTACTGTGGTAAACACATTGAGAGTGAAGCTGGTCCTTCCATCCAGACTTTCCAGAGACTTTAGGAATGGTTAGTGCCCAGACACAGGCTGGGCCTTGCCCAAGCAATTATTAATTTTATGCTAGATCTGCTGCAAACCATCATTTCATTCCCAAAATGGTTTGATTGCACCTGGGAATCACTTGATTTGGGGTTCAAAAAACTCTCCTTTGTATTTGTCCTTTTTTAATAAGAATGCAGTGAGGCGGATGAAACACAGAATTCTGTTGTTCATTGGAATGCAGAGGGTCTTTTTACTTCAAAACTTTAAAATGGCACCTTGAAGTACTTGGATTACTGTGTGTTCAGTAATATGGGATCTAGCTGCATCTCAAAGTCCTCAGCCATAACATATAATGAAGACTAACATTTCCTCTACTTTGCCAAGGAAATCAAGCTGGTACTCCCAAGAAAGACCATAAAGATCCTACATCTAACTCAGACGCACCTTCAGAAACATCCAGAGCAGCAGAAAAGAGCTACAGAAAAGCCACTCACCTTCTGCATCTTCTGGCCGAGTAAGATCGATGACACCTGGGCCCAGCTTTCCATCTTCACTTGACTTTCCTGTTAACTGGGGCCCCAAATTCTCAAAGCGTGTTCTTTCCTAGAGGAAAGAATAATCAGAGGCTTATTCTAGCTTCCAAAGCAGCCACTTTTTCCTTCCAGTTTCTATCTTGCTTAATGGGCAAAATTTGGATTTACAAATATCATTTCTGACCAACTTGAGCTCAGAAAACCAGGAAGATTCTGCCAAAGCCTCACTGTGGTACTGACAGTGCCGACAGCATTTAGACCATAGTACCTGTAAAGAAAGGAAACCTGTGACAGGAAACCTGCCAGGGCTGTACTGCACATCTTCTTTCTGTTGGGTTTGCTCCAGCAATCTGAAAGGAATGCAATTGAAAGGTTTGAGCCAAAAGTGCAAAACCCGAAAGAGCAGTTCCTATTAAAATATACTGCTACTTAATGGGAGAAGAATTTTCCCATTTAGAAACCATAGTTTGCAGAATTTTATGCAAGAGGACTTCAAAAACAAATATTTCAAAGCAGGCAGACGAGATGATGGCATTGATACTATTATTTTGCCTAGGAGTTTCAACTGTAATTTCCTGGGAAGTGAAAAGGAGGACTTTACTCCTAGCCAGCCATTGAGTCAGGAAAGTTAAAGACGCCTGCTGCTATAGAAGGGAAACCCAACGATGTTTTACTTGTTAGCCAGTTCTTCTAGGAGCAGGCGTCTGAAGTATCACAATGAACTCTCCTTCTGCGGCTCTCGGGAGCAGTAGCAGAGGGCTCACTGACCAGCATTAATACGGTGTTCTTGTCTGCAGAAACACAGTGCGTGTCCCCTTTTCGCCTCTTTGCTACTCTCTAGACTCAAACTTGGTTTTGTGTTGTGCTTATGAATGAATGAAACCTTGTTGTTCATTACTATGAAACAATATTAAATGTCATGTCAGCTTGAATTTACAGACATGAAATAGCAGCTTCCAGCTCCGGGAATGGTTTCTGCATGTTATACTTAATGCATTATGCAGCAGTAGAGTGCTGATTGCTGTTCAGTCTATTGTTCAATGACCTAGTTCTGTACTGAGCATGTTCGGCATTAGATGGAAACACTCTAAGTATTCTCTTCTGTAAGATGTTTAGAAACTTGGAAATATTCTTAAAGAGCAAACATACAATTACTTGATAGAGGCTGTGTCTCATTTGTACAATCTCACTACATTTGTGCTTTCTAATATGATTATTTTTGAATCTCATTATATTTCTATAATTAATTCCCATCAGTCAAATCGTGCAGGAAGCCTTCCAGTTCCCCTTCATCATGGAATATGTTGAAATCTGTGTTGGAAGAAAACACAGCATAAACCTTGATTGAATCTAGCACCATTTCTATGAAAGATTTGCCACAAAATGATAATCACAAATTTCCTCAACTGGGTAATACTAACTAGTTACAATAGCAGTATGTGGGGAAATGTCTGAAATATGACTCTTATAAAAAACAGAACGAAAATAAAAAGCAAATTAGGTATGGTTCCCCAATATCTTCTTATGTGAAAACTCGGCTGCACAAGAACAAATTAACCCAGACGCAGGCCACAACGGAAAGCAACCACAAGCCATGTGGGAGTTTCACACATTGTCGGGGCGGGGGGACAGCTGCTTTTAATCAGGCGATTTCTATTTTTGAGTAGCACTTTTGGTTGTCACGATGTAAAGAAAAAGAATTAAACTGAAGATGAGTAGTACCAGGGAAAGCAAAATATTCAACCTTTGTTTTATCACATTGTGTCGCATTTCAAATATTTGCATGTGAATGCTTCCCTCTATGTTAAATGCAAAAGGGGTTTTGATGTGACACCTGCAATCTTCTTGGAAGAACAACCTTTAACTGTATTTTCATGGGGGGAAAAACAACTTTCTCTGAAAATCAACAGACCGTGCTACCTATCAATATGCATATTTCAAGTATCTTTCTAGTCATTCATTCTCTTTGATTTTACCGGAAAATATTCTCAGTAAAAAAAAAAATAAAGTTCCTGAAAGAATATCAATATTTTGACAAGGAAGGAGAAGAGGGAAAATTACATGCCATGCTTTGTAAAATCCTAAGACAACAAAGCTTACATGATGATAATATCTTTTCTTTTATAAAAAATGAAGTGCACTCACAATTCAGTAGTATCAGCTTGTTTTTAATCATAACAAAAAACATTCAGAACATTCAACAACACATTCACAGTGTCTTTGAAGTCATACATTTTCTGACTTCATTGAAAAAAATTCTTTTGCAGATACTTTCCTTATAAAATATCAATATTTTGACAGAGTAGAAGTCAAGGAAAAATATCCCACGAAACACTTGTTAAATAAGCAGAAAATAAATCAATGATAAAAATTATTTGGGGCAGTAGGCTGCATTTTATATTTGGTCATATTAAGCACTTGTGTTTGAGATTAAAGAAGGACCCTGCAAAGCCATGCCCTTTCATATAAATTTCTACCTAGTCTCCCAGAAGATTTCCTTCTTTTCTTCAAAGAATAGCTCAGAATATTTATTTGCCAGCCACATAACCATAAGATAAGAGGGCCTGATGTCTACAAGTTAGCTCTGGGAAGCTGAGCTAAGCAAAGATTTTACCAGTGAGGTTGAACATGAGCCTAGTAAATACAGGATGTGGACATGGGCACAGAGAGAAGTTCAAAGGTTCTTTAGTTCCGAGACGCTTCAACTTCTGGCCGTTAAGTGCCAGTGGGTATGCCCCTATATGGAACAAATACAGACTGTGGGTGGCAAGTTCTTGACTCCAAATTTTTCCACGCACTTGCAGTAGCTCTCACGATGTACAAAACTCCCAGTTAAGATATTTTGGGGATATAAGCAAAATATCACAATAGTTTAATCACAAAATATCTCAACCCCTCAGGAAAATGCCCCAATCTTCATGTTGACAGTGAAATGTGCTTTTTACATGCAACAATGTGATCACACACTTACTTATGCATTGTCAGTCACAAACACGCAAGCAATATAAAAGTTATTGAAAAAAATTAAAGTCAGCTCTGCTGTGTTGTAGGACTGTTGGCTCTCTAAGTGCTTTGAAATTATGATGTATGAGATAGATGTTGCATATTAAATAAAGATATTTAAATGATAAAGACCCCTTTAGTGAGAGCTGATGAATGTTAAATGTTACAAGCCACAAGATGGTGGCATCCATCATCTTCACATATTATCAGAGTCAATGATGGGGCAGCCTCAGTGATGACAGATAGACTGCTGCATTATTATCCCTTATTTCCAGAGTCACTGAACAAACCATTCAACTCCTCAGGCATTATTTTTAACTTTGCATTAAATTAGCAACTTTTCCTTCCCTACCATGGCAAGATTGATCAATTTTGTCTTTGCATCAGTGGAGAGAGAGAATCGATTTGGGGTAAGTAAAAGAACAGAGGTTTGTTTCTATCTAGGAAAAAAAGAATCAACTTCCTCTTACTGGCAACAAATGTGAAATGGTGATATGGGGAAAGAGCAGCAATGAAACAGTAAGCACGCAATAATGGCTTTTCTTTGCACTTAGATAAAAGCTGAATTTTTGATGTGCACAGTATATTTTAATAAAATTTTATATACTATGTTTTATACACTTATTGGCTATTCCATAATAATGTGTGTGCTAACAGTAAAATTGCTCTTAAATTTATGTGTGTTATTTATACGTTCCCACGTAACAATGCTTTTTGTTGTAAAAAATATTCTGTTTATTAATGTAACTTTACAACCACTGCATCCAAGATCCGTGGTAAATTAATGACATTTTTATTATTTTATAGTGTCATTAAATTTTTACTGATCACTCCATCAAACAGAGGCAGTAAAGGCCATAATGTAAACTGGGACACTTAGATCAGGCAGCAGGAAGACATTCCGTATAGTCTGAAGAAAACTGCTAGCAATAAACGATATTTATACCATCTTTAAGCATGTGAGAATACTTGGATAAGTTTGGCAAAACTGTTTCAGTAGTAGAGTGGATTGTGTACTTAAATAACAGTTTGCTTGCCAGCGAGACAAGCCTTTTTCAAACCATATGTGAGAAGACTGATTGCAGCCATCTCCTGAAAAACGCCACGTGAAATGTTACAATACGCCGGGCACCCTCCCTCCTGATTACCGAAACTGACCAGCCTGTACTTCAGCTCAGCGTATTTCAGCACGGTCCCCTTTTCCACAAACCTAGGTGGAAACGGTACATGCTGAGAGAGGCTCTTTGTTTTTTGCTTTACAAATAAATATATTTCATTTGACAGGTAAACATGGCTGGACAATAAAGTCATATATTTTATTCCAATGGTCTAAATGAAAGGGACTTTACCAACTTTTATTCAAAGCTCGTTTCTAAAGAATGTCTGACTATGGGGTCATTCACGGCAGCCACAGAACCTACACCTAAGGGGCCATTACCTATATTGCAGTTAAAATGGTTAAAAAATAATTTTCTCATGCTACTTTCACGTGTAAAATATATTACAATTAGTTTATACTTGCTCTCAAATATTCAGCTTATAGAATATTCGTATATATATTTCATACAAATATTTTATACAAATAAATACATATTATATATATTATATCTCTGTATATAGAAGATAGTAAACAGAAAATTTAAACAGAAGCTCATGTAATCACAAATTTAGAACCGCCTATCTCCTATGTGGAGATTTTGTCATGAATCTTTTTTAAGTAAATAAGAACTTTGTTGTTATATCCTAAAATACATATTTAAATACTAAAGACTTTTAAAAATCGTTAAATTTGTAAATAAGGAAGTTTGCAAGGGAACGTTAATACTGCAGCTCTACCAGTCACGTTTTTGTGTATTCCTGAAGCAGGGTTTTCTAAGAGAAATAACAAATACATGCATTATGAATAGATATTCTCTGAGGCCAGCACAATATTCTGAGATATTATCCATCCTCAGAGTTTCAACTCTAAGTTGTTGCGTACTACCCAAATGAATTCTTGTCGTTTTGTTCCAGCTCCAAGCTTTAGAGCCTCTCCAACCCGGGAAAGCTCTCTCCTAGACTAAAAAGCAAAGGCTTCCCTGTAAATGCAGTTTTCCCCTCACCTAACTGCCCTCCTGCCCTCTGTTTACATCAACACCAGCGGGTCAGCACTACCTGTTTCCCTGCCTTCTGTGCCCCTCTATGCCCAGTTAATCAGCCAGGCTTGCTGATTCCTCTTTCACACAGCCTCTTGCACTTGGTCCCTCCCCTCCGCACCCTCCCTTCTGGTCTTCCTGATCCTTGCCACTGCCCTTCCAATCGACCTACTCACACTCCTCACAGGGTTCCACTTCAGGTCTCTGATTTAAAACCTTCCACGGCTTTCTATTTTCTGTTGTATTTCATCCAAACTCCTCGACCTGGCTGTCAAGGTCCTTCATACACTGTTCCCAATATGTCTTTTTAAACTCGATTTCCTACAACTCTCCCATCATACATCCTCTGCTCAGGGTGGACAGTAACTTGCCTTCCCATAGTAATACCATAAACATGCCTGCTTCCTTTCCTTCATGGCTGCTAGGATAAAGCTTCCTCCTCTCTTCTTCCCTGCCAGGTCCTATTCATATTGAAAACCCCAAGTTTTCCATGAACTCTAACCTCTCTGATCTGCCTCCTCTCTGATACACAAAAATTCTTAGTCTTCCCTACATAATTCCCCCTAGCTATACATACTCTGCTAAAAAGCTGAGCTTTGGTTCACGTGCACCTCCAAGTCTCCGCCAACAACATCAAAAGATTCTTCAAGCCAGGGATTCTATCCTCCACCTTTTCTATATATCTTACACAGCATTTAGTATTAGTGTCCATAAATACTTGCAGATTTTTACAAGGCCACATAATTGATTTACCCACATACATCAAAAACACCCTGTACAAGTGAGTGCCCAAAAGGAGCATGAACTACAAATTTTCTAACATTTCAAATTTGTAAAAGAGATGTTTAGACTCAACACTCCATACTACACTTACTGTGATGTCTTTTTGGGCAATAATAATGAAATCAAGGAAATACAGGAAAATACCTTAAATGTTTTGCAAAAGAGGTAAATAAGTAATTTTATAAAAACACAATAGAAGAATACAATTTCATTATATAACTTAATATGAAAAAGAGGTTTTTGAGACTAACTTGGAATCTCTGCAGCCTAACACTTGCATCTTTGCAAAGTCTGTGAAACACTGGCAAAAGACGGCTCCACTCACCACAAATGCTTGGCTTCAAAAGCAGTACTACACGTTTTTAAATTTAAAAAAATTTTTTTTTAAGCAGGACAATGCAAGTATAATGCTGAGAGAGAGTGTGTGTCTTACTCTGGAAGACTTGCTCTAATTCCTTGCTCTGGACATATCCTGCCAGGATGTGATTTTCAAGAAATACTACTTAAGCACACATGTGGTTTCCTTTTTATTGACTTAACAAGCTCTATCACTCTATTAGCCTTTATTTTATATCCTTTATTATACATTTAGTAATTTAATGAAGGATCAAAAATGTAGGGTTTACATTGGAAAGTAACCACATATACTTTTAAAAAGGTGCTTCTCTTTTGGAGAGTCATTTCGGAGGCACTGGGATTTACTTTCACAGTGTTATTTTGATGGTCCTAGAGTCAGTAATCACGATAATAAAGACTCCAGCTGGAAGAAATGAGGTTCATTATTTAACCTCATTGTTAAATAACATTTTGTCAGCTAAAACTATTAATTTGTCTAGCTTTTAATATACCCTTAACACCAAAATTGTGCTTGGATTCATGAATTAATTTAAAGGTCTAGGTTTTCCAACTGCATTTGCCCCCAAAGTACAAATACATGTATTGGAGTAGAAGCAGAGAATAGTGTCACTTAGTGATCATATATACATATTACGTGCAAGGCTCTTTCCAATGAGTATTTCTTTTAACCCTCACACCAATACTATGAGGAAAATACTTCTATTGCTATCAGTTTTACATGAGAAGACGGTGAGACTCAAAAAGATTTTTTTAATATTTTATTTAAGTCACTTAACCAAAATTTAGATAGATATTTGTGCTGAGGTGAATTTAGAATCATAACTCTACAACTTAATTACCATGTGATCTCTCTGAGCCTGTTTCCTCATTTGTAAATGGAATAGAAAATGCTCATGCTGCAGGGTTGTGATGATTAAATAAGAGATTATATGTGTGAGTACTTCGCAAAAATAAAGCAACTCATAAAATATCCACTTCTGTTAAAGATATTATTTAGTGTTCACTAAATGTTTCAAAGCTAAACACTAATGAAGATAGTGTCCTGATTTAAAGGTCAATCTCCATTCTCCTGTATCAACAATGCAGCTATAAAACGACAGATGCTCTCCTTTTTGTCTTGACTGCTAAGCATCTCACAATTAAATGTACACCTCAACCTTAGTAACCATGTAGTACGTGGCTTGTCTTATTCTCTACTTCTAAGCTCTCACATGCTCCCCATTATATGCAAGAGGAGAACCAAACTTCTCTGCACAGCTTGTATAACCCTTCATGATCTGCTTCCTGCTCCCCCGTCAGCCTCACGTCCTTCTCATTCCAGTTTATGTTTTCTGTTCCAATAAGAGGGAACTTCTTGGAGTTTCCCAAACAAGCTATGATATTTTATGCCCTGTGTATGCGCATATACTATTTCCTTTTTAGAATGTCCTTCCTTTACTGATGACATCATAATTAGTCCTTTCTAGGCCTAATTAAAGCATTTGTTCTGGACAAAATCCTTTGTTGACTGCCCTCCACCAGCTCTAGGCAGAAATTATTCTGTCCTCTTTTGTTCCATTACCACATCATGTTTATAGAAAAATGTATTACAATTACCGGTTTATATGTCTGTTTACATGTCTCCCCAACTTACTCCTTAGGATGCAATGTCCATGTCTTATCATCTTTACATCATCAGTGCCTCTCACGATGTTGGCACATACTAAGCACTTTGGCTGTAAATCCTGATAAAACTATCTCCCTCTCTTCTTTCATTTTAATGTTAAATTAACTTTCAGATCTTTTTTGAAAACAGTGAGATACAGATGATTAAAAGGTAGACAGTACAAAGGAAGGTATATAAGTCAATTGGAAACTGGGCAATCTCCTGGTCAGCGTTGGCCTAGAGCTGAGATACAGGAAGTCTGCCTAGTTACTATCATTCAAAAGGGCTCTGAAAGAAGAATCTTCTCTAAAGTCTCATCCACCACCACCACCTCCACCTCCAAATAGTCTTATAAACGCTTATGTTGCCTAGCAATCCACCATTAGCAATTCATCATTTTTTTTTCAAGGTATACTTTTTGGTGAGGAAGACTGGCCCTGAGCTAACATCTGTTGCTGATCTTCCTCTTTTTTTTTCTTTTTTCTTTCTCCCCAAAGCCCCAGCACATAGTTGCATATCCTAGTTGTCAGTCATTCTAGTACTTCTATGTGGGATGCCGCCAAAGCATGGCTTGATGAGTCGTGCATAGTTCTACACCCAGAATCTGAACCAGCGAACCTCAGGCTGTCAAAGCAGAGTGCGCAAACTTAATCACTCAGCCATGAGGCTGGTCCCTGCACTTCATCCTTTGAATTAATTAATAATGCCAATCTTTATTAAAGAATAATAGACTAAACTATTAAACAAAATTACATTAATTTCAGTTTAGAGAAATAAGAACAACTCTAGGGAAGATAATTCAGATGAAACCACAAGAAAAGAGACATAAAACATTTGGTCAAGGGGGTTCCGTAGGTACCGTAATCCCAAAGTGAATAATTTTATAAGAGTTTGGGAATACTCAAGCTAAGTAAAGATGGCTGTAATGGGCTGAACTGTGTCCTCTTAAAATTGACATGGTGAAGCCCTAACCCCGAGGACCTCAGAATGTGACTGTGTTTAGAGATACGGCCTTTACTGATGTGGTTAAGTTAACATGAGGCCATTAGGGTAGGCCCTGATCCAATCTGACTGGTGTCCTTTTGGAGGGCATATAAAATTATATTAAATTATATATATTATATAATTATATTAATGCTAATTATTACATGCTATATTAAATATATAAAATTATATTAATAATTATGTATTAATATATAACTATTAATATAATTTTACAATATATATAACTCCAGACCAATTTTATAACATATTATAATAATAAGAGGAGGAGATTAGGACATAGAGACACCAGAGATGCGTGCTCACAGAGAAAAGGCCACATGAGGACATAGCAAGAAGGCGGCCATCTGCAAGCCAAGGAGAAAGGCTCAGGGAAAACCAGTCCTGTGGGCACCTTGATCTTGGACTTCTAGCCTCCGGAAACGTGACAAGAAAATGTCTGTTGTTTAAGCCACCCAGTCTATTGTATTCTGTTATGGCAGCCCTAGCAAACCAATACAACGGCAATTTCTACCTCTTACATCATAAATGGCTCTTGTCACTGGCCCAAAAATATCAAATAATACGACAACAAACTTTACATATGAGGTCTTACTGGCTGCAGAAATAAGTCTTTGGAAGTTTTTGCCATTAGGATCTAGCAGTGGTTCTATCTGTTGACAACTCTACCTACCTATCCGTCTACCTAGGATTCTTCGAAAGACAAAGCTCTCCCTTAAAAGGAAGAAAGACTTGTAAGGACTTGGCAAAAGTTTTCAAAATGCCAGAAGATTCACACTTGAGACAAGACATAGAATCTATAGACTCTGACTGACAGAAGCTGTTCAGATCACCTCTCAGGATGCCGATCTATGCCACCTCTCCTTGGCAGTCTTCCCTATGCTCCTTGGCAGAGGGAAAGTATCTCCTGATCCTCTGGATCTCTAGCTAGGACCGTGCCCTGTAAGCACAGAAGAAGCAGGCAGCACATGCCTGCTGAAATGAACTAATGTCTGCAGAGCTTCTTGTGGACATGTTTTATGGAGCTTTCAAAGACATTCTCAAGTGATGTATGACAAGTTTCCCTCAGGATTTGAAGAGTATACCAAACTAAGCAAGTTCTCTCTCCACACCCCTGGCACAGACAGAGTCCTGTATATCTCCTGTAACATACACTTAGACTCCTGTCACTGACCATCAGATGATAAATGATAAAGTAGCATTAACTCTGAAGATATGAGACCCTTTTAGGCTTGGGAGCCACTGAGTTAAATGAATTTCATCAGGATTACAGTGCTTACTGAACCCCTTTAACCAAATGCTTTCTATCTCATTCATATGGTTTTAATATGGTTTTAACCAATTGCAAAGTTATTTATAAGTTTGCAACTCCCAAGTAGAGTTATAAAGTGTTCAGACTTAAGCAAATCCAGTTGTGCGGCAGCCCAACTCCTACTTATATGCGGTTTCCAACTTTTTATTCGTGTACAGAGACATGATGCATATTTGTTCCTGAATATTCTCTGATTAACCATTTGTTTCAGTAACAAGTTTACAAAAAGTTTCATTATAAAATTATACAAACTCCCAGTAAAATTGAACACATGATTTAAAAACTGGAGAATTCTATTTCCATTTAAACCACCAAAAGACTTCATTATTCTCACACTTATCATATGAACAAAGAGGGCCACAATAAAATTAATGACCAGCTAAGCAAATGTCTTTGTCCAAGAAGTTATCTTGGGAATTCTATCTGTTCAAAGTCTAGGTACTTGATTTCAGATACCTATTTAATTTACAATGTGCACTTTTTAATATTGTTTGTGGAAACGGGTGGTTTATTCAAATTGAAGGTATCAAAGCTATATAAACTACAATGAATATTTTCTTCAAAAATATACCTTCTCTTTCAATTTTAGCTGGAAAACTGATAAAGTTGAAAGTTTTTTTCCCTCAGAAACATAAACACAAAAAATGAAGGAAAAAAAAGTAAGGTATTGCCGCTATGTTATTTGTTTTAATTTAAGAGATATATAAACATATCACATCTCCTAAGAGATTTTCCTATAATTTAAAGAAATATGTGTGCTACAAAAATAACATATATCTTAAAAAGAAAAATAGGGGGCATGAGAAAGTGTTAGTACTGGAAAGAAATGTAAAGGCCTCTTCTGTCGGAAAGCGTGGAGACCGAGGAGGTTAGGACACTAACCCAAGACCTGCAGCCAATGAGTAACAGATCCAGAACGCACGTCGTAGCCTCCAGACCACTCGCAGTCTCCTGCCACCCCCACTGAACTGCTCTGCATCACATGTGCTCTTTACAACTGTGCTGGTCCCTCATTACTTCATCTGTAAAATCAGGGAGCTGAACTAACTTATCTCTATGGTTTCTTCTGGCTCTGAAATCTTATGGTTCTATGATAGTCAACTCTTTTTGCTCCTGAGACCTACACAGTGGCACACGCTAGTAAAATCACTGTGCCATGTCATAAAAAAAAAATCTGAACAATTATTCACATGCCTAAGGAAATTGCTCAAAGATAATTCAATTGTCAAACAAGTCTACCAAATCATGGTCACACTTACCGAAAACACATTTATTTGCTACTTCTGACAGTCCATCTCCACCCCAGGCAAAAGTGGTAGAGGGGAATGGACACAAAGCAGAGAAGGCAAAAGGAAAGAGCCAGGCAAAATCAGAGGGAAAACATTTTCATCCAAATTTGGTTTGGTTATTCATCATGGTGGCACTAGCACAGAATACATCCTTTTGTCTGAAAGCAAAGTAATATAAGTGCAAAGATTGCTGGGAGGAAGAGGGCCTCTCTTCAGAACAAAACTAATTAACTCTTTGATGTGAAGATTTTGCATATTCTACCCTTATCCTCCTCAAGGAAACAGAAAGTATTAATAAGGTCAAGGGAAGTTACAAATGACTTCTCAAATAAAAAATAAAAACAGCCCAGGACTATGTCTGATTATTTGTAGAAGAAGCTTTCTAGAAGATTAAGTAAAATTAAAATTTAGAAACTATGTTTTGTTTCATGAAAATTTTAAAAATCATTATAAAACTCCAATTTTAAAAGAAGTAGAAAATATTTAGGACCCTATTCAAAATAGTACTCTAACCTGGCAACATTACAAAGGACAAAAGATAGTGTCCAACTGTGGTGATATGTGTTAATTGTATGGTTTTCCAAAGATGTAGGAGAACTGATATCAATTACAGCATAATTACCATTACTTCCAACAGAGTTAACATGTAGTTACCACAAAATAACGTACAATTAACTGGTGTCACATTGCACACCAGACTAAATAAGATACGAATGAAAAATTCCCAAACGCAGCCATAATACTCTTCTATCTCTTAAAAAAATAAAACAAGTTTTTCTCTGATAATGTCACAGCATTTTTCAGGAATTAGTGAAATTATTTCACAGAGAGAGAAACCAACACATATGAGTTAGAAGGAATCATTTTTAGGTCTACGATCAAAAACTGCATAGAGAGATGCATGTATCAACAAAAATTTAAATTTAATAACCTAAAGCTGTTGTAAATGAAATTAGAATTTTCCTCATGTTTCTTTCAGTTCTTGAAAATTAGGCAGCCATATTTTAAAACCAAGTTCAAGAATATTCTTAGTTTTTACTGATACCTAATACTTTTTACTTTATTTATCAAACCCTGAACATGAGCTTGCTTTAGTGGCACTATGGAGGGACACAGACATGAGTAAGGTTCAGTCTAAGAAGGGAGCTTACAGAGAATTTCGAGTTATCTGCTACGTGATGTGGTAAATCATGTCTCAATACGTGCCACTTCCTTATCAAGAGGTATCGCAGGGATAAAGAATGCTAGCTACAGTTCAGTCTGAAGAAGTAAAATTCCTCCCTGGAATGTCTCAAGTCAGCAACAATAACACAGGATGCTCCACTTGCTGCCTTCGAGAGGGGCACGCGTGTGGGAACACGTACATGCCAAATGTTCATGGAGGTTTAATTAGAAGAGAACTGCAAATGGCAGAGTGCAATGCTGTGAAGTTGATGATAGGACAAAGGGAAAGTAGCTGTATTTAAAATACAGCTACAATGTAGTATCTGCTATATCTGTTTCAAACATCTGGGCTTCCAATTATTTATTGAACTCATGTGTAAGAGTTATTTGGGAATACTGCAAACCGTTACAGAACAGGAACATGCAAACTGCTTTGTAAAATACTGCAGGATTGAACTCTTCCTAAAATCCTGAATAAATGGGTGAATAGTGCAAGGAGATTATTGTCTTTCAGTAAATGTGTGAAAACCATGAGGAGGTTAATATGCTTAGAATAAATTTTGTAAACAGCATGCTATTAATATAGTAGACACTATTTTGTTAGAAACGTTATGTTTTACGTATTTTTGAAGATTAATTTCCTATATCTGACTTTTTTGCATGTAAATGCTTACTTGAGATGAAATGAGGCTGCACATCTTGTTTGAAGATTACATAAGCCCTAAGCAGAGACCCACGAAGCTTTCAGGGCAGTTCATTCCCTATCTAGTCAAGGGTTTCCCTTTTTCTCCGAATGTGGAGCTCAGGAACAGATGCATTATTCTTGCACCCAGTTCCAGGTTTTACTCTATTAAATTCATGACCCTTTTGTTAGGCTCTGAGGGAAACCAAACTGGTTAGGAAGGACGACAACAGAACAATGATGGGTACATCATTATGCCACGTTATTTCCTCTTGTTCCCACATCTCTGCTGCATTCCTCTGATTATTGCAGCCTCAAAAAATGTGCTGATCACTGTGTGTGTTAGGCAACACTGCCAACCCCGAGAAGCTAATATCCCAGATAGAGCACATTATGCATGCGATGTAAATGAGGTATGTGCTCGCCACGTATCGGCCGTCTGTCAGTGGAGAGCCTGCAAGCAGGGGGGTGGGTGCCAGTGCTGAGGACTCCCTTTGCTGTGTCCACAAACGGCAGGAAAAAAATCACCTGCTCTTCACAGCTGACCTTAATTGGCACAAAGTATTTTCCCTCTAAAGTATATTTTGAGTAGAGCTTCTTCTTGTTGCTGTTACATTAAGAAAATAAAAAAGGTTTGTCGTCTCCACACTCAGAAATTAGACATTGAAAAGCAGTGTATTATAGGCCACAACAGTGAGGGTAAAGTCTGTCCCAATTCTATTTCTCAGAAACTCAGAAATCCATCCTCAGCTTTTTGTTTCAACAAACAATTTAAATATCAAGATAACTGGAGCTGAATATCAGGATTGGAGCTGAATTTATGATTTAGTTCATAAATTAGAGCTCATTCTTATAATTCAAATTTGAGAATTAAATAGGATGACACTTTAAAATTTGGAATCTGATCTCCCAACCTAAAAGCAGGGCCTTCAGCATAAAGAGTCTTTCCTGCAGACTGAGAGATGGTGCTTAGACCTCAGTTAACGTTCCTAAATGAAATCAAAGCAACGCTTCCAAGAGCTCTCTGACGGGACCAGCAATAAACAAGCACATGTTTATTCCGAAAGCTGGGGTAGCTGCTCTCTGCCCCTTTCCACCACTGGCCTAAACAAGGACAAACCTGGAAAATTAACCAGAGCAGGACATAAGGCAGAAAGATTGTTCACTCGATCCCAAAGATTGTCTAGTGAGAGCTGACTACAATGGATTTGCACAGTCTCAACAACAACAACAAAATAGTTATTCGTAGAACAAATAATTCCCCATGTGAACATTATATTTAGCAGAGTTTTTAAATCTCTGTAGAATTTTTAATGGCACTTTCAGACCAACTAATGACAAGAAAAGAACATGAGTATAACAATTATACAAGGTACAAAAGTTTTGAGATTATAGCTCTTATTTAACTCTACTGTGTATATTTGACACAAGGAGAGCACAACCTAAGAAAAGATTAAATCTTCTTTTCACTGATTAAATAAAACTCATATTCAAATTTATGATTAAAATTTTCATTTTCCACAGCTGAAATGACCAAAAGAATAGCAGAAAAATTGCTGATAGAGCTGGCCTGCCTTCTTGCCTGCATCGGCACCAGCATATTAAAATTTGTAATTTATATAAGGCTTCAAGTTGTAGATTGTGTCCTCTTTTTGTAACACGATATGAAGGGCTGGATTATTAGATTGCTCTGATCAAATAAACAAACAAATCTCAATATAAATATAAGCTATTTAGGTAGTGTTTAGTTTGAAATATTAGTTTTCCCTCGAAGGCCAGCTGATACCTCTACAACACTCACCCTTTGTTCCTTAAGTTGTTTTAAGATTTATTGTCCATTGTTCTAAACAGTCACATACTTTTCCTTCTGCATAAACTGATTTGACTGCAAACTTCATTCGTTAGTATACTTTCAACTTGAAGACAAATCAGTAATAAATATTCCCTCAAACATGACCTATAGAAAATTTTTATCTCATTAAATTACCTTTTAAAATTATATGTTTAGAGAAATGATTTTGGAAAACTAGTTTGTACAAAGCCAAGTGAAATTCATTAACTCACACCATGTTGTGGTCTTGCTATATTGTGCTAATCAGTAAACCCATCTACATTTCTCTAATTCTTAGTCCTCAGCTAATTATTTGAGAAAAAATAGATGCTTCCCATAAACTCCAGAGATCTTTGGTACAACAGACCTGATTTACTTAAAATAGACTTCACGTCCTTTCTACATCCTCTCCTTCCCACTACCACCCACAAAAATGATAAACAAAAAATTGTTTTATTTATGGGAAAAAAAGTGATGGCATGCTACTTCTTTATGCTATTAGCCTAAGGCAGCTTTGAGTCCACCCCACTCCAACGAAACAGGAGGCAGGAGGCACACGGCATAAAACTTCGCTTCTAAGTGGAAACCACTGACTCAGTAACCCTGTTCCTCACACGCTAAATATGGCCCTTACTCAGCCTTGGTGACCACCAGCATCTTAGAAATTGTAAAGTCCTTTTTCACACTCATCTCATGTGTAAGGCAAAATCATCCTAATTTTACAGAACATACTGAAGCTCAGTAAGATGAGAGACTTCCCTGGGATCACACAGACAGTAGGAGTCAGACGGAAGCCTAGAAGAAGGTCACCAGAATCAGAACCACGCGGAGCTCCTTCTACTCTTTCGCTCAGCTTAACTTAGGAGCCTGGACTTGGCTTTAGGTCCAGGCCATGAAACCAGGAAGATCAGCATCCAAGCTGGCTTCCAAAGCCTTGTAAGCCAGTATTTATTTTATGAATTTAACTTTTTGAAGCTATTCAGGTCTAAGACTTTACTACATTGCTATTTAAATAAATAATAAATAAAGTAAATAATGAAAGAAAGAAAGAAAATCAGCATCACATAGAAGGAAGCAGAGGCAGAGAGGTACACGGCATGGGAAATGAATCAACAACCTCCAGAACAGAAGCCAGAAGAGAAAGTGGCAGTGAGGCAGAGTAACCGGGAGAGCTAAAGGAGACTTCAGAATTCTTCTAACTAACGTCCAGTAGGAAGCAGCTCTCCCATAATGTAAATTTCCTCTTTCTGAGGAAGGCCAGACACAGACAAAAGTGTAGACTCAGATGAAAATAAATATTTATCTCCCTAAGGGTAACTACTTCTTCTAAAGCCTGGTCTCTAGCCACAAGCAAGCCATCAATGAATAATGACAGAGCATTTCAGGTCCAGTGTTAGGTGGACAGCAAAGAGTAAAACATGGGCTCTTCCTTCAAGTTACCAGTAACAGTAACCCAACAGCATGGTGCAGTGAAAAGTGTAGAGTTTACATGGAGAAGACCTGGTATTCGAACCTAGAGTTACCTCCATGAATCCTTGGTGTTTTTCTGTTTTGAATCTGTAATGGAGGATAACAATAGAAAACAACAATCTCTGCCTCATAGGGTTTTTATGAAAATCAAATGAGGTTTTCAAATAAAAGTTTTTATCATCCATATATGCCTATAAACAAATGTTATTTCAACTTTTAATTTGGATTTATAATCCTATATCACCCTCAGCTTTCTCCCACTGAGAAAGTGATGTGACTATCAGTTGCTTCTAGAATTTCTATGTAACAATCAAGTTAACTTTCTGCGAGCTTATTTATACGGAAAAATACACTCAATTTACCTCAGGTACCATTACCATCACTATTACTCATTTTCTCTCTCTCTCTCACACACAGACATACACACACACACACTCAGGCACATAAACTCTGGGCTAAATTTTTTAGCCAGGCATTCTAGTCTTCCATCATCTGAACAAGGCCCCCTCTCTAACCCAGAGCCCACTCCTCTCCTGAATGAACTGTCCTCCAGCCGTTGTTTCCTGTATGAGGAGACCCAGGCCCCATCCAGGCTCGTGTTGGACCCTGCCTGCTCACTCTTCTCTGTATACTCTACCCTGCCTGTCTCTTTTCTGAGGCATTTCAAGTCTTCCCTGCTCCACAGAACCTCTTTCCACATCAGTCATAGATCAGCAAGGTCTCATTTGATCTTCATGAACTTAATTACCCTTGCAGCTCCTTTCACTCACTTGGCACTTGGACCCCACATTGTCAACTTCCCTTTTATGTATCTATCCTATCTCCCAAATCAGACTACATTGTCCTTCAGCACAGAAAAGGACTAGTCAACATTTCTCTGAATCCCAAGCAGCTAACACAAGCCCCATACATCATACATTGGATGGTGAGCGCTTCCTACTTGACGTCCTGTTATGTCATATGGCTGCAAACAACAATAAGGGAGTCAGAAGAATATTTGTTTGCATCTACCTTACTTCATGTACATTATCTTATTTAATCTTTTCCACAATCTTATACAGTATATTCATCATTTCCACCTTCCAAGTGAGTAAACCAAGGCACAGAATAGTAACAGGGCCCCCATGACACAGCTAGTAATACATGTGCTGCTGAAGTGAGAAGATCACCAATTAGTCTGTGAAGCTGAGTTTTGGACATAGATATGCTTGATTTCAAAGGGTCCTGTTCCTTCTTCTATTAACAATGTTCTACTTAGACCCGGGGAAATCATTTTACAACAATCAAATTAACGGTCTAGAATAAGAAAAACTAAACTTGCCAACAACCTCCCTTGGAGGAGTGTTATTAAATTAGGGAACTCATCTTCTTAAAAGAATAGAAAGGTCTTGATAAACCAATGTGATTTTTAATACGAGTTTAATAAAACATTTCTTTAAACTAGATAAGATGCTTGCCTTCTTGTCCCCATTTTACAGATTGGAAAATTGAGATTAATTGTAATATTAATATTTTAATATCAACATAGGAAAGAGGACCTCAAATTTATGGTTTCTCTTTTCATAAAACTCACATTGATCCTCAATATGGGAAGAAAAGAATTTCAGAGCAATCTTCTTTGTTGAAAACTACAGGGGACTCTTGCAGCCTAGAAGGTACAGGGAACCGAAGCCACTGGGAATGCATTTTACAAGACGTCCTTTGTGTTATTTCAGAACCAACGCTGTTGACATCATTTATAAAAAGATATAAGGGGCAAATCAGGGTTGCACCAAAAATAAAAGCAAGTATTTCCATCCATAGAGGGAAAACAGCACTTTGGGAAATTCTAATCTTAGTTGCAAATGTCAAAGAATGCACACTGGATCTTAGCTAACAGGGAACGTCTGCCAGAGCACTCCCAATGGCACATTTCTGACAACCAGATTTAAGACAATGCTAAGAGGGACAAAGTGACGGAAAGAATGCATAGAGGACATCCCTGTGCAGAGTTTTCACTTACACTCTCCATACCCAGCCCTATGCCTACAAGCTGAAAATGAAAATAATGAAGTATTGATATACTATATATCAATATACCAATATCTAACTCCATAAAGAGAAGAGAGTAGAACACATACACAGAAGCTTACACTGTTACATACTATACACATACACCGTATATAACACATACACTATTACACAGACACATACGCACCAGGTCAACAGACACAGACAGACTGACACACAGATTCAGACATACTTACAGACACACAAACCCGGATAGACAGACACAAGACACAAAGAGAAACTGACAAATAGACATACACACTCACAGATGCGCACAGTCAGACAGACATATGGCATACATCCACTCCCAGAGATTTAGACAGACACAAGAACAGAAACACACACGCACACAGGTAGCAGGCACACACACACATAGTCAGACTCAGAGATAGAAAGTTATGCACAGGGAGCAGACTCACACAGACAGATGGATAAACAGACTCACACACAGATTTACACCCACAATGAGAAAGACACACATAAAGCACTCACAGAGACGCGCACACACAGCACACTCACGCACGCACACACGCTCGTGTAGAACCACAGCTAACACGTGGACTGTGAGCTTGTATTCAGGGCTCCTCAGGACACACAGGCAGAGGTTGGTATTGGGGAGGAAGGGGAGGTCTATCTGCTATTGTGGAAAGAATGTGGGATTTGAAAACAGGGACTTTGAAAAGCCTCAACTTTGACACTACCTGTGTGAATGTAAGCAAATGATTTGAGCTTTTTGAAACTCATGGTCATTTGCAAAAGAGAAAGAAGAAAAATTCTACCTCTAAGGACAGCTGTTGGGGTTAAGTGCGATAATAAATGTGAAAAAAATGCTTTTCAAACAATTAAAAACATTGATATTTTAGTGATTGTTATTATTATCATGTTCCTAAAACTGTAACTGGCAAAGGAAGTTCTTAAGAAAAGAAAGAGAGAACGTATTATCCACGTCATCCACTGCTACAAAGGTTGACGCAAATCTTTTAAAAAAGTTGAGCTATAAATGTAAGGACAGAAAATTCTGGTTACTAGCATCAATTTAAATCAGCTAATATTATATTGAGTGCCTACTGTGTGCCAGGTATACCTGGAAAGTGAAATGTTCCATTTAACCAAATATTCTGATTAGTCAATTAGCGTATATAGTCTACATCACACTTGGCATCACTATTGGCAAGGATTATACTATAACAATATAAGCAGCACTAAGACTGAATTTAGCACTTTGAGACCATATGATGCTTCAGAGTCACCACCATAAATATCTTAGGAGCACATAAACATGACCCTAGTATCTGGCAGGCACATAGGCACGGGGGTCCCATCCCAGTGTCACTCATACCTTGTTGTTGGATTTGGGCAAATCACTTTACTTCTCTCCTATAAAATGAGGGGTGTGACTAAACCATCTATAAGGGCTCTTTTGGCCCTGATTCAATTATCTTATAGTGTGATAGATTGAACAACTGATGGCTAATGGTGCTTCCATTGAGAGAATGCTGAATATACTAGTTTTTCCTAAAATTCTATAAAAATGAAAAAGTTCATAATTTCATGTCTCTGAGCGGAAAAGATTTATCATCATTGGACTAGAGAAAATGAGGTCAATTTATTATGATCCTGTAAGAATGGAAATCGACTAAGAGATTTTTGTAGGGTCCCCAGAAATCCAAGGACAGAACAGACATTAGGTCTCTAATTCGCAAAGCAGAGGTCCCTAAGGAAAATCTGCAGGAGGTACCGAAGCCAACATCTGTGAAATGGGATGCCAAAGTCTGGAGAAAGTGCACATAACTCTCAAGCAGAGCACCTTCCTACCAGCTCAGAAAAATCCAGGTGGACCCAGTTTCCCAAGCAGAGAGTAAAATAATACAGTGTGTTCGCATGTGCTAACTTACGTTTTTCTGAGAAGTCGAAGAAATGAGAATCTAGACAGATCCCTCATTAGACTTAGGAGGCAGTTTGTATTGTCTCAAGCAGCTTTGTGAAAGCTTAGGAAATTAGTTTAGAATCTACTCAGCCTCCCTAAAATCGTGTTTTAAACTGAACCCAACTTTAAATATTCAAGTTTTACTTGGTTTTTTTAAAACATGATTTGTCATTTAAATGGTCTAAGTCTTACCTTAAAAACTTCTTTGCAATCAAATGACTTCAAACCTAATATATTGTTTCAACTGAGAATCATAACTATATATATTTTTATTTAATGGGCATTTTTTTAAATAACTGAAAAATTCCTGGCAACATATGTTTTGAATTTTCTGCAACTCAGATATTTTTATATTGTTTAGTACACTGAGTGCATCCTAAAGGCTCTCTGGGTGGAACTGGTCTAACTTGGAGGTTGAGAACTCTTCAGAAATGCTTCACGAATTTCCTTACGTGGGGTGACACAGGGTGAAGCCACTCAACAAGAAATTTGTAAAATCTCCTCCTCCGCATATTGGTTGTCTTTCCACTGGAAAAGCCCTGCCTCCAGGTCAATAGGACAGGCTCCAAGCTGAGGAGGGGTACAAAGGTAAAGAGTCTAAGGCAGATTTAAATAAATTTCAAATGGAGCTCCACCTACAGAAGTGCTCTGGGAAACCCTACACAAGAGAAGAGAATGGATTTTTTTTAAGCCATAGTCCTAGGCACTTGGCTTATAGTTTCTTGATTAATTCTCAACAACCAGCTAAACTAAGTATTATTTATCGCAGATGAGGACACTGAGGCTCAGAGAGGTCACAGAGCTACTGAACGATAGAACGAGAATCTGAAGTCCAGGTCAGTCTCATTCTACAACATACTCTTTTTTCACTTTTCCACATTTCTCTAATGGTCTCTGCCATCATTTCTTTAAACTGCCGCCAGGACATTCTTCTTAAAATGTAGTTCAGATTAAATGCACCACATTCACAAACACGTTCTATGGTTCACAATTATCTCTCTCTTTTTTCTTTTTTTGAGGAAGATTAGCCCTGAGCTAACATCTGCTGCCAATCTTCCTCTTTTTGCTGAGGAAGACTGGCCCTAAGCTAACATCCGTGCCCATCTTCCTCTACTTTATATGTGGGACATGCCACAGCATGGTTTGCCAAGCAGTGCCATGTCCACACCCGGGATCCAAACTGGCGAACCCCGGGCCGCCGAAGCGGAACATGCGAACTTAATCGCTGTGCCATTGGGCCGGCCCCCACAATTATCTTTTTTAGATAAAACCTAAACTAGCCATGTCAATGATCTGTTTCAGCCTGGCTTTCTACCAACTATATGTCAGGCACTGGACATGGCCTGGTACATGCATTATTTTACTGAATCTTCATAACAACCCTTGTGCTTGGGAACTATGAATATTTACATTTCTTAGATGGAGAATCAAGGATTATCTAACTCCAAGGATTTTGATCTTGTCCATAACCATAATCAAGTGGATGGGGAAGCTATAAAGGAAGGGAAGGAGGGAGGGAGGAAAGGAAGGAGGAAAGGAAGGAAAAAAGGAGGGAATAAAGGTAGGAAGGAAGTTAATTAAAGAAGAGAGAAGAGGGAGAGAGGAGGGAGACAGAGAAAGAGGGGGGAAGGGAGGAAACATTTATTAAATGCCTAATATGTATATACAATATTTACTAGGAGGTTGAATAGTGCATCATTTAATTCTCAAATCCTGACATTTTTACAGATAAGGAAACTGAGGCTCTGAGAGATTTACTTAGAAAGTGATAAAGTCAGGATTGAACCCTGTTACCTTTCTACTGCACATGTCCAATACTGCTCTTTGTAAATAGTAAGTACTTAATTAAAATGGAATGGAATTGAAAAATAGCATGTTCACAGGAAAAAGAAGAATGCATTGTTAGTCACAAGACTCAAATTAAGGTAAAGAAAGCTAGGTATAAATGGATGAAGCTAAAAATAAATTACAAGGTCTGTTAAGAAACAGCTCTGGAAAATTATTATAGTTTTCAAAGTGAATGTTGTAGGAACATTCTTGAGTATGTCACAAGCGTTTAGGCAGACCGACAGGAGAAAAGCCACATTTCCCCTGAGAAACTCTTTTATTTACACAGCGGAAATTTACATATACAGGAGTAGCAGATCTGGGTAACCAGGAAGCCCGCAATCAAGTCAGTGGCCCACCTCCAGTAACTATGTAAATATGTATTACAAAACTTTTTGTGCACTATCTCCTCTCTAGTTTTTATCTTATTTTATTATAGGTAACACTGCAAAACATCTAAAATTGTTTTTGCATCAAGGTAATGTATAAATATAAGTAATATAATTTTATTTATTTTTTCTCCTTATTTCAAATAGAATAAAAGCGATAATCATTTCTCAGAGTTTACAATGTTTGATCAATGAAGGCTGTTCTTAAAGCTACAGTGAATGGAATGAAAGCATACACTGTGTGTGCATGTATCCATGGTCTAGAGTAGCGCATATGCAGAGCACACCCCCAGCAGTCGCAAAGACCGTTTAGAGGGTCCCCTAGACCAAGTTGTTTCCGTACCTTCCTATTCCCTCCTGAGTTCACACTGGGGTTTCCCAGAAGCTACACGGTGCTGCGACACAGCAGCAGACTAAACGCAGGAGCAGAAACGAGAATCAACATATCTTCCATGCCAGACATTAAAGAGATTTGCAAACACATAAAATAAAGCCGTTCTTCTTACTACTTTTTATTTTGAAAAACATACTTATAATGCTCAAACATATTACTTATATTAACATCTAATGGGTTTACTAGTTATATTTAAATAATTTTGTAAATGTTTTAGCTTTAATATCTCATATGATAAATATTGATAGATATATCCCCACATAAACAAAACCTCTTTGAGCTCTTTAAGAATTTTTAAGAATGTAAAGAGGCCCTGAGACCAAAAAAGTTGAAAAGAGCTGACCTAGAAGGATTAAGAGATTCGATCTAGAAAAGATTAGATGTAGAAGGATGACGGGTTAGAAAGTACCTGCCATAGTGGGAGTCTGCCATAGTGCCGCAAAATCCTCGTTAGAAAATTAGCTCTATGCACGCCCAAACCAACAACTCCCCACGCACAGTTATTAACAGCGGTGTATTAAATTTTCACCCTTTCACCAGGAGATCCATAGACTGGACATGACCTTTTGACTTAAAACACTTATTGTAAACAAAACTAAAAGTCTCATATTTGCTCCCTCCCCCACCCCAAGATATTAGGAAGTGTC
Source organism: Equus przewalskii (assembly GCF_037783145.1). Classification (NCBI taxonomy): domain Eukaryota; kingdom Metazoa; phylum Chordata; class Mammalia; order Perissodactyla; family Equidae; genus Equus; species Equus przewalskii. Next base: position 84,804,054 of record NC_091836.1, read on the forward strand.
TTGAGCCTTGTACACCTATATGAATTCTCACCATTCTTTCCACTTAACATGCTGAGAAGAAAGGAGCCAAAGAAGTTTGTTGTTGTTGTTTTATGAATTAGGTCTTAAACTAGTAGCTAGGCAACCAATCAAGTAGCCCTGACAACAGAAATAAAAGGAACCCGATGATGACATTCAGCCAGGAACATACGCACAGCCCTGCTTGGGTGCCCAATGTTATTGGTTCAAATGTAAAATCTAACATTAATAAAACTTAGCCTTTTTTTCTAATTTTATAGCATTTTGATCTACATATGCTGTTTTAGAAAAACACTATCACAAGTATAAATATAGTTATTCCTTTCAAAGAAATATGCATGAAGCATATATATCTAGGTAGACTTCTTTATCTCATGATTTTAGCATTCACTTCATTAAAATTGATGTTGGAAACTCAGATGTATGTCTTGGTTCAGATTTTAAGTAAAATTGTCCTGTCAGTCTCACAAAGATGTAGGGAACAAATGAGACCATGGAGAGAGGGAACAGGGAGCAAAATCTCGAGCTGGTCTTAGTTTCCTGATCTGCAAAACAAGGATAGTTATACCTACATCTCTGAATTTGGAAAGATTCAAGAGATAAAATATACGTAATAACATTTTTGAAGCATAGAAGCCCTATAAAAATATTTCTTGTCATGATGTGAAAAGTACTAAATAAATGTTTTTCAAAAACCAACCACCGCTCTGCTTTGCAAATGGGGATGTTACAATTAGAATTTGTCCCCTTACTGTGAAATCTCTGATGTGTCCACACCCCTTGTTATACAAGTTGTTGTTATCTTAGGAACAGGTTGACAGAAAAAAAACACGGCAATCAAACATGTTGGTCAACTGCTCACGAAAACGACTGTCCTGATTAATCAGTACTATGCACACCTTTGGAAACAACAAGACCTCCCCAGACTGTGCTACAGAAGATGCTCATTCATTCCAAACACTCTTTGCTAAATAATTTGCTCACAATCCCCTTTCACTTACTGTTGTACGGCTGTATTGATCTTCCGTCTGAACTTATCCTGTCATGCAACAATGAATATCTCAGTCAACTGTATAAATAACAAGGAGCTGTGGCAACTGACAGTGTGAAGTGGAAGACATCCGTATGTTTTTCATTTCCAATAAAAGGGGGCAGTATTACATCAGAGTAATACTGATGTACTATTCTGATATTTTTGCAAAGTACGGTTGAGGAGCAAGAATATACTCTAGAAAAAATTGAACAACTTCTTTTTTTGAATAAATAGGAACAAGTTTACAATGCGCCCCAGTGATTGGATTATTATTTTCCTATTTACTTGATTGAAAAATACCATTTTGGTACGAGAAATGCACATAGTTATCAAGAATCAGATTATTTTCAAAAATCATAGATTGAAATTCCATTTTTTTAGAAACATATTAAAGTACATACTAAATCAGTAAGAACAAAAGCTCCCTAGCACACTAATATAATCGAATTTGAATATTATCATGTTGGCTATGGCCAGATTCTAGCAGGTACCTAGTATATACAAGTTACTCTAAGAATGAAAAAGAAAAATACATATCTTGACTTTGTAAGGAAGTGACTGTTGGCTTCTTACTAACCTTCTGCTCTATTTAAGATATTTTGGCCCCAAGGAGCAGTAGGTTAACACATTCACCACTGGCGAGAATCAAAGAGCGGAAATTTAACAAAATTAGCAACAGATCTGACAACCTGTCTGAGGTCTTAAAGTAAAGAAGTAACATTAACTGAGCATCTCCTATGCCATATATGTGCTCTACATATGTTTCCCCTCAAAATTCCCCTCAATCCTTCAAGGAAAGTATAATTATCTCCATTTTAAAGGTATGCTAAGACTCATGGAGGCTAAGTAACTGAACACAGAAAACAGCACGGCTGCTTCTAGAATTAATCCTAGAAACTGAGACCCAGGATTAATCAACTCCAAAAGCCATCCTCTTTCCAATACACCATGTGGCCTCTAATTCTATTACTGTGCTGGGTCTGGCCACCTCTTCTGCTTCTTTGTCTATACTAGCATCACTCAATCGTCTGTTTCCTGACTATCTTCCCAGAGTCAGACATCATGTCAGGGAAGAATGCCCCACTCAGACTGAAGGGGACAAGTACATGGGAAGCAGGAGGCTAATACTTTTCTGCTTCAGAGTTTTTATTTATTTTTACTGTGTCTTGTTTCATCAAAGATTTGAGATTGTCAATGTAAAAAGTACTTTGTATATAATAGGTTTAAAGATCTCATAGAAAATTAATAAGTGAATCTGGTCCTGTTCTATAAATAAAAATAGGACTGACTAAGAATTAGGAGAGCTGAAATGTAATTCCTGTTCTGCCATGAATCTATATGTGATCGCGGGTAAGTCATTTTCTTTCTCTAGGTCTCAGTTTTCTCATCTGTGAACTGAAGCGATTGGACCAGATCAAATGTAATGTAAGAGATTCTCAGAAGATGAGGAGAATAGCAGTTTGGGCCACATGCCTATAGATGTGTAACCTGCCTAGATTATCTATGAGCAACTCTGATGAGTAGCTAATCAGTCTACTGGCTCATCAAGATTATTAAGAAGAGCAAAATAACCAGATTCTCCAGTTACAGAATACCATTGCAGGAAGCGCTCTAACCAATCACCGAGTCAGCATTCAAACAATAAGAGGGTCAGAAAAGTTACAGAATACACTTTAACACTAAGAAGGCCCACTGTCTTGCCTCTCTTCTAGCCAGATGCCCTTAGCTTAGCTCTAATAACATTTAGAAGCAGCCTATTTAAAATTCTGCTATGTATTTTCATGAGTAAAATACCCTCTATCTTAGAGATGTCAAAACAACAAAATTTGGTAAGCAATTAGCCTATAACATGGTCTCACTGCACTGGTACTTAGGGATGAAGATGGCTGGTGTTCTTGGTGTGGAAAGTTAAAACCCAGGGCGATAACCCTGCTGGCAGGACTCTCACAGTCCACACACACAAGCTGTGTTCAAATGATGGAGCATAACAGCTCCTAAGGTGCCGTTACAATCTATTGCCCCTACAATCTACATTTTCACCAGACCCTAAATATTCTATGACACAGCCGACCAGAACAACTCCATTGGTGCCGTTCTGGCCGATCAAGTCAACAATGTTTCCTTTTAAAGTGTCAAAATAGGGATTTACCCCATAGAATGAACTACACCATGGGTAAACATGTATTCATAAGGACATATATGCGATTCTATATGTGCTATAAAAACACAAGCTCCCCTACGCCTGTGTAGTACACATTTGCCCACATTCATGATACATACAAAGCGTGGTTTATATACATCTAATGTTACTAAATGTCACAAAAACACTCTGCAGTGGCCATTTGTGATGCTTTGCCCAGATCCCCCATCAGGATCCTGAGAGAGTTCTTCTCTCAGCTGCAGGGAACATTGTTGGCAGCGAGCCCTCAGCTGCTGGCCCTCTGCAGCATTGCCTCAGCTGAAAAGAGTCACCTCACCCAAGGTCATGTCCTCTCCCCAGGGCAGCACTCATACTACGACTGCTTGACACAAGGATATAAAAGCTCACCTTCTCCACCAAACTTGAGACAACTGTGAACGACCATGGCAGCCTCAAAGCTTCCTATGGAGTTGACTGAGGCCTTGGTCAAGACTGCATCGCAGTATAATCCTACTTTCGTCCTTTCCCTTCCCAGGTGGCAATCAGGAAGAACACTCCCCAATAAATCTGCTTGATAATCTCCATCTCATAGTCTGCTTCTCAGGGAACCCAAATCTGTGACACACTCCTTTGTAAAGAACGCCCAAATAAGAGAGCAACAAGGTGTGCTTAATAAACTACAAGGTTCTATGACAACAACACTGTGAAAGAGTCTTTAAAACTGTATTATCAGTTACAAGAACAAATTCATAAGTCTAATTGTGGATCTTTATATGTAAGGAAAATGAGATAATTCCAAAGTGGACAATTTTGAAGACAGTTAAGCTGAATTTGTCGGAATCCATGTTACCAATCTCATTGCACATTATATATTTACCCTCTTTGACCTCAGAAGAAAATCTGATCCTCGGAAGAAAAAGTAGTGTCTTAGGGAACCTCATCAAATTAAAATGGATATTTTGATTATTACAAAGCCAGTGCTACTATCACAGGAGTCCTTTACCATTGTTCTTAGTTTACTCTCTGGCTGCAACTAACCTAAGAAGCAAGGATAGATACCAGCTCTAGAAACTAAACAAAGCCTAAAACCCACAAAATATAAAGTCAAAACAGGGACATTATTTGGGAACGAGCTCATGTTAAGGAGAGCTTGTGAACACAGTATCCCTGAATATAACGGACTCTTCTGGGGCCCAAAATTCAACTCCAGTAAAGTTATCTAATGAGTCAACAACTCCCTTCAACTAAGAAACAAGGGTTTTGTGGTTCTGTAGAAACCACTTCGCCACTTACCTTCAGGGGCTCAGTTATATTTGGTGTAATATATTTTAGAACAAATTTGGATTCATTATCTCTTTAAGTCTTACCTAATCTCTCATCCCTTTCCTATGTCTTCCAAAGAAAAACAAGATATCATTTCCAAACTTCAAACTTCTTCCTCCCAAATAAATTAAGAAAAGTCAATGAGAAATATTTAAAATTAACCTGTAGCATTTGAAGTTAATAGTGTCTTAAGTTTGAACTTGAACTCCAACTGATGATACAAATTCAGCAATAAAGGGTCCCAGTGTCAGATAAACAGAGAGACCCACTGCTGGAGACAAAGCGTGCCCAGTGCCAGTTTACTACTAGGTTTTGTGCAAACGGGTGGGGCTGGTGCTATTCCAAGCCTGTGTAGAAGACAGAGGGGCTTTCTCGAAAGATGGAGTTGCTGCAACAGTACTGAATTTTTCTCATTTCCCCCTAAAATTCAATGGCATATACACACATTGTTTTAAATATTTTCTATGTTAATATTCCAAAGAAAAATTTCTAGATGCATTTTTCAAAGAAGTATTTCATTTACTCACTTTAATCAAAAGCAAATGATTTTTCATAATTTAACAAGTATAGCTATTTAAATAAAGTAATTTGTTTGTCATGGTATGAAGTTTCTAAAATACATTCATTCTAAATATATATTCTTTTAGCCCAGTGGTTTTCAACTAGGGGCAATTTTGTCCTGCCTCCCCCAACAGAGGACATTTGGCAATGCCTGGAGACATTTTTGGTTGTCGCTAAATGAGGGAGTGCTACTGGCATCCAATGGGTGGAGGCCATGATAAAGAATTATCCTACCAAAAAAGTCAATAATGCTGAGGTTGAGAAACCTGAGCTAATCCATAAACCTGAAGTTTCCATAGCTTTGTGTACCAACTCAGTTGAAAGGAGTTGAACTACGTGAGCTGGCCAAATTGCCAACATCTGAAAAATCTACTCTGTTTCCTTCTGCTGACCCTCCCATTATTCTGTGAGGATCTCATATCTGTGACAAAATAGTACATGTGTTCCATATATTCAAAGGTCACCCATGTAGTTTAGTTTAAAAGATATGGAAAACATTAGAAAGTGCCTACTCTGTACCAGGAGCTATGCTAGGTATATTCACATATATCTTATTTCACTGTAATCCAGATTACTATCCTCATTATTATAGAGGAAGAAATTGAGATTCAGAGAGGTTAATCAACTTGCCAAATATCACACAGCTGGTGACAATTCAATGACAATTATTCTAGGTGAGAATACATATATTTAAACTCATTAATACTTTCTTATATATGCAAAGAAAATTTCTGAATCACTAATGATTGCTAATACTCAAAGAAAATTTCTGAATCATTAATGATAGTTAATGGGGTGAGGAAGGAATTATCTTTTTACCATATATCTTTCTGTATTATCAGAATTTTCAGTAAGCATGTATTACTTTCATTTGAAAACTAATAAAAAAAGACTAAAACAAATTACTGACATGCTTCTCAAATTAATTTTAGGATCAAGCCTTGAAAAAATTGCCAAGTAGGAGATGGTACCTGTGCATGTACCCATTCTCTTGCTTTGTTTTTTGGTGAGGAAGATTGGGGAACTCAACAACCATGTGCTCGGGCCAGCAACCCATTCTCTTGTTTTCAACCCAGTTTCCCACTCAGTATCCCTATGCCAAAACTTGTTTGTCTACCCACATCTCAAAAGAGGATCTTTTAAAGTTATTCACATTAAGACAAAATATATTATCATTTCATGGTGTTCTCATAGCATCTTAGGTTTAAAGACTGACTCTGTGTTTATCTCTAATATCAGAGTGGTAGAAGATGTTTAGGGGCAAGATTTTTCTTCTCTTGTGGTCCTGAAACTTCACTCTATACATGACCATCTGTTCAGGCAGTTTTTAAAGAGGGGTGCTGCCTTATGAGTCCACTGCCAAGGACGGAGCGCTTACAGGGGAATGGGGCGCTTAACTGATTGAGCAGATCCAGTGACTGGCATGTGCATGACAAGTCCCAAGTATATAAAAGTTTGTGGCCTAACAGGTACCTAAAGACCCGCCATTCACCCAGATCGTTTCTCTCCTACCTGATCTGAACCTCTCACCAAGGGGATTAATCAAGGCAGGGGGTCCAATAATTATCAATTTTAAATATTATATATATTTATTTAATGTTAACATCAGTAACTCAGTGCAGTCAGAACTGAGAGTAAAATGAAATTCTTTATTAAGCTTTGGGAAGTCAACACTTCCACAGCTAAGCTTCCTAATTTGGGTAAGGACTTTGATCATACACATTCTTTGAGAGTTCCCTAGTACTCTCACCCCCTCAGACCCCTTCCCAGCCCCTCGTATCCCAGAGGTCTCCTGGTGTGGCTAAAGAGTAGAGATCAATCAAGGATGAGTGGTTGATTCAACGTGAGCAACGGCTCTGCATCCCACTGTAATGGGTTGAATTGTGTTCCCCCAAAAGATATATTTAAGCCCTAACCCTTGGTACCTGGGAATGTGACCTTATTTGGAAACAGGATCTTTGCAGATGTAATCAAGTTAAAATAAGGTCAAACTGGATTAGGGTGGACCCTAACTCCAATGACTGATGTCCTTATAAGAAGAGAGAGATCTGGAGACACAGGAAAACACACCGAAGGAAGACAGCCACGTGAAGAGGGAAGCAAATATTGGAATGATGCAGCTACGAGCCAAGGAATGGCAAGGATCATTCATTCATCAAACAATCAGAATTTTTCACCAGTGCATTACAGTAGCCTCTCAACTGGTCTCCCTGTTCCCGTTCTTGCACATTAGGCGGAACGATCCTTTTACACATGTAAATCAGATCAAGGCAGTGCCCTGGACAAAGCCTGTCTGGGGATTCCCATCACATTCACAGTGAAATGCAAAGCCTCCCCAGGGCCTGCAAGGTCTGACACCCTCACCTAGGCTGTCGCATCTTCTGCCTAGGGTGTCACTTTACTCCTTGTCCCACTGAATCCTTTGCACCATTCTTGCCACACTGGCTTCCTTGTCGCTGGTCCTGTACTCAGGGCCTCCACACTTACTGTCCCCGCTACCTGGCTGCTCTTCCTCCTGCTCTTCACGTGACCTGCACCACGGCTCCCTTCAGATCCCTACTCAGAACTTCCTCATCACCCCACCTAAAAGAACAACCCTGTAACTCCCTATTTCCTTAACTTGTTCCTATTTTTCTCATGGCATTTATTCACCTCCTGATATTACTGACATTATATTATGTGTTTCATTGTTTATTTCTTTACTGTCTGTGTTCTCCTATAAGAATGTAAGCTCTGTGCAAGGAGGGATTTTGTCTGATTTGTTCAATGTTGTATCTCCAGTGCCTAGTACAATGTCTATTATAGAATGAGCACTGGATAAATTACTTGTTGAATCAAAAAATAAATGAATTCATTTTGTAAATTGCTTTGTTTTACTTTCTGCTCTGACTGAGAGGAAGCTTAGAAATTCACTCAATGGTGAGTCACAGTAACATATTAGCCTTCATCGTGAGCATAAATGCTTCTTCCTTTTTTGTTAATATTCTGATATTCTATTTTTATTTTAATAACCTCACATATCCCCTTTATTAGAAGGTTTTTCTAAATCTTTTGGAATGGGACAGAAAGACAGCAATAGGTAGGTAGGTTGGGTGCCTCAGAGGCAACCCACACTAAGTATAAGGGTGTATTTGTTAATCAGCAGTAATGTTTGAATGTGAGACAAGTCAGCCCTCAAGCCAAAAGCCCAAATCTTTGGCTGCAGGTTGATGCATGGGGGCCTGGAAAGAGCCAGATGAAAAGGAGCCAAAGCTTCTACCAGAGCCCGTGAAAGAGGGAAGCAAGCTTTACCTTTTCATTCCTGCAGTTGTTCAGCCCCATATTATTCATGGAGGACAGTTTCCCATCAACACCATGTGGCTGTTGCTGCTGTTGCTCCCGTTGGATCTGTTCTCGCATCTTCCGAGCCTCCTGAATGGCTTTCATCACTGTATCCTGATCCCCAAACAGGGCAGGGGAGTTGAGACTGGACAGGATATCTGCACACATAGAAGGCATTATTAGAGGATTGCGAGGTTAGGCTCTTAAAAAATACCGCTACTCTCCCCTCCCCTGAAGAATGCTGCATTCTCCGAACAAGGAAGGGGCACGTTTGCTCTTAAGAAAACCGCAATACTATGCAGAGAGCACAGGAAGCCAGGATTTTTAGCCCTTGGAGGATCCCCCAACACCCAGTTTAACTGGGCTCTGTCAACCCACCTCCTCAGAGATGCAGGTTCCTAGATTCCAATTGTGTGTGTGTGCATCTATCTATCTGTCTATCTACCTATCTAACTATCTATCTATCTAGCTATCTATCTATCTATCTGTATCTGTCCTGCTATACCTAACGACTAGTGGGGGAGGAGTGGGGAGGTAGGGGGTGGGGAGGGGTACAGAGATATCTGTTCAGGCTGCTCCTTATATGTGGTGTGCTAATGCAGGAAAGCTGTTTCTGGCCTAGCAGAAAAAAATCTGTGAAGCCACACGTGCACTTTAGTGACATCTGTATCTGTGTGTTCTTATGTCCACTGCAGGAGAGAGGGGGTGGGAAGGAATACACCACACTCTCCGTTCCCCAATCACTGGCTGGTTAATGACGCATTCTGCTCATCATGCTGCCTCAGTTATTTACCAAGAGAATGACAATCCATTCCCTACCCTCAACCTGAACACCCACTGCTCCCAACTCTCTGTCTTCGAGCCAGTGAGGCTGCATGTGCAGGAACAGTTTTCACATAAGTACAAAGCTTCAAATAAAGTGATAATAGATATTTACTTTCATTATATTCCATGCAACACAGAGGGAAAACATTCCAAATTAAATTGACTAATTTTCCTCCATATCTTGCATGTTTTTGTAGGTTAAAATTAATACTTTAGATAACCTTTTCCAATTTTAGAGAAAAAGAAGGCATTTGCTTGCTGACTGATAAATTTCAGCTGCTGTGGTCAAGTTTAACGTGATCCACTTGTTCATATCCTGGCATAGGCATTTCACAGCAGATGTATGTGTGTACATGTGTATGTGTGTGTGCACACAGCTCACACACACAGACAGGACAGAGGGAACCATACTATAACCAAGCTCACACCATGTGTCTATGTGTGTGCAGTGCATGTGCATATGCATTTAAAGTTAGAAAATATCCGCAAGGCTATCTATGGAAATTTTTTAAAAGTCAGTCACTTTTTAGGATATAGAAAACCCATATCTTTTGCTCTGGAGCTTTTCTGATTAAAAAAGAAATTTCTGGGGGCTGGCCCCGTGGCCAAGTGGTTAAGTTCACGCACTCCGCTGCAGGCGGCCCAGTGTTTCGTTGGTTCAAATCCTGGGCGCGGACATGGCACTGCTCTTTAAACCACGCTGAGGCAGCGTCCCACATGCCACAACTAGAAGGACCCACAATGAAGAATATACAACTATGTAGTGGGGAGCTTTGGGGAGAAAAAGGAAAAAAATAAAATCAAAAAAAAATAAAAGCTATAAATTAAAAATTAAAAAAAAAAAGAAATTTCTGTCCAATATTGTCTGGACAAGAGTGCTATTATTTCAGCCCCATTCTAGCTCATGATCTAAGAAATTCGCTTTGCTGAAGCATAAACTCTCTAAGAGCAGGGCCTATGACATACTCATCTTTATCCTCAAGATGCTCAGTATAGCAAACAGATGCTTTCCAAAAAAATTCAGAAGTGGATTATCAGAGGGCCATTTCAAGATCAAGTCTATTATTTATCCTTATGTTAGCTTTTTTCTCTCATCTCACAACTTCCAACAATCCAGCAATCAATCATATTCACACACTGGAAATGATTCACTTTTCTCTCCCACAGCAGTATCACTGACTTGGGTTGAAAATCTCTGGGCCCCTGAAAGAGGCATCCTGACCCCAAATGAGAATAGGCTGTTTACGGTTCCTAATGCCCCAAACTCCAATGAGGAAGATTTACATCTCACCATCAGAAGATTCACTTAGACTCACCACAGTTCAGCAAATATTCCAACTGTGAGTTCACAAAAAGAGCACTGAGTTATATGGAAAAGAACTTGGATTCTAGTCTTTGCTCTGCTAATTAATAGCTACATGATAATTAACAAGACAAGAAATAACAAATATTGGAGAGGATGTGGAGAAAAGGGAACTCTGATACACTGCTGGTGGGAATGTAAACTGCTGCAGCCACTATGAAAACCAGTATGGAGATTCCCCAAAAATTTAATAATAGAACTACCATGTGACCCAGCTATTCTGTTTCTGGGTATTTATCCAAAGAACACAAAAACACGAATGCAAAAAGATATTTGCACCCCTGTGTTCCTTGCAGCATTAATAACAATAGCCAAGACTTAGAAAAAACCTAAGTGCCCATCAAAGGATGAATGGATAAAGAAGATGTGATATATATGCACAATGGAATACTACTCAGCCATAAAAAAGATGAAATTTTGCCATTTGCAACAACATGGATGAAGCTTGAAGGTATTATGTTACGTGAAATAAGTCAAAAGGAGAAAGTCAAATACCGCACGATTTCGCTCATAAGTGGAAGATAAAAACAACAGCAACAACAACAAACACATAGATACAGAGATTAGATTGGTGGTTACCAGAGGGGAATTGGGGAGGGAGGAGGGTGAAAGGGGTAATAGAGCACATGTGTATGGTGACAGATGGTAATTAGTCTTTGGGTGGTGAACATGATGTAGTCTACACAGAAATCAAAATATAATGATGTACACCTGAAGTTTATATAATGTTATAAACCAACGTTACCCCAATAAAAAAATAAAAAATAATTAAGAGCTACAAGGCTCTAGGCAAGTCATTTTATCTGTAACAACTACCATTTACTTTATTATACAATGAAAGTAATAATAATATACTACCTAACTCATAAGATTATAGTGAAAAATCAAACGAGATAAGATAGGCAAAAATGGTTTTTAAACTGTAAATGGCTATACTTACACATGACTTTATTATTATAATAAGCATTTCAGCCTCCATGACTCAACAATGCAAAGAAGGTAACATCGTAAAGAAATGCTAGTGCTAGTCCCTAATCCCTTTGAATCTGTGTCTTTATTTGAAAATTAAGAGCTTTAAAGAGCAACAACCACATTAATACTGATTGGGCCCTCTGCTGCTGACAAGTGCTGCCACATTTATTGTTTCATTCTACACATATGTGTAAATGTGCTGGTATTCACTCAGCCCAGTCTTTTTAAATTGCATGACTTCTAGGTCCCAAACACCTTGTTAGGCACTTTATATGCATTTTTCTCTTTTAATTCTCATAACAACCTGTGAGCTAGGAAATAATAATCTCCTTTCAGAGATTAGGAAACTGAATTAAACAATATTATATCACTTTCCCAGGGTCAGTAAGTGAAGGTCCTTGGTCCAAGTCTGTCTGATGGTAAAACTCATGTTTTCCTCTATACTTCTCACACTGGGGTATGACTATCCCTAGAGATACCTGGCAATATATCAGAGAGTGTAAGAAGCCAGAGGATCATTACGTCATATCTTATTAGATACCAATTTTATTTCATATTATATCATTGAAGTGTGCCATGCATATTTGCTCTAATGCAAAACTAACATGGGATTGGGTGTAAAATTCACATACATTTTAAAAATAAAATATAAAATTTCAAAGGAATTTCGGACTTTTGGTAGGCAGCTTTGAGGCCAGGTCCAATTAGGCCTGTAAAGGGTTCACGGCCACTCTTTCTACCTAGAGATACTTTAGCGGCAAAGCACTGACCAAACAGAAATTCCCAAGTCTCTGATTTGCTAGATCTAACTCATCATCATCTAAAGAGCACATCCCAGCAGGATTTATATTATGTCCTTTTCCAAAAGTTCTAATCACCCAAGACACGAAATTGGGTTATGTTTCAGTAAAAAGATTTTACTTTTTTTTCCTTGGACTAAGGAACACTTTGGAAACAAGCATCAGTCATCACTAAACAGGTTTGCTTTCTTTTACCTAATTCGTAAGTCTCTTCCTGGTGTTGACCTTTCCATTTACCTAAAGAGGATCCTCTTCCCAAGCTTCCTCCAATGGGGCTGGGGATGCTGCTTTTGTTAGGCAGGTTGACTGGGCTGGTTTTGCTGGCTGGGAAGAGGCTCTGGGTGGGAGATGTTGGGGACTTGACAGGCTCGGCTGTCTTGGGTCGGGATGAGAGATTCAGCGGCTGTGCTGTTGTTTCATCCTACAAGAGTTTAACATAAATAATTATTAAAAAAAAGACAAATGAAGCACATTATCACCTAGTAAGCTGCAGTTATTTTACACCTCAGAGACAATGCCACATTCTCCTACAATAATAACAAAAGAAGCTAATTATCTACCTCCTTGAAGATTCATCGGAAGGAAACCTCATTAATTTCCCTGTGTTATGCTTCTATTTACATTAACTGTGTAGTTGGATCATTCTTTTTGCCAAATTAAAATCTGAATTAGCTCACATTACAGCTTAATTTCCTAATGTGTTTTCAGGGATCTAAATTAACCTAGGGCATTTACAAAGAATTATTTAAAATTTCAGCAGCTCTGTAGTGCTTTTGTGTTATTCTCTCTGAAAAGTTCCTGGAACTATAAATAGGCTCTGCAGCTAATTTTTTAATATATATTTTAAATCAAACAATTGCAAGTACTTTAAAAATGGAAACACGGAAAGCCTTCTTCTGATCTTCTGGGCGTCTGCCCAGGGAGCCGCATGCCACAGCATGGCTTCTATGTGGCTTTTTGGGCGTGGGCACTCTTCATGGTCTATATTCTGGTCTCTATTCATGTTTAAAATTAATTTTTTCAAAGAGCAAGCACACATTATAATTATGTTTTACATACCATACTATACGCAATTTATTTTTCATGCCTAAAGTGATGTCTCTTTATATTTTTTGCTACGTATATTTACAGAATGTCTATTTTAAGATGCTTGTCCTTCTATACTGAGCACAGTATTCAAATATCTGGCGTGTAACTCTAGTATAACCAGGAGCTTGAAAGCTAAGCTCGTTGCCTTTGTCTCATTTATCCTGCCATAAAACACCCATAACAACACTTCCTCATTCTAGAAATTTAGTTGTAATATGAGCATATTCATTTAAATGTTCAGTTTTAAGATCTGCATTACCGTGTTCTAAAATAAAATTGTCAGCAAATGTTAACTCCTGTTTTGCTTCTGAGAAGGCACAGAGAATTTGCTTTTAATGTCATTGTTTAAAACACACAGTAGAGCTTGGAAACAGAATATTCTCCTCTTTGGCAAACATGTGACCTCTCCGGGGCTCAATTTCTTCATCTGTAGAAAAAGAGGGCCTGATTCTAGCTGATCTTTAAAGTCTCTTCCAGTACTAATGGTCACTGCTTACAGAGGGACAAAAAGGGATGCCAGTAAACACTACCCAGGAAGGAGGATTAGAAAGAGAAAATAAAAATAACATGCACAGAGGAGCCATTACATACCAGGCACTGTGCTAGATATTTTCACACGTATTAGCTCATTTAACTATGGATAACTATGAGGTTGAGCCGTACTTTTCTAAATTTACAAGGTTTGAAAGAGTCAGAGTGATAAAATCACTGTCCAAAGCCATACATGGAGGGACAAAATTTGAATTTTACCTTATTAGACTCCAAATCCTAGGCCCCTTTTCTTCTAAATGATCAGAGAAAATAAGTCATTTGACAATGTAGTGATACCCTAGATTCTTTTTTTATCTTGGTAGGAAACAGATAATCTGGCACATCTATGTTGCAATGTACTTTTATCTACATCTAGACATAGGATAGGTTCTCAGGAAACACAGTTATATCCATTATGAATGTCAAAATGATCTGACATGCTTAATTACAACTTACTTCCTTTTGCTCTGAACTCAAAGGATATTTAGACTAGTTAGTTCCTTTATTCATATCTAAGTAATAATGATTTATATGTTAGGTATTTAGTTAGTTTTCTCCATATTTCTTTTATATGGGGTACACTGAGCTTCTTAGATATCTGAGTTCAGAGTTTTCTTCAAATTTGGAAAATTTTCAACCATTACTTCTTCAAATATATTTTTCCGTTCCCTTCTTCTCCTTCTGGGGCTCTAGTTGCACATATTAGGCCATTTGATGTCCCACAGCACTGGCAGTCTTTTTTCTATGTATTTCATTTGGGATAGTTTCATTGTTACATCATCAAGTTCACTAATCTTTTCTTCTGTGATGTCTAATCTGTTGCTAATCCCAGTCAGTATTATTCTGGTGTACTTTTCAGCTCAAACATTCTATTTTTCATCGCCAGACATTCAATTTATTTCTTCCGTGTCTTGCCTTATAATACTTATGTTTTCCTCTACCTTCTCAAACATGTGGAGCTCATAACATCTGGTTTTATTCAGCTTTGAATATACTCTAATCTATTATTTATTTTTATAATTCAATAATTGCCACTTCCACCAACAATGCCACTGGGCTCAGGAAGCACCTACCAACTCCCAAGCAAGTGAATCCCTTTCCACCACAGCAGGCCTGCTGCTAGTTCTCACAGCCTGCCCTGCTCTGAGAGGAACATTGTGGGTGTTTTTTAGGGAGTAGATCTGCCTATCTCCTCACTTGGCTAGTGTGGAAAGTCTCCTACAATAGATGTTTTTACTACCTTATCTACTAGTTCTACCATCTGTGTCATTTTGGGGTCTGTTTCTATTGATTGATTTTTCTCCTCATTATTATTCACATTTTCTTGCTTTTGTGAAAGCCTGGTAATTATTGAACTGATGCTACACATTGTGAATTTTACACTGTTGGGTGTCAGAGTTTGTGTACTCCTTTAAATACTTGCGGACTTTATTCTGAGAGGCAGAACAATTTGATCCTTTCTAGGCTTACTTTTAAGCTTTGTTCAACAGGTCCAGAGCAGCCATTAATCTAGGGATAATTTGGCCCCACTACTGAGGTAATATCCTTCTGGGGACTCTACTTGATGTCCCAGGTGTCAGAGGAGATCTTTCCACTCTGGCTAATGGGAATACAAACCATTCTTAGTCCTTTGTGAATCTTGCAATTGTTTTGCCTGCTACATCTGGTCTTTTCCCCTGGCCTCAGATAGCTTCCTCACACGCATATGCTGATGATACACTCATACTCTAAATACAGGGGAACCTTCTTCAGATCTTCACTGTTCTCTCTGTACAGTCCTCTCCTCTCTGATACCCTGCCTCACAAATTCCATGGCATCCCTCAGAACCTACCTTGGCATCCCTGAACTCTGTCTCTCTACTCAAGGAGCCTGCCAAGCTCCATGTAGGTACCCCTCCCTGCACTACTACCTGGAAACTCCCTCTAGACAGTAAACTGGAACAAATATAATGCTTGCCTCACTTGTTTCTCTTCTCTCAGGGATCACTGTCCTGTACTCCTCCAATTGTAAATGTCTGAAAACCATTGTTTTATATATTTTGTCCTGAGTTTTAGTTCTTTAAGTTGGGAGGGTAAATCTGATCCCTGTTCCTCCATCATGGCTAAAAATGGAAATCTTCCAGGTTATTTCATTAGGATCTCTCTTGTTATACAACTAGATGTTTCAATAACAACCACTACTAACACCAGCACCATCTTCTTTATTATCATCAGACCATAATGATGATCATCATTATACTAACATTTACAGAGTACTCACTATAGGCTAGAGGATGTATTATCACATTTAAGACCTATAATAATATTAACTTCCATTTTACAGAGGAGAAAACTAAGGCTGAAAGAGGTTAAGTAACTTGTCCCAGGTGACACGGCTGGTAAAATAAGTGGGAGAACTGACATTTGAACAGAAATATTTTGACTTCTGATGTTGACAATTATAGCAAATAAAAATCCTGGGGGAAAGAAGGTACATAAGATCATCTATGTTTGTTTTTGTTACCTTGAGCAAACTATGCACTATGTCATGTGGTCATGGAATATACAGAGGGAAAGAAATCACTTTAGACAGAAACATGAGATATTTTAGTGACCATAATTCTTTCAATTAGCAAATTGTGAAATTATTCTCAGAACTTTTTCAATAATAGGTAGGAGCTATTTTTTAAGTTTAAAACATTTGCTTGATGTCTTGGTCTATATATTTTTACCCACACATACAATAAACATTCTAATAAGTATAAGGAATGTTCCTTTGTTATTAACATAAAATATAGTCAAGTCAAATTATATAGAGAATTCCCTGAGAATTTGCATGTGGTCAAGTGAGTAATAAAATTCAGTTGGCCCACAAAGCTGGAATGGTAAAAGCAGATGTAAACTGGAGTTTAACCAGGGAACATTTTATTCATCCAGTAAAGGCTTGGTTTGGTGCAGTTCGATTTGGCCAACTCACTTATAAAATGACTTTTTAATGTTCAAATATCTAATACTCAATATCTCAAGTCATCGATGTTTGATACACTCATACTCTAACAACTATAATTAAACAAAGTGTCTTGGTTTGAGTTGTAGTGTTCTGACTTTTATTCACAAACAGAAACTCTCAGAACACAAAATAGATAGGCTGTTTCCATAAGTAATGCTAACTTATTAAATGTAAATGCCTATTATCATACCTCAATATTTCTAACAACAAAGCACAAATGTTCATCTATCTCTTTGGAGAATCTAAAAGCATGGATAACATTAAATCAATTCCTTTGGGTAGGGCACAGGCAGAACTCTCTTAATGATGTTTACTTTTTTTATCTTTGGTATTTGGGATCCATATTTTCTAAAGGTCTTTTTGAAATCTCAAAATTCCTATCTGCAAATTTTAGAAAATAAAACAATTTCAGGGGTTTTGTAGCATTCAGTGCTGTTTTATTGGCCTTAGATGTTTCCCATGTGAAGATCTAATAATTGCAAAATTTCTCCAAATGCAGTACTTTGGGCGCATTACAACAACACCTCTGTGGTAATCACATTTCTCTAAGTAGATAAGTCAATTACAAAAAACAATTGTTTCTCTGAACTTCTTGAATTTAATTCAATATAGGAAGTAAAAGCAATCATAAAAAACAACCAGTACCACCCATAGGTACCAGCTGTAGCACAAAGTTGGAGCGGATTATCAATTTTCCATGGTCGCCAAGTACCTCCTGGCTGCCCCACTTTAAGACACTGAAAATCAGTGAGGAAAAGCATCTATTAATGTCCTAGCCATAACCTGGGAGAGCCTGTTTATCCACAACTACGTGGCATCAAGGCATGATTAGAGAATTATATCATTCATTTCTCAGAGCCCACATTTATAACTAATTTGAAGGAGAGACCTTTATCGACAAACTATATAAAATCCAGCATTAGGTTCTTTTTTGTCCCCCTTTTTAAATCTAAAGTTTGAGATCCTCCTTCTCTGGTACTCAGTTGGTGCCCCACCTGTTTAAGGAACTTAGAGAGAAGTGTCACAAGTCTATGACAAAGACTGGTAATAAAACCATGGCCATTCATGCCAATGAACATTAAAAAATAAAAGCCAAAATCCAAAGAGGAAAAACTCTTGAGAAGTGAGTTTGCAGATTTAGGTAAAGATCTCACAATATAGCACTATTGTTATCAAAAGGGAAACACCTGTTTCTCAGTGCTCAATCATGAAATTTACCATAAAGAGGAGCATTTCGGGGTTTCTTTATGTTGCTATGCTTCCTGCTGCTTATTCCCAACACAGCCTAGTTCACTACCTTTCTTGTGAAGCTATTTTCCAAACTGTTTCCACAATCCTGCAAAGCAAGTACCTTAACTTGAGTTACAGGGCTGGTCCCTCTCTTTTCATTTTTTATCCCAGTAGGTGAGACTGCCCCTGCTGTGTTTGGTGGCTGTGGAGTTGATGGCATCTTTGCTCCAGGTGACACCTGCATGCTGGCCAGCTGAGCGGCATAGAGCTGCTGCAAAACAGGGAAGACAAACATTATCTCTTAAAATGCAGCTGAAATGGAGTTTCAAAAAAAACTTACCGTATTGTTAGATAACTATTTCTCTGACAGCCTTGCAATTTCTCTTTCACTATTTTTTAAAGAGGAAAATAACAGAGAGAAAATAAATGTAACAGAAAGAAACAGTACTGGTATGGGAGCCATCGTTCTGTTCCTGGTCCTTCTGGCAATAACGTTATGACCCTGAACAAAGGACTTGATCACTCTAGAACTCAGTTTCTTCAATTGTATAGGAAGAAATTTGACTAAATGGTCTCTAAGATTCTTTCTAGTTCCTAAAATCTTTTTTAAAAAGTTCTTTAAATGTTGCTAAGTCCATTCCCATAATTTTAATATTCATGAACTAAGAAACTAATCTGAACTTTCCTAGGGACTCCTGGAAGAACACTGCTCTTAGTCAATACTGACCAAGCTTTTCTAAGGATGCCAGTCCTTCTGAATGACAAGAGCACTGCCCTCAAGATCTCTGATGGCTAATGGCAGTCATTCTTTTCTCAGGGTCTCATTTCTAGGCAGCACGTAACATAATCCTCAAGAGAATATCGCTAGATTTATGGCTAATAATAATAATAATAATAAAAATCAAGCTTCTTTTTCCTAGCACAGGATGTTAAATCCTTAACTGTCAATTTTATTAGGTTTAGGGTGAAATTGGGGATAAATGAACGTGTTAATCTGCTATGGTTAACCAGAATTCACACAATTCAATCTTAACACTATTTAATGCTTGAAAACTCCATTCAAATATTTTCTTTTCTTCTTATCATCAAGATTAAGCCATTACTTTGATAGTCATATTTCTATCATAATAAATAGAAAGCTTCCTAGTTCATCAACCACAGAGAAAATAGCTCAAACTTTGCCATATTAGTAGGGGAGAAAAAACAGGTGGTTTATATGTAATTTCCAGCATTACTATCATTCAGATGGACAAATAAAAAAAATTACAGTAATCAAAAACAGACCTTTCGGCACATGTAATTAAATGAAAGCTTAATAAAGAATAATTTGCAAGAGCCAGATGTGCTTATGTCATGATTGTTGCTTTCTTTGGAACAATTTTTCTAATATAACAAGCCTCTAAAGAAATTAAAGTTTCATAATTCTGTATGTGCAATGACTCAGTGGCAAGAAAAATTCACAAGTAA
The DNA here is from genome assembly GCF_037783145.1 of Equus przewalskii. NCBI lineage: Eukaryota > Metazoa > Chordata > Mammalia > Perissodactyla > Equidae > Equus > Equus przewalskii. The sequence goes on from NC_091836.1 coordinate 84,823,716, forward strand.
GAGTCAGTCAAACTGCTAAATCTTAGGAGGAAAAAAAAGAATTCTGCTGTGTCCTTTTATTTCGAAATTCAGCCAGGTGTCTTCAAAAGAGGGGCAAGCAAAGCTTCTGAAAAATTCCTCCTTGGATCAGGCCAGTGAAGAAAGTTCTGTGCTAAATAGAGAGAAGATGGTTGAGAATTGAAAACGTGTTGGCCAAGTATAATGACCAAATGCTCTACCACTGAGTACTGAAGAGTCATGAAATCTTAGAGAGGCAAGAGCCCTTAGACATCATTTATGCCTTCATTTTACCTCAATAATTCATAAGATCAGAAGAAAGTCAATTTTACTCAGTCTTGAGTCCTTCAGGGAACATCAACTAGTGAAAAAAGCAGAAAAACAAACCTTTGGAAACAAATCTATTTTCTAAAAAGTTGACTAAATTCAGAAATCCCTCAGATTAACTAAACTATACATTGCCTTTTAGAAATGGAGTAGTTTTAATTGCTTCCTCTAAAGCATTGATAAGCATTTATTTTCTATCCTTTTCTAGTGGGTTACACCTACTAGAGGAAAGACCCTATAAACTGATTCCTCAAAGCTGTGATTCCTCCGATCTCCTTTGAGTTGTAACTGCTGATACTTTAAAGGCAGGAAGAAGTATAGGCATATTCCATAAAACTGACAGAGCTGGGTAAACTGGACAATAGGATAGCAGATGAGATTTAGTAGAATGAACCTTGAAATAAAAATCAGAAAATAGAGTCTGATGTAAAGATAGAAGACACTCGTGAAAATAAAAATTTTCACATTCTAATGAAATATGTGATTTTAGATCTAAGTATCTTGCTTTTCAGACTGAAGACTTTAGATCTGAATTGGATAAACAGAATGCAATTCATTGAATAGATACAGGTTTACAAAGCAATTTCACAGGAAGCTCATCTTCTAACCTAATATTAATCGAATATGTTCTATATACAAGGCTCTGTGTTAGGAGCTGAGGAGGATTCCAAGTCTTGGAACAAGCAGATAGCTCTGGAGGAACTGTAAGATACTGATCCTTCACATCTGATTTGTACGTTTCTTGAGTCTTTAACCTTGTGTTTAGTTATGCACATTTGTCCTACCATGCTTGATAGATCGTAAGCTCATTGAAGCCATGATCAACCTAATTATTTTTCAATGCCTCACATTTAAGAACAACGCCTAGCAAATAAGAGATAATCAACCAATATTTTCTGGATTAAATATGATATAAAATCACTGGATGTTAGGAAGGAGAGATATTCTCTATAAACGAGGCAACAGAAGTGGTATACGATTATATTTATGATACAAGTAGTGAAAAATTTTATGGTGTTGAGTTTTAAAAAATAAAAGGAAAATAACTTCAGTCCAAATTAAATTATATTGTTTCACAAGAAATGATTCTTTGAAGTCATTTGGTAAAATGTAGTTTAGATAGCTCCTCAATAACTGCTAGCTTCACCACCTGCCTTGAACTTTCCTAACATAAATTATACCACTGGAGCAGTAACTAAAGAGTAGTATCAATTTTTCCTCTCAGATCAGTTACTTATAAACTTAAAGTTTCTCTAAATGCTTCTCTAAAGTTTCTCTAAAATCCCTTTTTGAAAGAACATAAAATATTAGTTTTTCAAATAGGTAGCTTCAGTTAGAAAACTTCTTCATAGACTAATGGTTTAAGGAGGAAAAAGGTTAAACTTTGGTTAACTATTATCTAATGGTTTACAAAAATGTCATTCCACGTAGGATTCTCAGATCATAGCTCATTGTCATAATGATGATAATAATGAACATTCATTTCCAAACACAGTTGAAGTTTAAAAAATCAACAATGTAGTAAAGCTTATAACAGGCTTAGTCAAAGTCTCGCAAACATTTAAACTTTGGTGAAGACTGTTTTCGTAAATATAGATTTTTCCATTTCAATTTTGAAAAATATTCAGTGATTGTTTGGGATATTGAATTGTTTCTTTATCCAAGATATATAAAAGACATGCAGTGCAGACATGTAAAAATAAGCCTGGCTAAATATTTTTCAAAATTATAAATCACTCACATTTTAAGGAGCACTTTAGGAAATGCTTTTACTATTTTATGGCTAAAAATAGTCCACCTTTATTATTAGTTCAGTTTTAATAAAGTGGCCAGCATTAAAATTTTGGTAAGCTGAACAATGACATACCTAGCACCTGGAACTGAAAGGGCCTGAATGGATCATTTAGTCTAGTATGACCTCCTCCTTCTACCGATGAGCTGAGGTCTAGAGAACAGAAGTAGCATGCCCAAGATCACAGAACTAGTTAGTACTGGAGCTAGAAGAACTCTCCAGCTCTCTCCAACATTATCATTTAAAGTAGAAATGGATGATGAACCAACCTTTGCACCTTTCCAGTACATTTTTAGCCCTGATCAATTTGTTCAATGACAAATCTTTATTAAATACTTTCTATTAACCAAAGACTATGCTAAACACTGGAAGTACAAGAACAAGCAACTCAGAAATAGTCCCTGCCCTAAATGCATGGGCAGTGACTATCGATTATGGTTAGGATAAGTGCTAAGAAAGAAAAATACAGACTGTCAAGAGACCATCTAACAAAGGTATTTAACATGGTCTGCAGGATCAGAACAGCTTCTCTAAGGATGTAACATTTTAAATAAGAAGTATGCAGGTGGAAAGGTTGATAAAGAATATTCCAGAAAGAAAAAAACACAAATTATTATGGCTCTGAGGTAGAAAAAAAGGTAACGTTTTTGAGGAACTTAAAAAAGGCCAATGTGGCAGGACTGTTGAGTGAGCATAGAGTGACATGAGAAGATGCTAGAGAGCGGGAGGGTTTTATAGGCCACATCAATAATTTCAGATTTTTATCCCCAAAAGAGAAGTATCCAGAAAGAGTGATGAACTAAAACCAAGATACAAAGAATCTTTCCTGTACTTTAGCACTAACTCATTGATGAATCTTTCAAATAAATTGGATTAAGAAAGTCCTAAGGAGATCTCACAAATTACCAATAAATATCTCTAATAGTCTTTCTAGAGTTCTGTGTCCTGAGACTAGGCTTAAAGAAAAACATATCTCGCATTTGGCTCCTAGTGACATTTTAATAACTAAGCCTGCTAGATTCAACACAAAACAGTAGGTCCTACCAACCAAATTCAGTCTTATGGTGAAATTCTTCAGTGTCTTCAAGTACACATACCAATTTACAGCCAGAATCTAAGAAACATACCAGAGATATTTTATAACACTATTGAACCTGGGAAGAAAGGCATGCTTTGCTCCTAATATAGCCAAACTCATGTCACATTATAAGGAGTGGTGTCACAGTGCATCTAATATTTACCACAATGCGAAATATATATTTTTATACCTGCTATCTGTGATAAAATCATGTAAGATCTCCAATAGAGAGTACCATAGAAAAAAGGTGCAAGACCTTTTATTCTCATAATCACATGGTTTTCACACGAACACATAATCAGTCATCACCCCCATTCATTCATGTGTTAATTCAACAAACATATATTGAGCACGAAATCAGGTACTGTGCTAGGTATTTTACATTTATTTTTTTTATTTAATCTTCAAAATAATTATATAAGATGGAAATTATAAAAGTCAGTATCACTTTAAAGCCCATGTGCTTTCTGCTTTTATGTATTAAAATTATTTTAAATCAGCTACACAATGAATACCAGTGAAACCCATTTCCTGTTCCTAGCCATCAGACAAGAATCACTGTCCAAGGAGAAGAGAGATTCTGATGTTGCTGTTGTTATGAGCGCTCAAATAGCAAACTATATTTCTAGATGTCATATAGCTACTCTTTCTAAAAGGGCATTTCACAATCCTCAAACAGAGAAAGAAAAGTTAATGGTACCACAAGCCACCTTGAAAGAGCAAGGGACACAATTCTGAAACAATTCCTTTTGCCACCCCCTCTTTGAGCCACAATAGAAGACACCTGAAATACCCTAGTGACACATGTTTAACAGACTGATAAAGCACAAAGAAATATGCAAAGGACAGGTGACATAGGAGAACTTGACAGAGGCTTTAAATTGGCACCTGTATGCTCCAGTATATGTGGAAACCAATAGTGAAAAAGCAGGCACAACTTCACATACTGGATTCTCTTTTGAGTAAGTACTCTTGCGTTTTGTCATTTCAATTAGAAGGGCACTTTAAGGTCGCCTGTTGGAATCTGACCCAGAGAGAAAGAAAAAGAATTCCCTCTCAAACACAACTTGCCTACTGGTGGATAACGAAGAAAGGAAGAGAAAGGGAAATGTTATTCTATAAAACCAGATTTTGAAGACACTACTGAAAGATTTGAACTCATACCTTCATATTTACCCCATTTGTTGTAGTTTCACATAGTGTCTGGAACATTAGGCTTAGCCCAGGTTAACTCAGATTCTATTCTTGTGTACCAGAGTCTACTCAGGAGGGCAATAGGGGATGTTGGGGGAAATGAGCAGGGTAGGGTAGGGGGCATCCTTAAGGAAACATCATTATTTACTTGACTGATGCTGCCTAACAGCACGCTCAAGCCTGGTTCAGTTCTCTGGGATCCTCTGGGTTTTGTTACCTTCTCAAATGCTGATGACCATTGCTCTGCCTACCAAGCAAGCATGCTATAAAGCTGGACAAGTTCGGCTGTGAGGCTGTGAGAAGATGGAACGGAGACAGGGGCAATTAAGTAGGCTGATTTAGTGCTTGTTCAGCACAAGAAAGAAAGTGTGTCAGTAACAAGTCATTACAGATTGAAGAAGGGGTGGGGGAGAGAGCATAAAAATAATTTGAAAGAGATCACAAATACTTTTACTTCTCATAAACCTCCAATGTCAACAAAATGACCCAGGAAATGTAGCTGTGGTTTTACAGAAGGAAAGAATTGAAGTCCTTGTTTTCATCATAGAGGCACTTGTTAAGCTATACCCCTAATATCTGACACCAAAGAAAACTGACTGTAAGGATAGACGGTGAGAGAAGGAACAGGGGAAGAACTCCCACTTTCACTCCTCAACCCACTGGTTTAATTTCCTAGGCAATCTCCATGCCTCTCCTGCATATTTTTCTATTGCCATATTTTTTCCTTTCCTATTAATCCCTCTTGTTTGTCATAATTCTACTCATCTTTTGAGTCTCAACTCAAAAATCAATTCCTCCTTAAAGCCTTATCTGACCATTGCCTTCTTTGTGTTCCCATGATATCACATCTTCTATCCCCATGTACTTTATGGAATTTCTTTTTTTCATGCCTTTCTCTCCCATCAAAGTCCAAAGCTACTTAAAGGAAGAACTGAGTCTTATTTGTTTCTATGTCCCTAGCACTTAACATAATGCCTAACATTTAATAAATGCTCAGTTAACACTGATCATTAAGATCCCTTCATTTCCATTCTTGCCTCTATCTTTTTGGAACTGCTATCATTTCTGCCCATACCCTTTTTTAGTATAACTTTCTTCACACACTCTTCAAAAGGAACCCCAGAGATGGAGGTCATCTTTCCTTGCTTCTGTCTTCTTGAACCTATAAACATGTGGGTTCACCACTGATTTTTTTTGCAAAGAAACACCACATAACATAATGTTAGCAGAAAAAATAGTTATAAAGATCATCTAATCCAATTCCTTTGATTTACAGATGAATAAAACTCAAGCCTAGAGAAGGAAGGTAATTTGCATAACAATACCAACTGGTGAGCAGCAGATAGAATGAAATCTAGAACCCAGGGTCCCTATTTTCCTACCCAGTATTCACAGAGACTCATTTCTCATTATGTACTGTTCTCTCAGGGAACTGACTGCAAATAGAATTTGTACATTCTATCAGAGCTTTTAGGTTGAACCACATAAAAGGATGTTTTTCTGCCAATCCTCTAGGATTAAAAGAGAAATTTATCCTAGATGTACTTGAAAAGTAATCATTGGGCACCCAAGAATGATTTACATTGTAGAATTTTATTTTAATATTTGTTTTTAAATGCAACCATAGTAATTAGGTTAAGGTTATTATAATCATATTAAGGTGTTTTCAGATTTTTAAAATTAAAGTTAATCAAATACATATAAAGGGCCAAAGATTTGTCACAGATGAGAGCAGACTTACTTCACCCGCTTTGAGACTTCTGCCATTTACCTTTCCACAACAACCAAAGTTAAAATGGGACAAACATTGACTGTAAGCCACTGGAGAGCTAGGACCTGTTTAACTCATTTCATTATCTCCTGTAGCCAGATCAAGAATGTCAAAGAAAAATGAATGGAAAAAAGAGTTTTCCTGGCTAGAGATCCTCTTGCCTATTTTCTCAAGCACTGATGAGTTATGTCAGAGGACCAAGGGGCAGGGAGGTTGGAGGGAATATGTTGGGTGTGGAGGAGAGGAGAAGCTATAAAAAAAGAACAGGGGTGAGTCTCACATCAAAGGTCTTACCCTTACACGAAGAAAATTAAAAAAAAAAAAAAAATTAGAATCCATTAGGTAACAGAGTACCCAGTTGTCTGCTACAAAAATCAGTCAGTAGGGGCCGGCCCCGTGGCCGAGTGGTTAAGTTCGCGCGCTCCACTGCAGGCGGCCCAGTGTTTCATTGATTCAAATCCTGGGCGCAGATATGGCACTGCTCATCAGACCACGCTGAGGCAGTGTCCCACATGCCACAACTAGAAGGACCCACAATGAAGAATATATACAACTATGTAGTGGGGAGCTTTGGGGAGAAAAAGGAAAAAAATAAAATCTTTAAAAGAAAAATCAGTCAGCATTTATTCTCCAATTGCACCAATTATATTGGAATGCATTCAGAAGAGTTTTTCCTTATGGAACATAGTTGCACAGTGCAAATAACTAAGAATAAACAAAGCAACTCCCAAATTTTTAACAAGAAAACTCAATCTCTCTCTGCTTCCTCCAAGTATCTCTTCTTTCAGGGTGCTAAATAAAATATGTAAATACATAATACTTTATTTACAGAAATAAGAGTTCAGGCATTGAAACAATTAGTAATTTGGTTCCTGAAGCAAGATATTTGAAGAAGTGATAATGAGGGCAGTTGAAAATGGGCCTTATGGGAATGAACCTGACTGTTTTACTTCTGTTTGCAAGAGCTGGGCAGGCAATGCTGAAGAGATCCCGCTTTCTGAATGTGCTCCAAGTGCTACAGCTTGCATCTGTGACACTCCTTTACCTCTAGTCAGAGAGCTTAGCTCATCGGGGATACCTTAAACACGTGCATCGTGACTCCACCAATAGGATATAACAACTCATCGCTGAGTCTATAAGTTGGATTTGACATCTAAGCACTATTTCTCATAAATTAAGTCAAAGGGAAGTTTTCAATGACTCTATATATTTAAGCACATGTGCTGAGTTCAATAAATACTTTTAGTAAACGAATATATGTTAGGTCCCCAATACTTAAAAGCATTGTTTCTTATAATCAAAAGGTGAATTTTGGTTCAAATTCATTCAAAAGTTATTTATTAAGTGGCTACCACTGGCCAGGTACTATTTGGGAAGACAGAAGTGAGCAGTGACTTTGGGGAAGGGAGTGGGGAGGAGAAGACAAAGAAATAAGCACATAGATATGTAACTCTGGTGGTGATACGTGCTATGAAACATAAACTGTCCAGGTACATGAATATGCAGGGGGGATTTTTAAACATAAAGACGTCAGGAAAACTAAAAGAAGGGGACATTTGAGTGGAGACCTGAAAGAAGTGAAGGAGTAAGTCCTGTCATTACCTGGGGATAGCATCCCAGGCAGGGGCAAAGGATAGGTGAAAATCCTGAGGCGAGGGTGTGCTTGTGCTTAGAATGTTTGAGAAACATCAAGGAGGCCAGTGTGGCTAGAGCAGAATGAGTGAGCGAAGGGAATAGGTCAGGTTTCAAGAAGACAGCAAGGGGCCTGATCATGCAGACCTTGTGTATTATCGAACAGATTTTGGATTCCATTTTCTGGTTTCTAGGAAACACCATTACAACAACATGGCAGACCTGGAAATCCCTCAGCAATACCCACAGGAAAATCTGGAGATAAGCCAGGGCTGCCGTGCCTTGGCCCATGATGACTGCCAAGAAACCAGATGCTGTTGCTTGAAAAATATTCTACAACTGCTCAACTTCTATGCCCTTCGATTTCCGTCCATAATGAAGCCTCTACAACAACACAGAATGAAGACAAATACGGGTAAGTATGCAATGAAAAAAGTTTTTATTTAAATTGTTAAAAATATATACTTGGGAAAACAAAATTGCATGAAAGGAAAATATAATATTCTCTAAATGCAATTTTTTTCCAGTTTATTCAATGGACAGAACAAATGTTGCTGGTTGGAAGTAAACTTGGTAGTTATATGAAAATGTTTTTACTATATTTAAACTGAACTTGGTTTTTAATTTCTCAGGAAAAGATTGAACACAAGAATCATGCTAATGAATAAAATTCATACCTATGATGAAATGTACAGATTTATTAAACAGAAATTTCATATTAATAATATTAACATGAAATGTGCATTTGTAACAAATATTGAGAGACAGGAGGATATATTTTGAATTCACTTTTAAGTGATCAAGTAAACTCAGCAAGAAGTACTGAGAAAGATCCTCTTCTTTCCTCCTATATTTTCTTTTGTGTTTTTTAAATTCAAATCAATGCTTTACTCTGTTTCAGAGCCACCTCCATTAACTGTCATTTTTTAAACTGCAAATTATTAGTATTGCCAATTGGAGAACTTCAGCATATTTTGCAGTATGTAAATATGCCATCTGTATCCTACAGTAATACCCATGGCTTACTCCCTAATTAGCAGAAAGGAATGATACCTTATACAGAGCAGCCGTAGTAAAAATAATTAAATAGTGTATAATAAGCATATGACGTGCTTTATTGTCACTAGATATGATACAATCATATCTCAGTAATCCACCTTGAAAAATCCTTATAGCAGATGAAGCAGGTAATGGTTAATATTAAGGACTGAAGAAGAAACTTAGAAAAATAAAGTTTATGTGTTGCTCTGAGAGGCAGCATAGCACAGTGACTAAGAGTGCACACTCTTCAGTCAGAGCCACTGTTTGCGACCTATGTGATCTCGGGCAAGTTATTTAATCTCTCTGGGCCTGAAGTTTCCACACCTTTAAAACAGAAAAAATAATAGAACCTACCCCAAAAGATCATTGTGTAGAGTAAATGAGTTAATGCACATAACAGAACAGGGAATGCTAGAAAGACTCAAGACTTGTAGGCTCTTATTCTTATCTGTATATTCTTTTTAAGAGATGTCACTCCAAAGACCTTATTCAGAAAAACACTCGGAATTTTTCTTCAATTTAGCAAAAGTGTATTTGGGATACAAAGATGAGGAAGACTCTACAAAGTTGTCTACAACTACAAAGTTGTCTTTCAGGAGCTCACAGGAAGGATAGGAAGGAAAGAGGGAGAAAGACACAATATGATAAACAGTATAATGGAACATTTACAAATTACTACTGAAACACCATCACTGGGAAGAATTAGAGTTTTTTTCTAGCTATAAAGCATATATATAAAGTATACATATCTCAATAATCAGATATAATTGGCAAATAACATTGTGTAAGTTTAAGTTGTACGACATGATGATTTGATATACATATATATTGTGAAATGATTACCACAGTGAGGTTAAGTAACACACCCATCATAATTAGTTTTGACTGAGGACAGTTAGGTAGGCTTTGCTTGCAGTAAAGCCCTGGAAAAAGATTCTATGTTAACTAAAAGTTTAAAAGTAATCTTATAAAATTATTTAACCAAAAAAACAAAAAATTCCTGAGAATGGACACCAATCCCTGCAACACGGGAAGCGTTTAGGCTAATAGAGTTTCCGTTCTGCTTTTAGTAACGTCTGCCCCTCTCAGCCCATTCCTTTGAGCTAGCACCCAAAGACTATGCTCCACACAATTAAGATGTTCACACTAAGGGCCAACATGGCTGTGAGAAAGTCTTAAGATTCATAAAATATACCACTTCTCCAGAAAAAGGGAAACCACCTTTGGCTATTCATTTAGGGAAAAGGAACTTCGTTGTATTCTTGTTTACATTGCCCATTGTTGGACAGAGAAAAACCTTGAAGCACTCAAAGCCCAAATTTAGGGGGAATTTTTTGGAATCTTAATATCTCCTCTAAGCCTACTGTAACACCCCTAGAAAACTCTTGTTACGAGATGCAAAATCCTAGCTTTAGTTTGTTAAGAGGGCATAATTCTGAGTGGACCACGGAATATTTATGTCTCTATGCAGCTCTTTGAAGGAATAATCTTATGTTTTTGCGCCTGTCGTGGGTCAGAGGTTCAAATAAGCACTTCTTTCTGTCACTCCTTATATGTTTTTCTATAATTTACAGCTCAGCAAGAGGACTCATAAAACAAAAGTGTCTATTTTATTTCAGCAACTAATTCTAGTTAATCAAAGATTTCCAGCCAAACAACCCAGCATGAAACTCTGCATGGAAAATATGAGGAGAACAAAGCATTTTGTCAAATAACACATCTCATGATGTAAACACATACGTCTCCTAAAGGATATTTTATCGTTTCCACATTATCGGCATACAAAAGGAGCATTCTTGTCGCAGACCTGGTGCGACTGTGGAGTCATCGTCATTGGAAACAAGAGCCTGATTAGGTTCCCACACAGATATGAATAGACTTTCCTTTTTTTGTGAAATGGCTTCTTTTATTCCTTTTTAAAACAGACTGGTAATTGTCACCCTAAAAACACTGAATTGTACTAGGGCAACATTTGTTTCTGCTCTGTTTTCCCATCTTTTTAGAATCGGCCAATAACATTACTATCCCTTCTGGTTGGTCCTCTTCTGGAAAGTCTGAGTTAATCCACAGCTGTGTGAATGTGAAAAAGGGACACAGCAGGCTGAGTCTGTTGGGTCTCTTGTCTGCTAATAAAGTGCACAGTCTGCAGGACAGATGTTAAGAGGATCTGTTAAATAAGTCAGTGGCAGAGATCCTGACCTCTGCCAAGGAACACTTTATTATTCCAGAAAGGGGCATAATTGCAAGACATTAACAATTAGAAGAACCATAGCTTTTCTTTATAGATTTTTACTCCTTGTTTCATCATTTGGTTGAAATATAGTATCAAGGCCCATCCACTGAGAAGCAATGTGCTAATATGATTGGGTTTACTACAATCTGCAGATTACAAGATTTCCCCAAATCCCAGGGAAATGGTTGGACCTTGGCTTTGCTTCAATCTTAAACAGTTTTGTTTATTCTGCGTGTATCATTACACTATTTGCACAGTTTCACTTGCCACAGGGTACCATTGTACTAAAGGGACTATGAACCCTACCAAACATAGTTCCCTAACTATTAAATCTAGTGTAATGGGAAATGTAAACTAGAGATCAAATTAATAGAGAAATATCACATCATAAAGTTGTTCACTATACCTTATACCACTTTACCATTTATGGCGTGAATAAAATCACGTCTACCACAAGCACTGCAAACTCCCAAGTGTGGTGTAAAAGGCACTTTGTGATCTGACCCTTCGCTTACCTTTCCAGTCTCACCTACTTGCTCTTGTACGCTCGGCCTGTACCAAACTGTCGTTTTCTGCGTGTGCCATGCTGTCTATTGCTTCTCCGACCCCAGGCAGGCTGTGCTCTTTGTCTAGAGTGCATTACCTCCTCTCTACATCTCTGCCACTCTGTCTCCTTCCCCTAGAAACCTAGTGAACTCCTGCTCTCCTTTCAAGATTCAGTTTTAACATCACCCCATCCATGAAGGTTGCCAATATTTCCCCAGGCAGAGCTTTAACACTTCCTCCTCCCATAGCAATTTCATTCTGGAAACACATCCAATTTAATGATTATCACACTGTTTACTAGATCGTGGGCCCTCTGGGGGCAGGGATCATGTTCTACTGATCTTAGTATCCCCCAAATCGAACAGAGTGCTTACTACACAGCAGGCACTTAATAAACATTTGGGGAATCAATGCATGTGTAAACTAACTAAACAATTCATCCTCTTTTCATGTTAATATAAGTTTATATTCTGCCCTTGTCACTATTACCAGCACTGTTATGAGGTCTCATACTTTAATATGTCTTATTTTGCTTTTTTTAGTGAATAATCTTCATTAGGTTGGTATATTCAATTGCAAAAAATATATCTCTACAAAAACTCATCCCTACCCCCCCTAGAATAGGTGAAAGCTTGAGATATACTGTCCTCTTAACCATCTGTTTCAATTCAGTTAAATTCATCCACAATTTATTTACAAGAAGCAACCAAATTTAGCTCTTTACACTGTTGCCTCACAATTCTGCACATCCTAACCCAGGCCACTTACAAGCTGTGTGGCTTTGGTCAAGTTAATCCAACTCCCTGGGTCTCAGTCTCTTCAACTGTAACACTAAAACATTCACATAACACTTGACAGGGTGCAAAGCACTTTTCACAAGCGTTTTCTTATTTATTCCTCACAACTGCCCTATTGGGGTAAGTATTATTTCTAATCCCATTTATCAGAACAGGGGTACGGGAAGATTAATTTGCCCAAGTAATGAAAACCATGGTGGAGTTAGGATTTGACCCTCAAGGCCCCTGAGGATCTTTCCAGCTCTGGAAATCTATGTAATTTTACAATCTCCTTGTCTATTTGGGAAGGCTTCCCATTCAATATGGTGGCATTTTTTCTTGATTGCTGGGAAGTCCCGTTTACAGTACCTTAACTGCTGCCTGGCCATCACTCCTTGCTAAAGAGCACTGCACTGGGCCACGTACTTTCTGAATTCAGGAGTGGTCATCAGGCATAGGCATTAGGACAAAAAGATCTCAAAGAGTCTATATACAACCAGCTTGGTCAATCAATAAATATGCATATTTACATACTTATATACCAAATTATCAGCCATATATTATCTGTTCTTATCACTTGGAAGTATTACTCATTTAATTGATTTCTTCCCTAGACTATTACTATAAGAGGGCGGGAACTTGCTTAGCTTACTTGCCTAACAGCATACCTTAAGTACACAGTACATGCTTTAAAAACATGTGTTAAATTAATGGATGAGCAAGAGAGATACAAGTATAAGGGTGTGGAGAGAAATGATATTTATTGAGCATTTACCATGTAGCAGACGTTATGCTAGGCAACTGGCTTAGTGTAATTCTTTTAATCCTGACAATATGGGAGGTGTCATTATCCCCATTTCACAGATGAGGAGATGGAGGTTCAGAGAAAATTAGCTTAAGGTCACATAAGCTCCTTTAACTGAAGAAGTCTTGTGGAGCCAAGAAGCACTGCTTTCTTGAAACCTCCAAGTCATTCACTACTGTATAGACAGAAAACATGTCAGAGAGCAAGCTGGCTGCTAAATAAAGCATGTTGTTCCAATACACGGAGGCAAATCATCACCTGATGATATACAGTCATTTTCCTGTTTTATTTGGTGACAATGTTTCATAATCAGGAAATGTGGCAGAGGTGGATGTAACATTAGGAATGGCATGGTTGGATATAGAAGAATTATGTATGACTATTTTGTTCTGCAACTAAGAAATGCCTCTTTGTTAAAACTATTGGTAAATGGATTTCAAAATGGATGACTACTATCCACATCACAGTCACATCCAGACCTCTACTATCTCAACAAAGCTTCTTGCTCTTGCCCTCACTTTCTGTTGTGTTATGTCTAAGCCAACTATTCAACTACTCATTATTCAGGGACTGCCCCTTCGGCCCTGGAGCAAACACTTCCCTGGACCTGAGGAAGATGTTCTGAGCAGGTCAACAGCAGAGAGGAATCTCTTTTTCTATGTAGGCGAAGGAGCTCCTGAACTCTGGAGGGCAATCCCAGTGAGGCAAGGACCTGTTGGGGCACATGCGCCACTCCATTTAGTGACAGTGAGTGTTTGTCCTTCCTTTTTATTTTTTTTTAATTTATTTGTTTTTTTCTTTTTAAGCAGACCAAGTGATAATCCATTGAGAATGTGAGGCTAAACCACTTTTCCTATAGAGTTTTTAAATTGCGCCTCTGAGAAGGAGTTTGATACAATTCAATGACTGAAGTAATACCTTTGTCCATTTGAGCATTAAATGGCCCGTTGAAATACAGCTTAGTTAGAGGGAATTTCAGAAAATACTACTTTCTAATTTTTTTTTTGTATTTTATTTCTCTCCCAGCTGACTAGAGCTGAGCTTGGAAAACGCAGCTCAATCACTTTCCACAGCCTCTCAGGTCAGCCTCTCACCAGTGTTAATTAAATACAACCCCCTTAGAGTACGAGAGGTTAAGTGAGAGCAACATAGCGTTCTTCTCCAATACATTACTGTGAACACAAATGGCCATAATCTGTTTATAAGAAGGCTTCTTTGAGCACCAAGGTCTCACTAATGAAAAATTATAAGAGGAAAAACAACATAATGTGACAACTGTTCATAGCAAAATACATTTTAAACTACCCATTTCCATATCCATTGTGCTTAAATAACACATACCATAAAGGAAATCGGTGTAACAGATGGTTTCAGCCCTGCGTAGCAAATGCAGACGAGTTTTCAGTATGATAAAGTGAAACTGTAAAAGCCAGTGCAAAATTCAGTCAATCTCTTATCTAAAAGTCTTCCTTCCCCTCAAGAGAGAGAATCTTTCCCTAGCAGCTACAAGTATTAGTGTATTTTCTCTTTTTAGCAGATGCTGTATCTTCTGTGGCACAACTTGAACAAACTCTAAAACTAGGAAATTGCTGAAATAACAACTCTGTACTAGCCATTTTAAATTAGAAAAGTCTCTTTAAGCTACCAGGTTTATGGTTCTAAAAAGTTTCATACACTGTCCAGAGCTATTTGTAAACTAAATCATTTAAAATAAAGCTCTTTAATACTCTATAATTAGTCTTGTCTCTCTGAACATGACTTTACTGTAAATGCTTCTTCCTGACTCTCCTATTGTCCCAAGATTCCTGAGAAGAAAGCAGCCAAGCGATAATTCAACATTATTGCTGCTTCAGTGCACTAATCGCTTAAAGAGCAGCAATGACTCTGTGCTCTCTGCCCCACAGCTCCCACAGCCTCCTGGCCTGAGGCAGGCATCCCGACCCAGCAACGTCCAGATGTCAAGAGGAATCCCCAGCTCCTGATGCAGCAGGCGCTCCATTCCAGTATGGTCAAACATCTGCTTCATCTGCTGGCATGCAACCTGCTGAACATGCTCAGAGGGCAGCACAGGCTGGGGACGGGCAAGGACACACTCCCCAGCTACTCCAGAAGACTCATCGAAACTTCGAAATTATAGGACAGCACTGGAAACTCTCAAAAGAATAGAGCTCTGGCATTCAGCAAAAACATTCTAAGCATTTTCCTCAAAAAAAAGTTACAGAATAAGATAAGACAGATTTCATGATAGTTCTTCTTATTCTTGTTAAATTCTGTTAGGTTTAAAGTTTCTTCTGGACAGTTAGCTGGAAGTTTGGAAAATACATGAACTCTTTGGGATCCGAGAATGTCATGTTGACTTTGAAATTTTTCCCTTTTGTAATTTAATTACATCACTTTAAATTCATTTGAATATTATAATGAGGGGAATAAGTTATGTAAGAAAGCTTCTAAATGACTGTGCTCTCTACGTACCAGTCAGCAGAGTTTAAAGCCAAGAATCCTGGGCAAGAAGTAAATTTTAAAAGGCACTTAAATCATCTATTACAGTCTTATTTTGTTTAATAGATGAATAATCTGATCCAAGTCACTTAACCCATCTGAGTCTCACCTACTTCTTCTAAAATATAGGGATAATATTAAAGCACGTTTGTTATAAAGCCTAAGTACAAATTGCCTATTAAACTGTAAAAGACAAAAGACTATATAATATGTATTATGTATATGTATGCATATGCATATGTTTATATTTTTCTTATATCTATTTGGTTTGGTTTTTAGAAAGAAAGTCTGGATTCTTTTGTAATATCCAGTTCACACATCAAATGCAAGTTCTCTGCTGAGAATGATTACACTCATCCTATGGGATCTCAATAAATAGCATCCCATAAAAACTAATGAAAAGCTCCCAGGTCCTCACCAAATTTCACATTTACTTCACTCTGAAAGATAGGCTTATATACTATTACAGTCAGAAATAATACTCCTTTACTGAAAGCCAGAGTATATGGTGTGCTTAATACAATTGAAAAGATGAGCCTGAGGAGAATTGTGACTGTTCTAGCCAAAAACGACTGGCTAGAATAAAAGTCTCAGTTTTGAAGATCAAAGTGAAACAAAAAACTGAGGATAAACAACCAAACAGGTCTCAATTTTTAAAAATCTGCCCATCCAGATTCATGTGGATGGGTAGATTGGTAGGTGGGATATTTCTGTTAAGATGAGTAAGATTTGCAATCCCAACTCTTTATTATTTACTAGACTTCTTTCTTATTTTCTCCTTTCCCCACTAGAATGTAAATTCCACGAGGGCAAGGACTTTGTTTTATTTACTGATATTTTCCCAGTATCTAAAACAGGTTCACTCAGCCTCAGCACTACTGATATTTTGGGCTGGCTAATTCTTTGTTGCGGGGGGCTGCCCTGTGCGTTGTAGGGTATTCAGCAACATCCCTGGCCTCTACCCACCAGACGCCAGTAGTATCTCCACTCCCTCTCCCAGTCATAACAATCACAAAGGTCTCCAGACATTGTCAACTGAACCTAGGGGGCAACAGTGCTTCTGGTTGAGGACCACTGGTCTAGACAGTACCTGGCACTTAATGGCACCAAATAAATATTTGTTGAATAACTGAATGATTGAATTTGTTATGCTTGGATTTTCATACAAACTTTTTCAAATTTCCTAAGCATGATCATTTATAAACTCCCTTTTAAAGGCATGATTTTGATTGAACTTTAAGATATGAGTGTTATGTCATTGTAACAGTCTTATTCAAAGCTAACAAGTGTAATTTTAAGTAGCAAGAATTTAAAAAGAAAAGATGTAATACTTCTTTCTTTAATTTAAATGAATAAGTGAATTAGAGTAAAAACTTGATAAATATCTCAAAAATGGATTTTCTAGATTCAAAGCAGCTCTATTTCAAACTGGCTTCAAATGAGCACTGTATGTTTGCCTTTGTAGTGTTTGAGATAGTCAATACACATATATACATTTTAAGCAATAAAACTTTCATACACATCTAGCATTTACTTATTTTTGTTTTAGTTCATACTGCTCAAGGTCAATAGCATTAGGGAAATCACTGACAAGGTACCAAGGATTGTGGTCTAGGTCAATTTATATATCATGACCTCGAAGGTTGGTTACAGGTATTATAGCTGGTGATACAAGAGAAACACACAGTAAGGAGTGAACTCAATGCAGTTTACTGGAAATCAAAAAGTCTCATTAAAGTCTTTGCTTCACAAAATGACTAAGAGGGTGCAGGTCTTGGGAAATTTATTTGGCTTTATTTTGCCTCCATTTGTTAGTCTATTAAAAGGAAATGCAAATACTTAGCTAACCTGCAATAAATGATTATAAATATACAGGAATTGGTGTTTATAAAATTGGAAAAAAATAATGTTAAATTAATTCTTCTCAATTAGATTCAAGATGACCCTACTGATGTCATCAATTATAAGGGAGGAATGAAAGAATGGAACAGAATGACTTTTTAATCTACACAGCAACCAGTACAGAGTAAATAGTAGATGTTTAGTGCTTTTTTATTTACATTTAATTGAGAAAAGAATCCATTACTAGTGCTTGGAAGATACATAAGAGATTCTAGTTATTGTCCTAATCCTAATGATCTAGAACAGTCAAAACAAAGCAAGATATTTTCACATCAGTACAGAAAGCTTAAATTGTTACAAATTTTCCCTGAATTTACAATTTAGATGGATTTGCACAAACATGCGTATCTTCAGCATATGAACTTTTATGTAAATAAGAAAAGAATTGGCAGAAAGGAAGAATTGACAGAGTAGTAACAACCATGTGCTAGCCTTACTGGTCAAAAGTCTTCTCCCTCCACTGGAGCTATGAGGGGAATCCAGCCAACTGTAGCTTCTTAATCTCTTTTAATCAAACTATCATTAAAAAATATATTTAGATTGGAAGAATTAATATTGTTAAAATGTCCATTCTACCCAAACTGATCTACAGATTCAATGCAATCTCTTTTAAGATCCCGATGGTATTTTTTACAGAAATAGTAAAAGCGATCCTAAAACTGATATATAACCACAAAAGACCCTGAATAGCCAAAAGCAATCTTGAACAAGAAGAACAAAGCTAGAGCCATCACACTTCCTGATTTCAAAATATATTACAAAGCTACAGTAATCAAAACAGTATGACACTGGCATAAAACAGGTATAGAGACCAATGGAACCGAATAGAGAGCCCAGAAATAAACCCACACATGTGCAGTCAAACGATCTTTGACAAACGTAACAAGAATACCCAATGGGGAAAGGATAGTCTCTTCAATAAATGGTGTTGGGAAAACTGAGTATCAACATGCAAAATAATTAAATTGGACTTTTATCTTAAAACATACACAAAAATTAACTTGAAGTGGATTAAAGACTTAAAGGTAAGATCTGAAACTTTCAAGTACATATCCAAAGGAATTAAATCAAGATCTCAAAGAGGTGTCTTCACTCCCATGCTTATTGCAGCATTATTCACAATAGCCGAGGCATGGAAGCAACCTAAATGTCAATTGACGGATAAATGGATAAAGAAGATGTGGTATATAAATAAAATAGAATATTATTCAGCCTTAAAAAAAGAACGAGGAAATCCTGCCATTTGCAACAACATGAATGAACTCGCTAAGTGAAATAAGCCAGACACAGGACAAATACTATGTGATACCACTTCTATGAGGAATCTAAAATAGTCAAACTCACAGAAACAGAGAGTAGAATGGTGATTGCCAGGGGCTGGGGGAGGGGAAATGGGAGGTATTAGTGAGGGGGAACAAAGTTTCAGCTATG
Organism: Equus przewalskii; assembly: GCF_037783145.1. Lineage (NCBI taxonomy): Eukaryota > Metazoa > Chordata > Mammalia > Perissodactyla > Equidae > Equus > Equus przewalskii. The sequence continues at coordinate 84,842,740 of NC_091836.1, forward strand.
CAAAATTAATAAGTCCTAGTCAACTACTGTATAGCATAGAGTCTATATTAATAATACTGTATTGTTTACTTAAAAACTTACTGAGAGGGTAGATTTTATGTTAAATGTTCCTACCACAGAAAATAATAATCATGGTAGGCGAAAATTTTTGGAGGTGATGGATATATTCGTGGCATAGATTGTGGTATGGTTTCACAGATGTATACTTATACCCAAACTCATCCAGTTGTATATTTCAAATAAGTACAGCTTTTTGTATGTCAATCAGACCTCAATAAAGTGGTTTAAACAAATGTTTTTGTCCTGCTCAGTCTGTTCTGTTACCTGAGATTTCAGAATATTTCATCACACCTTTTCCTGATTTAGATTTCCTAAATGCTGTATATCCTAACTTATTCTATGGTTGGAAATTGGAGTGAAGCATTTTCTAAAACATTAGCATGTTTTGCTTTCAAACCTTCCAATATATCCTTAATCACTTCATCTCTCTGATTTCCAAGGTAGCTCATTATAACACATACAGATATATGATACATAATATCAACCAAAGAATATCTCCAAACTTCAATTTGGTAAAAAGAGGAATAGAAATACCTGTCTCTACTTTAGAAACCATTGCACCTTACAAGCAGTCTATTTAAATACAATATTCACACACTGGGAGCTCCCTGTTGAGTGGATTCATTAGTGAGGCTGGAGTTAAATGAATGTTGGTGGAAATCTTACATTAGGAAAGATAGAGGACTGCACTTATTTTGTAATTCCAAGGCCCTGGGCTCCTGCTAAACCGTCTCTGCAAGTCTGACTGAACATGCCATCAATCAAATAACTTAAACACGGTGATTAACAGAACTTATGTGAGAAGAGCCATACTCTCTCAACTTTTAGATATTACCTTAAAGGCAACTGAAAATCAAATTTCTAAAAGAAAATCCAGTTTAACCAATGTTTTAATTTGCGGATTGGTATAAACTTATTCTGTTTCATTGAATACAATAAGTCAGATTTCCAAACATTAGGAAGTATGTTCACATTTTGTGTCCTTTTCTGATCTATCTTTCTCTAACCTCCACCAGGATTCACTCAGTACCTGTTGTTTTCCTTAAGAAGCCTACCTAGAACTGAAAAGTTGTTTGCAAGAAATATTGCCTCCTAAATACAGAACACTTGACCGAACATATCCAGAAAAAATGTTTTAAAAGAAGCTTGAGGGGCCAGCCCCGTGGCCGAGTGGTTAAGTTCACATGCTCCACTTCGGCAGCCCAGGGTTTCACTGGTTTAGATCCTGGGCACAGATCTAGCACTGCTCATCAAACTATGCTGAGGCAGTGTCCCACACAGCAGAACTAGAGGGACCTACAACCAGAATATACAACTATGTACTGTGGTGGTTTTGGGGAGAAGAAAAAAAAGAGGAAGATTGGTAACAGATGTTAGCTCAGGGCCCATCTTTAAAAAATTAGAAAATTAAAAAGAAAATAAAAGAAGCTTGGGTCCCAGGTGACCACCAAAGACAAAATTCATTAATTCATTTTACCAAATACTGTGCCAGGCAATATCGAGGATTCAACAGTAAACAGAAAAGACAAAAATCCCTGAATTCAGTAGCTTACATTTCGATAGATTAGAGCTGCCCCTCAGAAGCACTTAGGCAGGAAAGCTAGAGTAGAATTGACTGCTTATTGGGACATTGGAAAGATTTTTTCTATTCTGATGGAAATCTAAAACATGTCTCATTATCCCATTTACTGTTCAAAACTACCTTGAGAATAAATATTATCTCCTCTTAACAAAGAAAAACTGAAAAAAGAAGGCAATTCAAGAACAGTACAAGACAACATAGGAATTAAGTAATAATGGAAACTCTAATCCATGATTCTGATTCCAAAGTGGAGCTCATTCCATTAGTCCACAGCTCATCTAATCCCAGCTGTAAGGGTCCTCACAAGTTCCATCACACTTAAAATCAAAGTGGGTGAGGGAAGGCTGATTAAGAGAAAAGCAAGCATTTCTCCTCAAAGCACAAACCCAAGGTTGGCATCCTCAAAAAAAGCTTTGAATCAATGCATTCCTTTTTCTCCATTAGGTAGCCAGTAATTGGTCACTCTAATTAACTCTTTATTCAACTCTCTATTAGAAATCACAACCTCCAAATCCTACCCAGCAAAGCTAACTGACCCTCTCATTCCTCTACAGCATGTTTACAATTGCAAACAAGAAGACAGAGTATGAGCCAGAGAAGAGCATCCACACACGGTATCATAAAGATTCAGGCTGGAACTGAAATAGAAATAGAGCATTCCCAGGGTTGACGGGCACTTCTTCACTTTCCATTTATAGCGTGAAATTTGACAATATCATTTAAATAAAATATGTGTTTGTATTCACTTTTGCAAAAACTTCAATTGTTCTCCTCCATCTTTGTAAATTTGGCAAGACTTTAACAGTTTCATTTAAGAATAACTTATGGTTGATAGGTTTTCCTAATGTTTAAGGCTCTAATTAAACTCCTTTCCCCTAATCTTCCCTAACCTATACATAATGCCTATAAAAGTGAAAATGTAATTATATTGATATTTTTAAATTTTTCATATTTACTTCCTCTCATTTAGGCAACCACCCATACTATCATTATAAGACCTTGTCTGTTAAAATATGTTCCAACTAAAGCTTGGTAGGCTTTGAATGCTCGATAAAAATCATTCTCTGAGGCTAATGAAGACAGAAACTCTGCCTGTAACAATATTAAGTTTGTTTTCTCTGGTGATTCAGAGAAGTGAGCAATCTGTCAGTAATACACTGAGTGAAATTACTTGTCTTGTATGAATAACTGCTGACAGTCACTTTATCTCAGGGCTGACCCAAACATCTCCCTGCTGACAAACAAATTACTATGTCTAACTTCGAAAAGGTAACTAGCTTGTTTTTAATTTTGATTGGGCTTTCAGAATCCCTTAGACATACATTCAGTCCCATCCCTCATTGTATTAAAAAAAAAAAGCAACAAAAAGTGTTTGGCAGGGTGGGGGCAGGTTTGAATTAATGAGTAAGGAAAAAAGGAGGGAAAGAAAAACCCTATCACTTGGAGCTAAGAAAAAGAACTGTTATTGCTTCTTCCCAAGACTGTTATGCAGATAAAACTAGTAAGTGTGTCTACCCAACATTAAGACTGGCAGTGCCGCCAGTGACTGACTGGGTGAGTGAGCACATTACCGAGACAGTATTGTAGGAATTAATTTTCTTCAATAAAGTGATTTTTAAGGCTCATATATTTCACAATCTAAACATATGTCACTGTTTCATAAACAAAATAAATGGATTAAAATAATACATTACCAAAATGCTGACATGTGGAGATATTTTAATTAGAAATTCTTAAGCTGTGTGATATTTAACTGCTGTATTTGCTAAAGAGAAGCATGCATCATTTAATAAGAAGGCATGAGACAGGTGTATCACTTTGCATGATATGGTACCAGATTGTGTTTAACATAAGCTACAACTATGAGGCAACATTACTCCCAATTAAAAACAAAACAAAACAAAATTACTTTAAGGATTCATCCTATTGAAAGTAATCACATAAAATGAATCAGTCTACTAAACCCATTTTTTCACTAAAAAAAAAGTCATTCGGAGCTTAGTCTCTGAGACAATATTTCTTCAGAAACAATCTAACATCTTAGCTATTTAAAGGCCATATTTACATGACTGCCTCATTATACTGGTCCCCCTTCCTTAACATTCTTTTTGACTTACTTGAAGGACCAATGCTAACATCGCTGAGGAAAGCAAATGGCAACTGGTCCTGAAATTTATACGGGTAGAGAATTGGAATAAGTAGCAATATAATATATTGTTTACTGTAGCTAGTGCCCTCTGTTCTCTAAAGGTCAAAAGCACTGTAACCTTAGAATTACAGTTTCTGATTGTTCCCAGGGTTAAATACATTATCAAAATTAATGGTTCTAGCCCCTCAACCTTCAGATATATGAGTATTCATGCCTCCATCTGCTGAACTGTTCAACTAAAAATAGCATTCTTCGGCCTTCTCTCTCCTAATATTGTGCCCCTGAGGCAGAGGAAACCATGCCTTACATCAGCACAGAATACCAAAAAAAAAGTCTTTCCTGAATCTTCCTTATTTCAAAGAAAGGAAGAACTGGAATATGTAAGAAGGGTCTTTACACTTTAAATCCCTTTTCTCTTCTTGATAACAAAATTTCAGGTTTCCAGGGTATAACTATAAATTCTGTTACGATTTAGCCAGGCTCATTAATGTTAGAAGTGACAACCTTTGAAGGACAAACTAACTATAACGTCAGGTAGAGAGGACCAGTCTGCACAATGCACTAGAGGATGTGTGGAGGCTGGGGGTGGGGAGAGGGGGAGGTATGTAAGTGTTGTGGGTTTTTCTCCCTAAAAATCTTTGTTTAGAAATAAAATCAGTTAACACAATTGCAATACTTCCTTAGTATGAACAATTTATCATGTTCATGACTGTTGACAGAGTTATGACATTTTAGCTTGTTGAGGAGGGGAGAAAACCCTAGCTAGAAAAGAAAGTAGACTTTAAAATCAAGAAAGCAAGATATTAAATTTTCTCTCTACTTTTGCTCAGGATTTACAATGTCAGTGTCTGTAGCAGCTTAGATATGGCGTCTACTGTGCTCTTCACGAACGTCCCAGAAAACACGTTACATTCACACCAGGAAGGTGGGAAACCTGCCTTTCAAGTAAGGTCAGTCTTTTCTAACCAGTGTACCATATAAGCAAATAGAGCAAAGGTTTCCTGACATGCAGGAAAAAGGTGCAAAAAATGGAAGCAAGAAACCAGAGCAAGAATAAACAAAAACCCAGGAAACTCTCAAACCAGCCCAACTGAAACTATAAAGCCATCAGGGCTTCCACTGTAATGGGTTCTCTATTTCGACTAATTAAAGTGACAGACACGTGGCATATGTTGTGCTTCCAGATCAGCATTGCTACAGTACTGCATAGATCTGGCACTCACATATATGACATCATGGTTTTCAGAACCCAACAGAAGCCAGATTTGACAGTGTCAGGGGTCACTGATGGTGGGGGTGCAGGGGGTGGGGGGTTGGCGCAAAAAGCCAACCTAAGCAAAAAATTAGTAAAAAAAGGGATTGAGTAGAAAACTGGCTAAGGGAAGGTTGACAGGATGGAACTTATTCTATTAGGAGAAAATAAAAGCCAAAGAAGAGAGGAAGTCTCGACTCTGATCCCAGGCCACCTGCTTTCACATTCTTCCAAGCACTTAAAAGTTTAACAAACTATTTGTCCTGAGCAGGTCAGCTTGCTAACTGTCATCACATAGAAAGGCTTGTTCCTAACGTCCAGTTATCTCTTTGTTTAGCACTCCTAAGCACAGTAGATTTTCAGAATATCCAGAAATATGTCACCTTCTTTACAGCCAAAAGAAAGCCTTAGAAAAGAAACCCCTTCTGCCTGTAAAGAAGACAGCAGATACTCTGACAGTATATGCCTGGTCACGTCTGGTCACGTGGAAACCCCCTGTATACCTCTTATATCAAAGTGAAAAGGAAAGAAGGAGATGGGCAACAAGCCCTGCAACTCTTCCTAAGGCTGCTTCCAAGGTGGTCTTTGATCATGTCCTCTTCTTTCTTCTTAGGAGTGAGTTTTCTCTATCATTTTCCAAAAACGCAGGTTCAAAAGCAGTAGAGAAGAAGATAATGTCAAAGGGACACTTTATTGATTACACACTATTTGATATGTATCGACTGGCAGAACCAATAGGAGCTGAATATACAACTTTGTTGGATGTAATTATTTTCTTTTTTTGAATTGAATTTCCCATCCCAGGTTAGCATGTAAAATTTAGTCTTAGATCTAACTCAGAAAGTTAAAGTGTGTTTCAGTCTGAGGTAACTTGTCTCCATTTTTTTTTTGGGATTCAACACATAGCTGGCAACTCTCCAGTATCTGATAGTCCCAGAGAGGGCCTCCATTGATACAGGAGAGGAATGAAGCATGAAACTGGAGAGAGGACGACTGGGTCTCTGTAGCAGAAAAGGGCTTAGTTTTCAAAAGAGCCACATGAGCCATCTTTTCCCAAGTAGCAAGAATATCCCACAAAAACAACAAAGAGCTTTACTGGAAGTTAAATATGAAAGGGATACTACAGAAATTTAGGGGCAAAAAGCCACCAGTCAGACCCAGGCACCCATTCTGACTTCAACCTGAGAAAACTAACTTAGGAGATCTGAATTAGGCAGAATTAGAAATCCTGGGTGATAAGTCTGACTCCGTGAATATTTTGTAGCCTTGGTTAAATAACAACCTCTCTGAACCTCCTTTGCTTTGTCTATACATGCAGGATCATATTTTATCAACTTTACAGCATTGTTATATGGTCAAATGAAATTTTTAAAAATGTTGAAGTGTTTTTTAAACACTATACAGAACTATACGTTAAAAAAAGGAAAAGAGTGGGGCCAGCCTGGTGGCATAGTGGTTAAGCTCACGCACTCTACTTCAGCGGCCTGAGGTTTGCGGGTTCAGATCCCGGGTGTGGACCTAGACACTGCTCATCAAGCCATGCTGTGGCAGTGTCCCACATACAAAATAGAGGAAGATTGGCACAGATGTTAGCTCAGCAACAATCTTCCTCAAGCAAAAAGAGGAAGATTGGCAACAGATGGTAGCTCAGGGCCAATCTTCCTCACCAAAAAGAAAAAAAAAGTAAAAGAGTAAGGGAAATAAAGACAGTTTTAAAGATACTCTTAATATAAAGAATTTGCCTAAATATATAGCAATAATAAACCTAATTCAGGGGCATTGGTTTCGGGTTTGCCTTTTTCTCTGAAAAAAAAAGGAGCAAAAATCAGCCTCCTTAGGAGGAATAAAAAGTGAAAGATTATGTTTTAAAGTTTAGTTTGAGTGCTTGCCACTTTTTCAAAAAGCCTAGACTATGACCGAACAATCCAGTCCCCCACCCAATGAAGCGCCAATGGAAGCATTCATACCTCAATCTGTTTGTGGTTGTAAGAGTGGCCACCACCATGTTCAAAGGTGTCCAAACTCCTGCCAAAACGGTCACTTAGGCCCTTTAGCCTTGGGTTAATTTGTGGGTGGGAGACATGACCCTTCTGTTTAGTAGCATATTCAGAAAAAAAAAAGACAAAACATACTGTCAGAACTCATGAAACAGAACACATATTTCTAAATCCAGGGTAAAGACCACATCAAAGTCTAGAAAGTAGAAGGTTTAGGACCCAGACCCTCTTTCACAGAAACTTCGTTATAGGATTGAACAATGGTATTGGTTCTTACTTCTGCCTCTGAGAAGAAACGGTAAAGCACAGCTATGGGAAAAGGAGAAACAGATCCATTTTACTCTGAGGGGGCTTTTGTAGAGTTTTACCAACTGCAGTAAGTTCCAGTGTTAGTTGTGGAAAAGGGGGAGGTTTGGAAGAGAGGTAGGGCTGCTACTCCTGTTACGCAAATTTCTAGCTCTGCCAGGCAGTTCATAACAGGTAATATCTTCAAGGCTTTCTGGATGAGGCTTACAACAAAAACCTCTCAAAGTATTGCAAAAGTTCTTTACTTGTAAGGCTCAAATGATGTTTTTTCATGGCAAAATATTTGTACATTTTCTGTGTTCAAGTCATACAGGGAATGGCAAAGAAGAAATAAAAATGCCTAGCCAGATGCTATTCCCTAGATTATTTAAGAAAACATAAAAATAATCACAGTAAATTATAAGAATAAAAAACTATCTTTAAACTTTCCACTGTATTGAAATTTAAGTTGTTTATTATCATATATTTTCTAAATCGTCAAATACTGAATGTTTAACCATTATTTTAATGACATTATCTTTGTATTAAAATATATATTCACATTCAAAGTCAATTTCCCATCAAAATGGCAGTTGTAGAAGGATGTAAAGATGACCTAGCCCTACTGCAAACCCCTCATTTTACTGTGAAGAAGATAAAGTGCAAATGATTTTTTATTCAGCTTCCAAAATACTTTGTCTCCAAGATTAGCTTTATAAGTAAAGAACATTAACCCAGAACTTGGTCAGACACCGTGCCCAGAGTTTTGACTCACATGAAGACGAGGATGAGGACAAGGATACTCATATTCAGGGACAGTATGTTTATATTTTACCAAATAGCTAAAGTAATTTGGCAATAAAAACCCCAATTCTATGAGCTGCAAGAAGGAAAACATCCCACATAATGTTCTGTTTTGACTCTTATGAGTAAAAGCTAATCTGGACATAAATGGAGATGTGGATGAAAAATTGATAAGGAAAAAGCATACATATCCACTAACAACTAGCCATAAAAATTGTAAAACCATTAACTCACCTGATAGAGAACATATAGCACTAAATCATAATGTCATTTTTCCTTTAAAAATATTGAAACTGGCAACATTCTCTTCTATTTGCAGTATGTAAGTACACAAGGTGTTAATCCTTCTAGGCTATGCTTAAAAAATTATTTAACATTCAGGCTATTATTTAGCATACAGCTGGTTAGCAGTTTTCCACCAAAGTCCTGGCTTGTATCCCACGTTTTTTTCTTCTGGCACTTACCTGGAGCTGTAAAGGGCTGAGTCCAGAAGCAGCAGCAGCTGCCATTGTTGATGGAATGAACTGTACGGGGTAGTTATCACCTGTCAGAAAGAACAATGCATGCAGGTTTAGACAATGCACAGGGAATCGCAGCAGACAAGTACAAACATGGTCCTTGGATTGCCTGAGCTTTACCACATTGCTCTAAGCCCAAACATCTGCAGAAACAAAGGGCTGAGTTGGGCACAGACTTGCAGTGCTGCTTTGGAACTTTTTGTTAACAGATAGCTGGTAGGCAAACTGGCAAAACATGAATGTGATGTTAAAAAAATTAAATGTGCAATTCAAGCATGTTCACTCCACTACAAATCTTGTAATACATCATTTTTTTAAGAGTAAAAAAATATGTTAAAGCCAGGCTGACACTCAGTTCACTGAGAAAGCTTTAAGGCTTTTATAATAGAACAACAAAAAGTTTTGGCAAGGCAGAGTATTAGAGTCCAAAAAAGATTATGAGCTATTGACTGTCCATAACCCTAAACTTTATTTTATAAAAAATAAAGAAAGAATTTTAAAAATGCAACCTCTTCAACTTGATAGGGGTGAGAGGGAAGCTAATCTTATCTGCCAACATTCTGTGAAATCCCTAGTATCTCAACAGGAGTGGAAACCATATTTTTTTGGATTAACTTCTGGCGGAACCCAGTACAGAATCATGTGCACTAGGCACTTGTCACTTATCCTCTGATGATGATTTGATTAAATTATCACAGATTTTACGTGGGATGTCTGCATTAAAAGTCTGGTAGAGAATGGGCATGGTTCAGCAGAGATCAGTGTTACATCCCTGCATGTAGCATGCAGTCATGTTTCTGAGTCCAGATCACTCCTAAATAGGGGGAGGAAGTATCTTCTTTGACCTAAGAACACAGGCTGTGTGCCATGACCTCCAGAACCAAGAGATGTGATGAGGAATGTATTGTGATAGTGGCAACTGAAATCAAAATACTTGTAGATAAATTACACAATATCAGTGATTTAATGGAGTAGCCCTTTGGCTTCAGCTACTTATTTAAAGTCAGTGTTATGTACTCTCTCTAGGCTATATTTTAATAGGCTGTTCCTCCACACGTTTTTGACATTTATAATAATCGTGCTGTTTTCCATGAACTTTTCCACACTGAAAGCGGAATATAATAATGAAGAGACAGTGTAGAAAGAATCACAATAATAAATGTAGTCAACTGGAAAGCAATAAAACCTCTTTTTTCTGCATGGGCACTAATACCTGGAGCCTTCCTGGTGCCCCTGGTTTCTTGGAACTCATCCTGCTTGCCACATGAAGTGTTACTCAGCTGGCCCAATGTAAATGTTAAGTTGCTTTCACTTTTAACAAATTGTTAGCTTCTAATCTACACAGTCTCTTTGCATCATATCCATAATACCTCATCAGACCATTGAGCACAGTGTGTGCTTGTACACAGTCCAGTAACAATTGGCTTCTGATTGCATATGGAGCGCTGCTACAATGCATTCACTAACACTATATTGTGCTGGTCTCCTATGGAGTAACATTCAAAATATCTGATCTTGTTTCTCCCCTTCCATGAGGTTGATTTTGGTTTGCAGTGCTACAGGAACTTTTTAAAAAAGATAACTAGGCCAAATTATTTTTTATATTAAATGACTGTTGCTTTATGCTTAAATAATTCTACTGATCTTCTTGATATTTAAATGAAATTATCTAAAGAAAGAATATCCTAATCTAAGTCAAATAGTATTTCTTTGGTCAATACCTTATCAGGTTAAAAAAAATCACAAAACGATGCTGAATTAATGATGCTTCAAAAATAGGGAAAAAAATCATCATTCCAGCCATCAACATGGACTGCCTCCCAGAACACTTTAGAGCTGTTCTTTCTTTAAATATCATGCATTATTCATACTAACTCTAAACCACAACCCCCTCCCTGTAAGTTTAATACCAGTTGCTTTATTTGCACTAAAACATTTTTCATGTCAAACATATTTAAAAAAATCAAACTCTAAAAGAATTCCCTGGGGCACTCCTTTTTTCATAGCTGTCATGCTTCTATGCTATGAAATAGCTGAACTTTTTTTTTATACTTTTTGGCTTGCCAGTTAATTTATTACTATCTTACCACACCCTGTAGTACTCTCCAGCTCACCTGCTGGCTACAAACAGCTTTCTTTCCACTGCTGACAAGCATATTTTTAAAATGTTCTTAACTTTTCTGCTGGTCTGAATCTGTATATCTGAGTATAATCTTTGGAAAGCTATTTCTCTAGAACACGTCATTGTATCAATACTAAAAGTAAAAATGAATACATTAGAGCGACAGAGTACATCACAGTGAATGATCAGAAGAGAGAGAAAGGAAAAGGCAGGAGAGGGAGCAGATAAGGGCAAAGAAAAGAGCGAGTGTAAGAGCAGAGGAGACAAATGGCAGAGGGAGGGGGATTTAGGGTATTGTGAAGTTTAAGTTTTTCATAACAAAGTTACGTGCTTAACCCCCCTTTAATTTTCTCTTGGTAAGAGTCGATCAAGAAAAAGTTCTCAGTAGCTGACTTGGCAAGGAATCAGTCAACATGTTGTAGCAATTTTTTTCAAATTTGTCTCTGGATTTGAAATGCTTGCGTGAGGACCCATTCTTTAAAACTTTGTACAAAGGAAGACGAAGCCTGTTGGGACAGGTCGGCTTTTGGCACTGCTGTAATCTGGCCCTTGCTACCTCTAGTGCAAGGAGACAACCTCCAAAAGCCAATTTGGGAAATGATGCCATCCCATAGATCCATCTTTCCAGCCTTATAGATTTTCCAACTGACAATTTTCATTTGAAGATTACAGAAAAAATACGAAACAGGGTTTAAACCCATGGAAAAGTTGCCTGATATTAGTTTCACTTGTCACGATACACACGTTTCTTTGGAATCAAAGCAGCTCTACAGCAAGAGTCCCTGAATGAGAGAAAGCACATTTTTTAATTTTCAGAGAAACTGAAGTGAAGCCAAAACTTATTAAGATAAACACAGGAAAAAGGGGAGCTTGTACTGAGAAAGTAGGACCCATTAGACTCAGGCTACCTCCTGCAAGAACACTGCTAGTTTGCGTAATTCAGATGTAAATTCCCTTTTTGTAAATATACCGTGTCCAAGATTCCAAGATTGAGGCAGGATCTCTTCTTCTTCTTCTTCTTCTTTTTTTTTTTTTTGGAGGAAGATGGGCCCTGAGCTAACATCTGTTGCCAACCTTCCTCTCTTTTTTTTCTCCCCAAAGCCCCAATACATAGTTGCATATTCTAGTTGCAGGTCCTTCTAGTTCTTCTATGTGGGATGCCACCTCAGCATGGCTTGATAAGCGGCATGCAGGTTCACACCCAGAATCCAAACCAGTGAAGCCCTGGGCCACTGCTATGCTGCCAGGCTAGCCCCGTAAATTTCACTTTTTATTACAGTCAAAAATCTCGTGGGCAAAATTCTATCCATTTACTTTGATTCTTCAGAAAGACAAGGAACTGGGATGGTTGTAGTCCTCTGAGACATTAACGTCAGATATTAACCTATTGAAGAAATCATTTAGAAAGCTTGAGAGGAGTAGAGAAGAAAAACACATTAAACTAGGAGACAGAACCCTAAGATTCTTCAGTAACCAGGTCAATGTGAGACTCTAATTCATGCCTCATTTTCCACCCTCCAAAACAGAAGAAAAATACACTACACATTCCGAACTATCTCACAGATTTTTGTGTGGTGGAATCATAGGATAATGGTAAATTACTTAAATTGCCAAACAACTTATAGATAGACCCCACTTTTATGAGCTACTGTTATTCTTGCTACAATATGGAAATATTTCAGTCACAATCACCAATATAGACTCAGAGATGCCACTGTGTATTTTGCTTGGATATAGGAATTAAAATAGCAAAATATTACAACTTCTCTATATTCTAACGGACTGCCATAATCAACCTGAATTTACCTTTATGAGATACCACACTGTAGCAAAAGTTAGCAGTTAATGGGTGACACATGTAGAATTCTAAAAATAAAACCTTCAATTTGTTCTGAGAAAAAGTGCACAAAAAGATTATAGTATATTGCTGAGATCACTATGCTTTTATTTCTCTTGCTAAATTTCTCCTTCTCTATTCATCAAAGAGTAGATCAATGATGAGACGAGTCTTGATTGCAGCACTTTTTCTAAGAGGATCTGCATTGTTTTTCATACTTTTCTTTTTTGAGGAAGATTAGCCCTGAGCTAACATCTGCTGCCAATCCTCCTCTTTTTGCCGAGGAAAACTGGCCCTGAGATAACATCTGTGCCCATCTTCCTCTTCCTCTACTTTATATGTGGGACGCCTACCACATAGCATGGCTTGCCAAGCGGTGCCATGTCCAGACCCGGGATCCGAACCAGCCAGCCCTGGGCCGCCGAAGCAGAACGTGCACACCTAACGGCTACACCACGGGGCCAGCTCCTGTTTTTCATACCTTTAAAGAAGCTAAGAATCAAGAACCAATCTTAATTTCTTCACTTATTTCATAGATGCATCCAGGCCCTTGGCCAATCACATGAAAATCCATGGAATTTGTCACAACAGCAATTAAAGAAATGAGTGTAGATGAACGATATAAATCCATCCTCATTACAGGAAATCAACTTAACAGAACAACTCAAAGCTCATACTTTACTGACAGCTCATCAATGATAGAGCCTTCATATATGAAGGAGGGCACAATTAAAATAATCTGGATCTCCATAAAACTAGGTTAGTTTACATGGGTGAACATATTTCTTTCTTGGACCTCAATACTGTTATTTAAAAATAAGAGTACCAATCTGAAGAACCTCAGAAATACTTTGATTTCAAGCAGATAGATTTAATTAATCAAGTATTCTAGCAATAGTGACTACACACCTCTGTTTCAATATTCTGGAAGAGGTGGAAATGGCTAGCTTTACAAGATGTCATTTTGATAACTCCAAACATATAAATCACATTTTTTTCACAGCAAAAAAAAAGCTAGACTTTTCTTAATGTCATACAAACTTAGACCAGGTCTGCAAAAGTGTAAAACATCAAATCAGAGAACTTCAGTCTGAATTCTCTATTAATTTCTACATTTGAAAGCTTAGAAAAGTTAATCAACTTCTTTGACTTTTAGTTTCTTTTTTTCTTTTAACAAAATAAAGATAATGCCACTTATATCTCTGAGTTGTTATGAAAATTAAATAAGAATATATGTATGTACATATATACATACACATATGTATACATACACATACATATCTTGGAAAATAAATGGTGGTCAATAAATGCTAACTGAAACAAAGGAATTAAAAAGAAGCATTAGGTAACGATTGTACACTAACAAATTAGGTGGTCTAGAAGAAACAAACAAATTCTTTGAAACATACAAATTACCTAAACTGACTCAAGAAGAAGTAGAAAATATCAACAGACCTATAACAAGTAAAGAGGTTGAACCAGTAATCAAAACCTCCTAACAAAGAAAAGTCCTGGACCAGATGGCGTCACTAGTAAATTCTACTGAGTATTTAAGAAAAATTAACACTAATCCTTCTCAAAATCTTCAAAAGAATTGAACAAGAGGGAAACACTTCTCAACAATGAGGTAATGAGGCCAACATTACCTTGATATTAAAGCCAGATAAAGACATCACAGGAAAAGAAAATTACATATCAATATCCTTTATGAATATAGATGCAAAAAACCTCAACGAAACATTAGCATATTGAATCCAATAGCATATTAAAAGGATTATTCACCATGACAAAGCAGAATTTATCCCAAGAATGCAAGGGTGGTTCAACATTAAAAGAAAATATCAATGTACTACATCACATTAATAGAAAAAAAGGGGAAAAATATGGATTATCTCAATTGACACAGAAAAGCCATCTGACAAAATCCAACACCCTTTCATGATAAAAACTCTCAGAAAATTTGCATTAGAGAGAAATTTTCCAAACATGATAAAGAATATTTATCAAAAACCCACAGCTAATACCATCCTCAACGGTAAAAGACTGAAAGCTTTTCCTCTAAGATCAGTAACAAGACAATGATGCCTGCTTTCACTGCTGCTTTAGAACATTGTACTGGAAGCTCTAGCCAGCAGTATTAGGCAAAAAAAAAAAAAAAAAGGAAAAGGGAAAAAAGCCATCCAAATTGGTAAGGAAGAGGTAGAACTATCTTTATTTGCACATGACATGATCCCATATATAAAGAAAATCCCAAAGAATCTATAAGAAAGTGATTAGAGATAATACACAAATTCAGCAAAGTTGCAGGGTATAAGATTAACACAAAAAAATCAGTTGTTTTTATATACCAGCAATGAACAATCCAAAAGGAAATTAAGAAAACAGTTCTATTTGTAATAGCATCTACAATAATTAAATACTTAGGAATAAATCTATCCAAGAAGGCAAAAGACTTGTACACTGAAAACTGTAAAACATTGCTGAAAGAAATTTTAAAAGGCCTAAATAAATGGAAAAGCATCCATATTCATGGACAGGAAGACAACATTGCTAAGATGTCAATACCACCCAAAGCAATCTACACATTCAGTGAAATCTCTATTAAAATTCCAACAATCTTTCTCACAGAAATGGAAAAGCCAATCCTCAAATTTACATGGAATTCCAAAGGGCCCTGACAGCCAAATTACTCTTGAAAAAGAATAAAGCTGGAAAACTCATTCTTCCTGACTTCAAAATTTACTACAAAGCTACTGTAATTAAAACAGTGTGGTACTGGCATAAGAACAGATACATAGACCAATGAAACAAAACAGACAGCCTACAAATAAACACCTACACAGATGTATCATATATGTTATTGATTATGTAATCATATAATTGACAAGGGTGCTGAGACCTTACAATGGGGAAAGAATCTCTTTTCAACAAATGGTGCTGAGAAAACTGGATATCCATATGGAAAAGAATGAAGTTGGATTCTTACTTTGCACCATATACAAAAATTAACTTAAATGAATCAAAGACTTAAGTACTAAGATTGTAAAACTCTTAGAAGAAAACACAGGAGTAAATCTTTGGATTTGGCAACAATTTCACAGATATGACACCAAAAACATAGGCAACAAAAGAAAAAATAGATAAGTTGGACTTCATCAAAATTAAAAACTTTGGTACATCTAAGAATACTATCAAGTAAGTGAAAAGACAACTTACAGAATGGGAGAAAATATTTGCAAATTATATATCTGATAAGGGATTAATACCTAGAATATATAAAGAACTCCTGAAATTCAACAACAAAAAAACAAACAACCCAATTCAAAAATGGGCAAAGTATTTAGACATCTCTCCGAGGAAGATATACAAAATTTCCAACAAGCATATGAAAAGATGCTCAAAATCATTAAGCATTAGGGAAATGAAAATCAAAACCACAGTGAGATACCACTTCACCTCTATGAGGATGGCTATAATTTTTTTTAAAAATTAGTATATAACAAGTGTTGGTAAGGATGTGGAGAAATTGGAACTCTCTTCATTGCTAACGGAATATAAAATGGTGCAGCATCTGTGGAAACAGTTTGGGAGTTTCTCAAAAAGTTAAATACAGAATTACCATATGACCCAACAATTCCACTCCTACATATATATCCAAAAGAACTGAAAGCAGGGACTCAAACAGATATTTGCATATTGATGTTCAGAGCAGCATTATTCACAATAGCCAAAAAGTGGAAACAACCCAAGTGTCCATCAACAGATGACTGAATAAACAAACTAACAAATATATACACACAGACACATATACAGACATAAACATATATATACAATGGGATATCATTCAGCCATAAAAAGGAATGAACTTTTGATATATGCTACAATATGGATGCACCTTGAAAACATTATGCTTAGCGAAATAAGCCAGACACAGAAAGACAAATATTATATGATTCTATTTGTTTGAAATACCCAGAATAGGCAAAATCATAGAGACAGATGGCAGAACAGAGGTCACTGGGGATTAGGGGTAGGGAGTGAGGGAGAGTGACTGTTGAATCCCCACAGAGTTTCTGTTGGGATGATTAAAAGTTTTGGGTATAGATAGTGGTGATGGTTACACAACATTGTAAATGTATTAATGCCACTGAGTTGTACATTTACAAATGGTTAAAATGATAAATATTATGCCATGTATATTTTATCACAATTTAAAGAAGCATTAGGTATACTTGTAAAATTGCTTTTGGTCATCAGGCTGAAGGTAGTACATCTCAGTCAAATGCTTAGATTTGGGGCCACATTTCTAATGGATAAAGATGTAGTTTAATGTAGTTAAATTTACTCAGCTTCATGGTCATACTTTATCCCTAAACCTAGCGCTTTAGAATTTTCAAAGAACTTTCATACATTTTAACAAATTTAGTCTTCACACTCACACTGAGCAGTGGACCAATCATGACATACTTTTTTAGATGACAAAAATGTGAGGCTCAGCAAGGTTAAATGACATGATCGAGTAAGAATTAAATAAAATATTCCATGTTAAATACTTAGTGCAGTGTTTGGCACAAAGTATTCAGTAAACTTTAGCTATTATCATATTATAACTAATACGTGAGTGGAGGAGCCAGGAACCGGCAGAGAGCCTACTCCGGAGACCTCCTAGGAAACTTCAAGGGTGCTGCTCCAGCAGTAATCATTCTAAAAATCCCAACTACGCAAAGTCCACGGGTCAGCTGCATCATCCCTGGGGCATAAAGGAGGCTACCCATTGTTTTTATTTTATAGGCAATTCAGTCTTGATCTGATATAGACATTGGCATCTATGAAAGAGGTTTAATCTTTCAATTTGCTCAAATATAGGTGCTCAAATGTGTTTATCTTACCCTGGATTGCTGCATCTCTCAGCATCATGAGGTGAAAGAGCAAAGCAACCAAAATTCTGTGGTTTATACTCTGGGCCCTGATGAGTTCCTTTCTAAAAAGATGTCTCTAATTATAGAACCAGTAAAAAAGGAATTTTTTTAATTAGGGGTTAAGACCTAATAAAGCTCTTTCTACAGAAATCAATCTGATAGATGTTCCCTTAAAACTGCAAAAGCGTCGCAGGCAACACGTCTCCTCAGCAACCCCCCAAGGTGGGAAAGCTTGCTTGGTGTCCTCACTGCACACTGGGACTTTGAAATGCCCAGAGCAATGCGTCAAATCATCTGAAAGGGAGAAGGTCCATGGCCCTAAATATATTTTTTTAGATTGTCCTAATATGGATTCTGAAAGAGTCAACTTTAACAGTGAACATCACCCCAAGGCGGTCCTTGCTCTTTGGAAATCCAGACAATTATTCAATCAGCTGGAGGAACAAAGAGCATGGAGCTGTTTCAGGTTAATGTGGAAGGTGGAAAAGGAGTAAAAAGGGAGCCATTTATTTTGTAATTTATAAAGACCAAGGTAGCACTTGCTCATCCTCTCATAGGGGGCCAAAATATAAAGTTATGCCACCACTTCAAGGCTTTTACATGAGACAAGGCTACTCTCTTCTAAAACTTTAGTCACTGTCTCCCAGTGTTTCAAGTGAAGTTATTATAGCTCAGTTTGAAGCAAAAAAGTTTTCCTTGTCCAGACTCTAGTCCAATAGTACTCTCCTCCCTTGGTTCATGCGAATGATAAAAACACTGCATATATTAACTCTCCTGAGTATGTAATTTTTCTACTAATAGCATATACTTTTAATCTTTTTTAAAGATAATTTTTATACACAATAAAACCTAGATTAGCCAAAGTATTTAAAGAATCTAGAGTTCTGGTTAATTAAATTCTCTGACATAACTTAGGGGTCATCAGAAAATACCTTTTCTACCAGCTTCGCTTGTGATTAAAAATCATCTACATGTTTTCAAATCTATTTTCCTGCCTTAAACAACAGACATTGGCCAACATAATCAAATGGAACTTTGCTACCCCGGGACACTGCTCTCGCTGCACACATGCTGCTCAATGGAGGTAACTCGTTCCTGCACAATACTGTCCCAATCTCTATATTCTTCTTAGTTACATATTACAATCTCATTGATGCTGTATGAGAAGGCTTTTTAAAAAATCGTCCAAATTCATTGAATCTATAACAATATCTTCCCCCTCAAAAAACAGCATTATTGTTTTAACAAAATTAGGTAAGTAACATGTTAACTATGTTGATGTTTATGTCTAATAGAAAAAAAGATCATACCTGATTTTAAAATGTGGAGAATTTTAAATTTAAAAACACTGAAATTAAAAAGAGTTTGCACATATAGTTCATTTAAAAGGTTTCTAAGACTGATACAGGGGCGACAACTCAGATTCAGGATAAACCAGTAAATTTAGTTTACATCAATGTTCCAAAGGAAGTCAGGAGGAAGGAATAGCTCAGGACTATTTACAGAGATCAGAGGACTGAACCATTGCACCGACAGAAATACATTCTCTGACAAAATATATCCCTGTCTGTAATACAGATTCCAATTTCCTAGGGAATATAACTTGCTCTAAAAACTCTTCTCTAAAAAAATCAATTTTTAACAATTTGAATAACATAATTTTCTTTCAGGTATCCAAGATCCTCTGGTAGTACTAGGTTTGACTAATTTTTTGTATCTGAGGAATTTCCAAGTCAGTCCTTAAGATAGCCAATCCTGTAACATCCCTATTCCTTGAATCATTTGAGTTTTGACATCCTTCCTTTCCTCACAAGGAAGGGTGATCTCCGCCAAATGCAAAAGAGTCGATGGCAGCAAGTAATGAAAATAGATGTCAAAACTCAGTGAGTTTGTTTTTATGCTATTTAGTTAGTTTCCTTATTGAGGATCTTAGTAAAGTGATTTATATTTTATTGTAGCTTTACGCATATTAAAATGTCTTTGTTCACTTTACAAACCCCACATACAAAGAAACTGCTGCACTCAGATTTGGTGGTTAATATAATCAGGTTAATACGTTAAAAAGAACTTGACACAGAAATTATTAATGATTATAACAAGGTCACTACTTCTGAGCTGAGGTCACTTACAAAGAATGCACAAATGAAATTAAGGTTGACTTTTATTTACTTGACTATCTTCTTACACTGGATTCCTTTGGCAACATCTCTTTAAACATTTAAAGTCCTGTTTACAAGGAGGCTCTGAAAGAAGCTTCAAACCATTATGCCCCTAATTGAATTCCCCAGGAGTCCAGCAAACTCAGAGGAATAAAGAAAAATCATAACATTTTCCAAATCATCTCAAAACATATTTCACTGCAAGGTTATGTGACCTGTTTTTTGAGGTTCCAAGATGAATGGGAAAATACTACTGAATGCTTCATTATTGAGAGTAAAATCAAAAAGAATTTTACCTATTAGTGGTAAGCTAATTAAATCAGTCCAGTTTTAACTTTTCTTCCAAGAGAAATCAGACCACCAACAATAAGAGAATTTTATTCCATATGTGACCACTCTCCCTGAGCATAAAGCTCTCAGGAGGAGGAAAGTGTCTTTAACCAGAGACAATTACTCACAGTAAAGGTATGTGAGAGAGCTGACAGAAATTTGTTGTTCCCCAGGGAAAGCAGCACTTTATCTGTGAATTCAGAACAAACTCAAGTGGAAGAAAAGAAAGTAAAAGTTTTTAGCAATCAGTTTATTAACATGCCGCTTTCCCAATTAACTTCTCAATTCTAATTTTACTTTAAAATAAGCTTTTAAGATCTTTTTATTCATAGTTCCTTTATAGGCTCCTGTGTTTGTTGTGACTACTAAGCAAAAACATGTGCATCCTAGCATTTCCAGAAAAATGTTCAATCCCTCTCTACTTACCTGGTTTGTATGTTATTCCAGGGGGGAAGAGGAATCCCTGTTGGGCAGCAGCAGCTGCTGCCAGGGTCCGCTGGTCATGTGGAAAAATTGGGATCATGAGCGGAGGCATGTGACCCTGAACCTGCTAAACAGAAGAGAGCCTATGATCAGACAGAGAGCAAATGTATGCCAAGAAGTATGTTTTTCACTCCCGGTGGTGTGCTGGTACACAAAAAGCCACCTACTTCTAACCTCATTCCAAATCTGCTCCCTGAGAAAATTCAAGCAAATTCTACCAAATCCCGTTTCTTAGATTCCATTAGCACACCAAGGATGCAACCTCAGTGTGAATTTGCCTCATCTCTACTTCCTCTAAAGTGTGGGTAATGTTTGCCTTTTATCTTGACATTTTTCCTTTTCTTTTTTTTCAAACAAAGAACTAGAAAAAATAAGTTTGCTTCCCATACTGTACCATGTTGAAAGGTTTTGCCCTTTCACCTGTTTTGCATTCTGTGCTTTATTTTGAAAATAGTATTTAGTATCCTTGATCAGGAAATAATGTCTAACTGTTAAATATGCCAAAAGCCACGTCTCCCCAGCTTAGGTCTCTCATTTCAGAGCCTCACTGCATTATGTTAACCGCAGAGCTCCTCAGATTTAAGGCTGCTACATCTTGGCTCCCAATTAAACTAATATTCTTTTCCATACACACCTCGATGTAACATATAAATTGCTTGTCTGCTAAGCAGTTTTACAGCTTTATGCACTACCATGTAGCTCAGTAATTATGGAGTTGTATTCAGAGAGCATTTCATAATAAATCCTACTATATCAAATTTCATTTGACCTCAATAAATGTATCAAAGAGCACAAAAATGCAAAGCAGAAAATCTCCACTCTATATCAGTATTTGTATTCCATATAAAGAAAATGAGAGCTATGACAGAATCATGCCTGTGAAAATCACATTTTAATTTCCTAGCTCCTTTCTTTACTCTATGCATGCTGCCCTGATTCCAGGACAGTGTCACAGGAAAGTTTTGTCCTGGCTTTTAGCGCATGATTTTATAGGTTGAACTACAGGACTTTTGTTATTTAAAGATCAAAACTAGGATGTACTAACAGAAATGATCTTTAAGTTCAAACTGGGTCTTCGGCCTCTTTACTAGTATAAAAGGGCTGCATTATATCCCGTTTAAGATACAAACCTTTACCAGTAATTCTACCAAGCTCAAACCCTTCCCCCATTTAGATTCCTAAATCTCCTCTTTAGGCAAAATTCCATATACTGGCTGATGACCCTGTTTAAATAGCACCAACTTGCCTTGTCCTGTCCCTGTTCCCTCCACAGCCAGGGACATAGTGCAAAAATGCTTCTGTGTGGGTCTAAGAGGGTTCATTTACCAGCAGTTTTCCTCTAGGGAAAGCCCTAAGATGTGGGTTAATAAAGGGCAAGCAAAAAATAAACACTTTACAGTATTTTTCTGAATTCATTTCTCAGGAAAATCAACTTATAATAAAAAGGTCTTTGTGCAATTACTACCTTGCCAGTGGGGCGTGAAAGAAACTAGCTTTGGGCAGCTATTTCTTCCATTTTAGCTGAGGTAAGCCCAAGTCTTGTACATTAGAGCACAAACTTAGCCTGCTTAAATTGGAGCTGATCCCCTAGTGCCCAGGTCTTGTCTTTAAGCCTAAAGAAAAGCACTAGGTTTGCTGTTCAGCTCCAACTTGTGGTGACCTGATGCAAACCTGAGATGTCAAAGATGAAGACACTGTTCTCTGTCAGAAGATAAAACACAATATTTTTTGTGGGTGACTATTGTTTAGTCCAAGAGTATATCAAAGGAAATTATTTCATTTATTTCTAGAAATATGGTTCTAGCATGTACCTAGACCTTAGTACAGATGCTTCACACTCTAAAGAAGGGAACAAGAAAATAAGAAGTCTAAGTATCATACTTGTTTATTCTTTTCTTCTTTCACCTCACAAACATTGATTAAGTTAGTATTACATGTTATGGATCTTGAGAAGTAGCTGAAATAGTGGGGCTATTTAGCTTGGAAGAGAGAAGATAAAAAGTTATCTTCAAATTTTTGAGGGAAGGATGTATGGAAGAAGAAGCAGATTAAATCTAAGCAGTTACAAAGGACATAACTAGGCTCAAAAGAAAGAGACTTTAGGGAGGTTTAATGCAAAGAACTACTTTCTAAAAAACCCTTTATTCAATCATCCCTCTGATTAAAGAGATTGCGCATGCCATTTCCCTAGAGGTCATCAAGTAAAGGCTGCATACTCATATGTGAGAGAGACTTTACAGGATGCGCGTAAAAAAATCCTGATTAGACAATGACCTATGGGGACTTTTCAACTTTATAATTCTATGACTCTTTAAAAGTAAGCTTTGGGAAGATAACGTGATATAGCCATTCCTTTGTTCCTTCATTCAACACATATTTATTCAGAAGCTTCTATGCCTACAAAGGCTTTGTTATTGAACAAATCTGAGCTTAAATCTGTACACTGCCATTTCATTGGCTGCGTGATCTTGAACAGTTACTTAACCTTTCTATTTCCTCAATGTAAAAACCAAAGCTAATGATACTACGTGACACGGTTATTGTGAGGATCAAATAGACAAGGAAAGTAATGCTGTGGCACATGACTGGCATACAATAAGTACTCAGTAGATGTCAAAGCCTTGCTCTTTTCTTTATAGTTTGCATACTCAGTACCAGAAAATTATCAAATTACTGATAAAACAAGAAACAGTGAATCTTACCCGTAACTCTACTTCAAAAAGGAAAACACAAGCCAACTAGATAATTCAGTTTGGCAGACAGAGGCTTGTCATGTTCTTAGAGACATCATGTCTCACAGAGCATTAGCCCATCCCAAGTATCTAGAAAGCCATGAAAAACAAGAGGTGGGATTACAAGGATCATTTGAAGATATAATTTGGGATCTTTAGCGTTATTCGTTACACAGCATCTTAGAATGAAAATATAATTTTATTTTTACATTGGTGCCCAAGCTCTTCAGATCGTGAGACAACATAAGGGAATCAATGGCAGCTAGCCATCAGAACTTAATCTTGAATCTTGGTGTCTGAAGACACTTCCTTTGTAACTAGCTATGTACATGAGATAATTAAGTAAACTTTCTGGGGTCATTTTTAATCCCAAAGAGCCGTAGGTGTTTCACATTAACATAAACTATAAGAATTTAGGGAAGTTCCTTTCTGTCCATTACCGTCTACAAGGTAGGATATGTTAGAAACTTTCAATGCCAACTATTAACTCAGGGGTAGTTTCAATAAATTGAAGTAAAAAATAAATAAGGAGAGGGACAGAAGACACTGTAAAAGCAACAGTAATGACAGAACCATAGAGTTGGAAAGGAGTTTAGAGATGATCTAACCTAGTAGTTTTCAAAGTGGTACCTGACCAGCAGCATCAGCAGTACCTGAGAACTTTAAAAAAGCAAATTATCAGGATCTACCCCAGACTTATGAATCAGAAAACTCTGGGGGTTGGGTCCAACAATCTAAAATTTAGACTAAAATTTAATCCAGGGTAGTGATTCTCAAACTTGAGTGTGCATCAGAATCAACCAGAGGACATGTTAAAACAAAGATTGCTCAAGTCCACCCTCAGAGTCTCTGAATCAGCAGATCTGAGACGGGAGCCAGAGAGTGTACTTTTCTACAAGTTCCCAGGTGAAGCCGGCATTGCTGGTGCAGGGACCATTCTTTGAGAATCACTAATCTAAATCAAATCTCACAATTGACACATAGGGAATCAGGTGGCTAGAGAAGGTAAAAGATACCAGCCTGAGGTCACACTGATTATGACAGAGCTGGATCTAGAGTCCAGAACTGCTAATCACCCTGTCCAGCATTTTTTCCATTACATCCCATGGACTTGAGTGATACAAAAGAGTGAATCACGTGTGTACACTCTTCTAGTAGAGAAAATCTGGAGGTCTGTGACTGAAAATAGTTTTGTATTTCAGAGGTGTATGGATGGAGGTGACTGTGGAGTATGGATATTTTGTTGTTCAGTTTCAGTTTATTTCTTCTTCTCACTTATTTTGTACCCAGAACAATTTGATCTCAAATCTACTATCATTAATTCCAATAATTTATTAAATACATTAATTAGCAACGAACATTTAGCTGCAAATGATAAAATTGCCCTTAGCTTACTTTAAGTAAAACTTTGATGTGAAAATTCAAAGTGCCCTTTATTAAAGACAAGCCAAAATAACCAGTAGCCAATTAGAATCTAGGCTAAGAGATGATGAAAAGCTTGTCTTTGAGCTCTAATTATAGAACTAATGATAGTGATGATGATGATGATAATAATAGTAATCACAGCAGCTAATATTTTCTAGTGTTTCCTATATGTCGAGCACTGGGAAAGTGATTTATATGCTCTATCTCATTTAATACTCAAAACTCTATGAGGTACTTACTGCTATTATCCTTATTCACTTAATGAGAAAGACAAAACCATGAGAGGTTAAGCAACTCAGTCAATTAAAATGGGGTGGAGCCAGGATTCAACTACAGGTATGTCAGCTCAAAGGCAATAGTTTTAAGTACCATATTATACTAAGCATGAAGTCATCTATTGCTAAATAGACCTACATGAGATAAGGAATAAAATTCTTTGTGATAACAATTATTTGACTGAAAGTTTTACAAATGTAATTGTAAATTTACATGCAGTTGTAACAAATAATACAGAGAGATCCCATGTACACTTTCCCCAGTTTCCCCCAATGGTAACATCTTGAAAAACTATAGCACAATATCACAACCAGGGTACTGACATGACACAATCCAACAATCCTATTCAGATTTCCCCAATGTGATACTGTTTTAAAAGAATCATGTGTCTTAAAAACTAGCAAGAGCAATGGAGATCTATGAATACTTCCTACTACCACCTTTCATAGAAAGCTCACCAGTACGACCCAGTGCAAACAATATAAGTGGAAAGCATGAATTAAAGCAACAATTTCTCCCTTTCATAGCTTTCCATTTATTGTACTTACTAGAAGGTTATTGGTTGAATGTGGGACAGAAATGGAAAGCAAGGGCAAGGTATTGGGGAGAGATAAGAAAAGAGGGCTTGGTGGCCACACAAGAATCATATAAGCATCCAAAATATTTTCCTCCTATGGAAGCTGTGAATTAAGTTCCCTGCTCAGTGCTCAGAGCAGATAAAGAATTTTGAAGATATAGAAAAGCCCCACCCTGCTCTGAAGAATGTAAGCCTGCCTTTCCTCTTCCTTCCCATCATCCTATTTTCCCATTTGGTGATGTTCCCATTTCCTCCCAGGAAAGACATCAGAAACAGCAACCTCCAAAAATATTTTACTAAAGAATAAAAAGTAATAGAATTCCCCTCACTCCATCAAAGAATGACCAGTCTCCACATGTCTTTTCTAAGAAGTTATCAAAATTTCAAATAGTATCTTTCTTTCTTGAAAGTGTAGCTTTCCCTTAGCACGAATTCAGGGATTCTTTAATTATCCCATAGGTAAAGAGGTAAAACTGATTTTGTTAATATGAAGAGTCAAACTTGATGTGGCCAAAAACATCTCCCTGAGTGTAAAACTGCATTTTTTTTTCACTGCTTTGGAAGCCAGCACTAACTGGCTGCTATGTAAGTTGGATGACTAACGAGGAACCAGGAACCCCATCGTCAATGCCTCATGAAAGAAACAAACTGCATGCCCCAAAGCACAACTGTCCATTAATTCTAAACTTCTGCAAACCCTGACCAAAGCGTTTCCCTTTTGGTGAGGTTGGGAACACATTTGTGATCAAACAGGCTACGTGCCCAGAAATGTTAATTGCTTGGGGGCTCCTCACATCTTTCAGACAATCAGGACAGCCCCAGATGCGCTTGAGACACTTAGGTTCCATCTCCTCCATTCGTGAAATGGCATTGTTTCATCAACACTTATCCCCTTTGTTTTCTCTGTGCTAAGTTGTTGATGATGCCATTTTTTGCCATCTGCCCCAGAGCTTCATTAAAGATACATGAATGGGCTAACTGGCCTGATATCTTGTGAGGAACAGGTGCTATTGTTTGTCCCTGAAGACTTGCACTAAAGATATGACTCAGAATACTTGAGAAAGAGCATCTGCAGCAGTCAGTCAGAGAGCGACTTGGCAGAGACCTGGCTGCGTGCTAATATGCAAACAGAGTGACACTCAAGGGGGCTCATTTTCTCTGCCATGAAGATTATTTAACTTTTTTTAGAGATGGGACATAAGTATTTGTATTGAAAATCATGAGCATATTAATGTCTATCACTGAATTAAAGACAGTGAGCAAGTGAAGATCTTTTTTATGCTTTATTTCTAGAAAATCATTCCTCATGTGGTTTAATTGGAGAAAGCTCTTTTAATCTGTCCCAGAGAATGTTTCCAATGTTTGTAAATCATGACAGAGAGAGGGAAAGACAGAGAGAGCAAATACAGTGAGTAAGAAAAAGGATCAGAGAGGGAGAGGCAGCGCATACAGACAGGCAGAAAGGTGGGGAGGGGGATTTCCTTAAAGGCCATACCCTTTGTTGCAAAGAATAGCTGAGTCATTTGCACAGTGTTACCACTGTGAAAGCCGCAGTGTCTAGAGTGAAAGAAATAAAGGCTCCAGAAACCTTACATAAAAAGCCTTCAAGGTCAGGGAGGTGTCTTCTTACCGCCAAAAAGTACATGCCAAACCGTATAAAGATCTCAGTTAATTCTAGAGAGTTAGGAGAGAAAGATTCTCATTGGATAGGATAAATTAGTGCCTTAATACAAACGCTTTTTGTTTCAAACCTGTTTTGCTTTGTTTTGTTTTGGTGAGGAAGATTGGGCCTGAGATAATATCTGTTGCCAATCTTCCTCTTTTTGCTTGAGGAAGATTGTCACTGTGCTAACACCTATGCCAGTCTTCCTCTATTTCGTATGTGGGACACTGCCACAGCATGGCTTGATGAGCAGTGTGTAGGTCTGCACCCAGGATACAAACCCCCAAAGCCCGGGCTGCCAAAGCAGAGTGCATGAACTTAACCACTACACCCATGGGGCCAGCCCCAAGTTTCAAACCTTTTCTTTGTTAAACATCTGTCTAAAATGTTAAGACTCTGCTTTGCCCTGCCTTATAAAGCATAATGCAATGGTCAACATATTGAACTTCTCTTGATTGACCATAGGTGATGTACACAAAGGAGACACATACATGGCCTACCTGAGATTCACTAATTGTTTCAGTTCACTAATCATCTCTCACCAAGTAAACTGAATGTGCTGGATGGCCTGTGCCATTTATATTTCTATACACCCCCCTGCTTTTACCACAGGGCTAAAAACATAGTAGGCATTTTGTGTCAGCTATCAATGTAAGAACCATCTAGGACCTCAGAACTGATTTTCTGAGCACCAATTTCTATTGTGTAGTATTGTTAATGCAAGTGCAAAAGATATAGAGCTGTAGCTGTTCTCATTCCAGAAGAGAACTTAAGAATTACTTTTAGATACATCTTGATAGTATCTTGTTTGCTTTTCATTTGTCTTATTTAGCAAATACTTGGCTGCTATAGCTCATGGAGGATAGTAAATCCTTGCTTGTAAAGAATCTGGCTACCTCTAGCAGGAGAATAATCAAACAAATTTTATCAAGAGCAATTCTGGGACACAAATTTTCTAGAGTATTTGAGAACACAGAGCCTCATCTTCCCAGATGTTTCCCACCGATGGATATGCATTGAACAAACAACATAACTGCATCCAGAAGAAGAGCCTGCTTTGTTTGCTTTTGTTTGGTTGGTTGGTTGTTCACGGCAGGATATTTTCTCTCTCTCTCTCTCACATCCCACCAGGATAATACAAAACACTTTGTTACCACTGTTAACATTCATCTTTAATATAATGCAATTTCCTCCTAGACTACTGCCACCACTGCTTTCAGAATTCTCACTAAAGGGCCAAGAAAACCCCTGAAAAGGTAGAATAAGCCTAAGATATTATAGTTTAAAGGCATTCTTTTAAAAACTCAGGCTTTAGTCTTTCAAAGTCATATGTTTTAGTTTGAATATAAATAAAGTACTAACTTTATGCTCGTGATATGTATTTTCTGTGTGTATATTATACTTCAATAAAAAGTTGATTTAAAGAAAAAAATAACTCCAGTAGTTTACTTATCTTTACTAGTTTACACTATTAAGTATATTTAACAAAATATCTAAAGTATCCCCAAAAGAAATGGAAAGGATACATCTTGTCCCTCACTTCACTATGCCCCCACCATCACTACCAAGAGTAAGACATGCAAACAAAGCAATTCTCTTTGTTGGGCTGGTCTTTAAGATAGCTATTTCAAAACCACTTCACAGTCTAGCACTTTCCAGTTCTCTTCCTTGGTTACACAGGAGAGAAATGGTCATTGAGAGTAAGAGCACAAAGACTTCACCCATCAGGTCAATAGCACATGTTTTTAAAGTCTTTTTTAGGTATATATTCAGAGGGAAATGTTAATAGCCCTGAAAGAGGCAATCCTGTCCTTTGTGTTAACACCTCTTTTTATAAATCTCAGCACTGTATACACTTGCTGTATTTGCATTTTCTAAAATGGGCAAATATCTCATTAATCCACCAGGATCACTAGTTAATCAAACGTCATTACTTTATCTCTCATTCATTTGTACATGTTCTGTTCAAATATTGAATTTTCAAAGAAAAGAATATGGACTTAGCACTAACGTGATTGTAATCCCTAGTATCTCTTACTTATTTGTCCCCTTACTCCTTGAAATAAAGAGCTCCACACATATAAAATGACTTCTTAGGCTCCCAAGAAACATGTTACTACTTATGGGGAGTCAGTAGTGCCTGTCTTCATTCAGCTATTCAATAGCCATTTATTGAGCACCTAGCACTATCTGCCTGGTAACATGCTAGGTACTAGGAATCTAAAGATGCCTTAGAAAAGGCTATAGCCTTATTTTATTGGGTAGTGGCGTTAGGTTTGTTTTCACTTACCTAGTAGCATAAGTCATCCAGTTTGCCAGCTTACTTTGGAATAGGGTCAACAAAGAAAGGAAAGATTTGCTTAAAAAGAAAACTAAACTACAACAAAAATCCTATTAGGTATCTTTCCTTAGTCTTCCTATACCCCATAACCCAGAAAAATTTCAAGAGTATTTATGAGGACAAAAGTCAGATTACTTTATAAAATGGATGATAAATGTTAATTAAATGTGTTTAAATTATCTTACTATGTTTTAAGAAACTCTCACCAGGAGGCAAGTAGAATATCCTGGCCATAAAGAAATTAATAAAACATGTTATGCAAAAGTAAAATTTATGATTCATTTGGAATTAGATATCTACCACCTTTTCAATCCATACAAATGCATAATCTTGTCAATTAAATATTATTGTTAAGGTCTAGTAGTATGTTAAAATCACTTTAAAGTGCAACTAAGGAAAATTCATGTGTGTTTATTACTCCTTAAGGATCTATTAGTGGGTATTTTATTCAGATTCGTGCTGTAAAATCTGCATAAACTCAGCATATTGTTATCCCCATGTGTGCATTTGTTTGGTTAAAGCAGAACAGCAAATCTCAATTTTTGCAACTTCTGGAAAAGTCAAGAGAACTAAAACAGTCTTAATTTTAATCAGATACAAACAGTTATCACTACAGAAGTGAAGAGATGACTATTATGCAAATAGTCACAGTTAGTGGTCACCAGGCCATCACAGAAGACTGAGCTAGTCAATTACTTTAGATATTTCCAAAGACTAGTGAAGATGAATGTTTCTTATTTCACCCTGTCTTATTTCCACAGAAGTATGAAACATATTAGAGACTAATGATTGTTGCTCTCAAATGGAAACCCATTAAATACACAATGATCAAAGTGTTTTGCCAAGATGGAAATTAATTTTTTTCAAATTTTTTATAAATGCCATATAAATATGGTAACAGTTGTGAAGAATGTGGCATTCCTTTCTTTGTACCAACCAAATTCAGATATAAACCTTTCATAAACTTTTGACCTGTAATGAAGGCAATCTGGTCTTTACCCCTGAAGTATTTTACACAAGCTTATTCTGTTAGCAATGACCAGAGTTCAATTATTAAATTCCTCCTTCAGAAAAGGAGGTTTACATCTTAGACTACAGGTCTTGTTAAAATTATGCTCAAGCAACTTAAAGGCAGGGACTTTGCATCTCCCCAGGGCTTAGTAAAAGTCTCTCTTGCACAGAGTAGGGACTCAACAAATCCTTGTTACATAAATGCATTAAGGAACGTTCATTCTATGTTATTTTAAAAACTAAGCTACAACAATTCTGATGATTTTTTTAATCTTCTGAATCAATTTTAAGTCCTTTCATCATTTACAATCCTCAAATCGAGGCAACAGAAATATACATCTGCTCCAAAATACTTCATCATAGCAACCTTTTCTTTTGGCATGCCATGGTCTGACTTTGAAGTCCACTAGTTGGTATGAAAATACAAAAATTGACTTTATTCATTTACTTGGAGATATTTTTTAATGACTGAGCTCTCCTAGTACATCTGTTGAAATTCTTCTATAGTATAATTTAGAGATGATTCTAAGCTTCTTTAATAATTTCATCATCATCAATTATAATCCTTACTGACAGAAATGATAAACTGTTCTCCCCAGAAGAGCCAGGAATACAGTTTTCCCAAATAGTAATAATAAAATGTTTGTCCATCACAGTGGGCTAGTTATGCAATATAGAATGAATGACAGAAAAACATTTATCTGCTATCATGGAGAGCAGAAGCAGTTTCATCTTAAGCTAGAAGGACTGAGAAGCATACTGTGGGAACTCTGAAGAGAACATAAACAAAATGTCTAAGCCATTGACAGCTGGGGCTCAGCCATGGCAAGTTGGCTCTCCCTGGAAGTACCACTGAGAGACGGTGCCTGTATTTGTGATTTGGGGGGCGTTGGGGCAGAGACGTAAAGTAAGGTGATCTTTGTAAGAAACAGATACAGAGTAAGAGCATAGTGACCACAGTAACAAGTCAAATACCTTCAGGTTTTCACTCTATCACACTCTAGTCTTTTTAGAGTAAAAAGCTAATAACATGCAACTTTAATGTCATTTTGGAATGTCACCTTCAACTCCTGCCCTACCGTCAGCACACATACTTACATACTTACATACATACACAGACTCCTATACCTGCTACCCTAACTAAACACACAAGTAGGTCAATGCTAAAGATTATTATAAAGATAAGCTAACATATTAATTTAAAAAGAGCAATTTTCTTTCCTTATTTTTTTTTATTTAGTACTATGTTCATATTAAATAACTTAGAGACAATAAAGAAACGTCCCTATTAAAGAAGGTAAGGTCCAAACTTCCTAGCGTAGGCTGGCATTTAAACCACTCCACAAGATATTCTTAACACATCCCTCAAGCCTCCTGTCCCACTGCCCTTGACCATCTTTCTCCTCTTGCTTTCAGTAGCTTATGTCTTTGTTCATGCAGCTTTTCTCACTTACCACATAGAATGATCTTTCCTCTCTTCTTTCACCTTCCTAAATCTGACCTACCCTTCAAGATTCAGCTCAAATTCAATTCCTCTATGAAAATTCTGTGAGTATAAATTTCTTTCCCTCTGTCTAAATTTACATTGAACATACTGTGTTGAATTATTTAATGGCTTCCATTTCAATATTTGACACTATTCTAGGCACTGGGGACATAAAAGTAGACAAAATTCCCTGCATCTCCTAGGGAAGACAGACAATATACAAATGAATGTATACACGTATGGATGTGTGTGAGTGTGTGTATATATACACACACACACATGAGCAAGTGTATATAAATATAATAAACGACAGTTGAAAATAGATGCTATAAAAAATAAAGCAAGATAATGAGATAAAATGTGAAGTGTAGAGGGTGGAAAGTGGCAGGTAGTGGGTAGGAAGTAGAGAGGACTATTTGCATAGGGATGGTCAAGGAAGGCTTCTCTGAGGAGACAATAAAGCATAGGGATGAGTGACCTAAGGAAATGCTGCATGGGACTATCTGAGAGAAAAGCAACTCAGGCAGAGGGTATGTAAGTGCAAAGGACCTGAGGCAGCAATAACTTGGTTGAGTGGGCTAGCAAGGCCAGAGCAGAATGAGCAGACAGAATAGCAGGTAAAAATTGGAAAGATGGGTACAGAACAGATCATTTAGGGCTTTATCAAGCACAGTAAGGATTTTGGATTTTATTTAGAATGTGACAGAAAGTCACTGGAGGGGTTTAAGAGAAACAAATGGCAAGAGATCTGATTTAGGTTTATAAAGATCATTCTGGTTGCCAAGAGGAAAACTGAGTGCATTAGGGCAAGCATGAAAGCAGAGAGACCAGTTTAGAAATTACCTCAATAATCTAAAAGTGGGGATAATGGTGGGCTTTTTCTATCTTATATATCCTCTCTGCCCAAGTATAAGGAAAACATTCATGCAGATAGATTCTACTAGGACAGTGCCTCCAAACATGAAAGGCAAAAAGTAATTATCTGACTGATTGATTAAGTGACTGACTAAAACATGACCTGTCCAGTGATTCCATATGAG
The DNA here is from genome assembly GCF_037783145.1 of Equus przewalskii. Classification (NCBI taxonomy): domain Eukaryota; kingdom Metazoa; phylum Chordata; class Mammalia; order Perissodactyla; family Equidae; genus Equus; species Equus przewalskii. Next base: position 84,875,788 of record NC_091836.1, read on the forward strand.
ACAAGAAGTGCATCACTTTCAAGCACTTGTACTCTTTTATGCCCACGGAGGAGAAAGTACAAGAAATTAAAATCTAAGTGGCTACTGCTGTACTACTGTAATTCTTTTTTCCCCAAATATTATGTCTTTTAATACAACTTCAGGTAGCGGAGAAACTGAAAATGTAAATCTTTAATTCAGTCTCTGTGTGGGAAGAATAGGAATATTTAAAACAATTCAAGCTACCTGCCAACTTTCCTACTGAAAAAAATCAACGGTTAGTAAAAATCAGAAGAGCAGAAAATTTAGTACAGTCATGCATTTCTTAACCACGGGGACATGTTCTAAGAAGTGTGTCATTAGGCGATTTCGTCGTTGTCTGGACATCACAGTGTACTTACACAAGCCTCGATAGTATAGCCTACTACACACCTAGGTTACATGGTTCTAATCTTATGCGACCACCATGGTTTATGCAGTCCATCGTTGACCAAAATGTCATCACACACTGCATGACTGTATCTACACACTGGCTCAAACGCCGATTAAATTAAACTTCTCTTACTACCCCCCCCCCCTTTTTTTTGGTCATTGAGACTAATGTCATATTTGCCAAAAGAAACTTGAATTTACAATACAGAGTCAAATGCTACAGGAATTCACCTTTCATGATACTCTTTGCTGTGATAAAGAACAATAGGCCAATAGCAATATTTAAGACTAATTAGGAATAACTCAGACAATCATAACTGAAAAAGAATAGAAATTCAAGCCCAAAAAGAAATGGAAAGATATGCTTGTCCACTCAGGTCAATAGAAAAAAATAACCAGAACTCAAAATGGAATTTTAATGTTCCATGCACACTTAAAGTAAGAAATCCTACTAAGAAATTCTAATATTCCTTTATCCTCTATTTTAATGTATTAATTTTTTACTTTACTCTCTCTAAAGCACAGCATTACATAATCCTTGATGACAGTTCTTAATGGCAGGCAAATAAAGATACAGGAGTATTGCTAAGTCTTAGATTTAAAGGTAGGTACAATATAAAATCTTAGCCAATCATTTGTACCATGAAAAAACAAAGGTAGTATTAACCTTCATCCTAATCACAAGATGTTAAGAAAAGAAAAGAGAAAAGAGACATTTGAGAAAAAAGAAAAATACAAGAAGAAAGGTAAAGAAAGTAAAGAAGAAAGAGAAGGAGGGAGGAAGCAAGCAAGAAGGATATTATGGGCTTTTAAAAAAATTAGTGCTATCTTTTTATATCCACAGTTTTGACCTGATAACTGCCCACTCTGTCCTTTAGGCCTCAGCAAGTGAAACTCTGAACCACAGTGTTATAGTTACCTTCCAGATATTTTGTAAAGATCAAATGATATATGTAAAAATCTCCTTGCAAAATGGAAATTACTATAAAAAGTTTAATTCAAAATCTGACTATGAAAATTTTAATTAAATTAAGATACATATCTTCATTTTTAAACTCCAGAAGTCATGAACTACTTTAAATTGAAATTTAAACTGAAAATTGAAAAGTTGTGGATTTAGGTTGCTGACCAAGTCAGTATAAACACAAGGACCAGTGTATCAGTGTGCCCTACCACTAGCCAAATGATTTGGGAGACACGGGACTCAGAACAATATTACAACAATTTAACCAAATAAAGTGGTAGATATTTTCTCCAAACCAACTCAATCAATTTCGAGACAGTTCAACTCAACGTTATAAACTTTTACAGGCAAGAAAGTGAAACAGAGAGAAACAGAACCCCCGCTTTCGCCCCCTTACAAAAAAGAAAAAGAAAAAGCTTTGTCGCATGATAGGTGAGTCACATGTTAAAGTATCTACCCATATATTTAATTTTTGACTTTAGTTAATTTGAATTACAACTTGAATTCCTAAAAATGTAGTTACAAATTTGTGAACAGGCATTTTTCATGACCCTATCATCACATACACAATGATCTAGAATCATGATGATCAAAGCTATAGACATTTCTTTTTAGTTCCACATGACAATTCCCAAATACGAATGACACAAAGCTCAGCTTTGATTCTCTTTAACTCTTCTTAATTGAACAGTAAAAAAGGTTAGGTTTGCTCCTTTAAAACTGTGCTATGATTGTAGTTTCCGTGGTAGAATAAGGAGCTAAATCTACATAGAAATTATCAGCCAATAACAATAGGTCTTTGTCCAGCTGTGACTACTTCCCTCCTCTACAACCAGTCCTTATCTGGCTCAGGAAATGCCTGTTTTAACTGACAGGTAGGAGATTAAATCTACAGCTGCTGAAACACAATCTTAGCTCTGTTAGATAGGCTTTCATTCAAAAGCACTACAAACACATAATTTGTTTATGTTGTACCAGCAATCTCTGACAAAGCAGACTGTCTAGCTGAGACAAATGTGGTTAAACCCATTTATTGTATTATTTCTGCTACACAGAACAAGCTCTTAAAACGCAGAAACTAGACAAGGCACAAAGCTCTAGCTGTCTAAAGAAATCAAGAATAGATGACTTCTTGTTACACTAGCCCTTTTGCCACAGAAAGCGTGTTCTCCCCTGGAAAACATCTATTCCAATTTCTCTTTTGAGCGGTGGTTCAATTATGTTTATGCTTTCGGTTTTTAAAGTTTCCTTCGTTCCTTCCTGCATAAACAGGCATAAAATCACCTAATCACTGAATATCTCTAGATTTAAGAATATGATGAATATTTATAGCAAGTGCTATATCATTCCCTCAAAAAAATACCCATAATGATAAATTCTAATGACAATCCACCCTCTTTCAATATTTATTACAAATTCTTATAATGTTATTTAATTCTTTTATTTCATGTGATAAAAAAAAATCCTTGCAACTTATAAAGAATATTAATAGCAGTTTCTTTAAAATTAAGGAGTCATGCACAGAGATACCTAATTTTATAAAATAAACGTCAAGGGGGCAGGTTTTAGCAACAATGAAAGCTGCAATTCAAATGACCATGAATTACTTGCTCCAAATTAATAATAGGAACTAGAAATAATTTTTTTGTCTTCTATCTAAAATCTATTCTTTAGGTACACATTCAACTCTAACTAGCATTCTGAATATACTGTATATATATATATATATATATATATATATATATATAAATTGTAAAATGAGTAATAACTAAAGATTATAGTCTTTGTCCTTTACTAAATCCTAAAAGTTATAATCAATGATAATGAAACAACGGATTGTATACAATATGGTTTTAAAAATAAGAAAACAGATGTTATAACTCAAACTTGTCAAAATGTTTTTAGGAAGAGTAGCATAATAAACATAAAGATTATAAAACTATCGTTGAAACATGGCCAGAAGGATTATGGTTAGCCACTCTCAAACCTGTCACCATTCCTAAACCTTATTTTATTTTTCCTTAATCATCATCATAAAACAGGAAAGTGAAAAAATAATCTTCCAAGTTGGAACATATGTGCCACTTGGAACTCTGAGTTAGTCTTAAAATATAGAAAGTATGCAATCAACTAGCTGAATCCACGGGGTCTCCCTCAAACAGCATGGATAATGAGGGGAATCCATAACAGACATAAACAAACCCAGAAAGATGTCTAGACCCCACATCATTATGTATGATATATGCCCAAGATATATGGGCATGCATTTGAATGTTCAAGATCAAACTTGGCTTCTATTAGACTGATTCAGTCACAGCATGGGGTTTCTTTAATAAACAAACCTACTGTTAGAAAATATTGGGGACTCAAATCATGTATTATACCCCAGCTAGTTAAAGACATGGTGCTCTAATGCCCTACATCCCTTGAAGCTTTCTTATAACAGACTGTAAATATTAAAGGAAAACAACATCCTAGAAAAACATAGGGGTCTTATATTTTTGCATTACAAGTTGGGAGCAGATACTATACAAAGCTAGCATTTCAACATATGCTCAAAAATTTACATTTCCCATTAAAAATCAGAAATGAGTTTAACAATGCAGGCCTTGGTTTTTTGTTTTCCATGATTCTTAAGGATGCTTAATGCATTCACATAAAAGATGTAACCATAGTTATTTATCTCTCTGCAGTAAGTTCTTTGCCATATTCGATATATACATACACGTATAATATAAATAGATTTACTTCACTTTAGAATCACACACTTATAGAATTGGAATGGCTTTAGAAAGCCATTTTTCCAATATTTTCATTTTAAACATAAATACAATAAAGACCAGAGAGGGGAAGTGACTTGTCAAGGTGACCTTGAGAAAAACTTGAGAATGGCTAAGCCAAATTTAAAAACATGGTCTTTAGTCTCCAAGTTCACTGATTTCACAAAATCATAAAATCAGAAATTTTCAGGGATGGAAAAAGATTTAGAGGCTATGTAATCCAGTGATTCTAACCTAGACAAGGAGCTCTGATGAGCTTTTTCAGAAATATATATACTCTCTCCTTCCTTTCCTAGAGCCAGTGATCAGGCCTAACCACCACATTTTATAGAGGAGAAACTGAGGCACGTAGGGATAATGTGACTTTCCCGCAGTAATACAACTAGTGAAAATCAGCTAAAATTGAAACTAGATCTCGTAATTCCTAGTTCAGGAATTTTCATGTTTCTTTCCTAGTTTACTTTCTGTCTCCTTTAAGGTAGAACCTAAATACAAGCACACCCTTTCTGTCCCCAGTGTTAGTCTAAATATTTTTTTCTTAAACACAAGTCTACATCATGTGACAGAGGATGAAGGCAAATCTCAATTCTTCCACAAGGATGTTCTGGCAACACTGATACACAGTGACTCTGATAATTGCCTCTCTTCCTCTTTCTCCCCAATGTCCCTTCCCAAGTTTGTATGCCTGAGACACATTAAAATCAATGATACATTATTCCTTTTTTTAACATAGTGAGACCATGACATTCCTTTGAGAACAGAATTACAGCTTTTCCTCTCATATTCCTCACAATATACAAAACATAAAGACATCTTTTAGCAAAATATAAATTATCCTCCTGAAGGTCAGGGTACTAGTTTTAAAAAGGCTAAGAGTGGACTGACTAAATAGAATGAAATGATATAAAAAAAGGATAATAAATCATGACCAAGTAGAGTTTATTTTTGGAAGGCAAGGTTGGTTTAACGTTTGAAAGTCAATCAATATAATTCATAATATTGAGAGAATACAGTAGCAAAATCATGGTCAATTCAAAAGAAGCAGAAAAAGCATTTGAAAAATTTTAACACCTATTCATGATGAAAACTTTGAGCAAACTTCAATAGAACTTCCTCAATCTGATTAAAGGCATATTTGGAAAACCTGCAGCTAACATCATAATCAATAGTGAAAGTCTCCACACTTTCTACCTAAGATCAGGAACAGGCAACAACGTCCACTCTTACCACTTCTATTCAATATTGTACTGGATATCCTAGCCAGTGCAATGAGAAGAGGAAAAGAAATAAAATGCCCACAGTTTGTAAAGAAAGAAGTGAAATTGTTTTTAGCTGCAGAAAACATGATCACAACCATAGAAAATCTTAAAGAATCTAATAAAAGCTACGAAATTAACAAGGAAATTAAGCAAAATCACAACATACAAGGTCAATAACAAAAATCAGTCATCTTTCTATAAATTAAATACACTAGAATAAACAATTAGAAAAAGAAAAATCTTAAAACTGCATTTACAATAGCATAAAAATACTTAGAAAAATTTAACCAAAATATAGAAGGCCTCTACATTGAAAGCTAATAAAAGACTGCAAAGGAAAATTTGAAAACATTGAAAAAAATGGAGAAATATACTACATTCATGATATGAAGACTCAATATTGTTAAGATAACAATTCTCCCAAAATTAATCTATAGATTCAATATGATCCCAATCAAAATCCCAGAAGGATATTTTGAAGATAATGTCAAATTAACTCTAAAATTTACATGGAAAAAAAAGCCAAAACAATTTTGAAAAACAACAACAAAATTGGAGAACTATAGTAAGATTTCAAGACTTACTACAATGCTACAGTAATCGATTCCAGGTGGGATTGGTATAAGGATAGACAAATATATCAATGGAACAGAAGAGAGTTCAGAAATAAATCCACACTTGATTTTTACAATAATGCCAAGGTAATTCAATAAGGAAATGATAATCTTTTAAACAGATTTTGCTAGAAATAGACATCTGTATGGGAAAAATAAACCTAGACCTTTATCTGATAACAAACACAAAAATTAACTAAAAATGGATTCAGACCTAAACATATGAGCTAAAACTAGAAACTTCTAGAAGAAAATATAGGAAAAAATCTTTGTAACATTGTATTAAGCAAATATTTTAAAAACAGAACACAAAAACACAAACCAGAAAAGAAAAAAATGCTAAAATGTCATCAAAATTATTAACTTTGTTCTTTGAAAGACATGGTTAAAAAGACAAAGGGTTGGCCTGGTGGCATAGTGGTTAAGTTTGTGCAGTCTGCTTTGGCAGCACATGGTTCACAAGTTCAGATCCCGGGCGTGGACCTAGCACCACTAGTCAAACCACACAGTGGCGGCATCCCACACAAAATACAGGAAGATTGGCAACAGATGTTAGCTCAGGTCCAATCTTCCTCCTCCACCCCCCCCAAAAAAAGACAAAAAAGCAAGCCACAAACTGGGAGACAATATTTGCAAAAGAAAATAAAGGACTTCTATCCAGAACAGTTTTTTAAAAAACTGTTGCAATTCAATAGATGAGACAAATTAATTAAAGGGTGGCTAAAGATTTGAATAGATAATGTACACACAAAAATATACGAACAGGGGGCCAAACCTGTGGCTGAGTGGTTAAGTTCAGTGTGTTCCACTTTGGTGGCCTGTGTTCAGTTCCCAGGCACAGACCTACACCACTTGTCAGTGGCCATATATGGCAGCAACCCACATACAAAATAGAGGAAGACTGGCACAGATGTTAGCTCAGGGTGAATCTTCCTCAAAGCAAAAAGAGGAAGATTGGCAACAGATGTTAGCTCAGAGAGAATCTTCCTTAGGAAAAAAAAAATATGTATATGTACATATATAGATATATATATATACACGTATACGAATGGCTAATATGTACAGGATAGAATTCTCAAAATCACCAATTATCAGAGAAATGAATATCAAACCAAAATGATATACCCCTAACTCCCACTAGAATGGTTAAAATTAAAAAGATTAACAATCCCAAGTGTTGGTGAGGATACAGAGCATTTGGAATTCTTATACATAGCTAGTGGGAATTAAGAATAATACAGCCACTTTCTTATAAAGTTAAACATACAATTTCCATACATCCCAACAACCAATTCACTCAGATATATACACAAGAGAAAAGAAAACATATTCTACATAAAGCCTTGCAACATTATTCATAATAGCCAATAACTGGAATCAATCCAACGTCCATTAGCTGGAGGATGGCTAAATAAATCATGGTATGTCCATTCTGTGGAATACTACTCAGTAATATAAAGAAATAAAATATTGATAGACCCAGTAACATGAAAGAATCTTAAAATAATGCTAAATAAAAGAAATTTAACATAAAAGAGTAGGCACTATACGATTCCATGTACTCGAAATTCTAGAAAAGGCAAAATTATGGTGACAAAAAGCAGATCAGTGAATGGACCCAGGGTGTTACAGAGGGAATCTGACTGTGAAGGACATGAGGAGACTTTTCAAGTCTAAAAAGTTATATATAGCTATAAATAATTTCCAGAATTCATCAAACACTTAAAGTGAATTTTATTACATGAATTATTTATACATTAATAAAGTAGGAAAAAAACAATTTTCAAAGGTGTAAAAATTGTAACTGTCTTATGAAGTAGGCATTAATTTCCCATTTTACAGATGAGATAACTAAGATTAAGAAAGATTGAATAATTTACCCAACACTATAGATAGTAAGTGGCAAAGCCAGAATTCAAACCTATATCTTCTGCAGCCCATACTCTTTCCAAAACGATAAGGAGCTTTCCTTTGTGGTTAGAGTATTACCAGCACCCTTAGGAAAAGGACAACTCTACTTTAGCATTAAACAGAAAAAGGGTTCCAGTGGGAAGTCCAGACTCAAACTGCGGCCCTCCTGAGCCATCAGTTTGCCTGGGGTTTTCCGTTTGTTCGTTTCATTTACACTAACTTGTTAGAATGACAGCTTTGGGCCACTTGTTCTTAGCTTGGGAAGAAAAGCAGTTTATACTACAAGCACACCCACATTCACCAAACCTGAGCAGCCAATTCCTAGGTGCCCGGAGCTGATTTCCCCAAAAGGATGATGCTAGCATATGGATGGAAGAAGTAAGAGTAGACAGATTTCAGTCATTTTTACAAGTTTTATTTCAACAACAAATAGTGAAAAGAGTATTATTTCGTTCAGAGGCAATTGTGTAATGGTAGAATAAGCCCTGGAATAAGTGAACTGAAATGAAAAGATGTAGGGTAGAGTCAGTAAGGCAACAAACTGTTTACCTTCATGTTTTCTCCTCATTGAAAGAGAAGTAATACCTACCTCACAAGTTTGCTGTGAAGAGAAAATGATGCAAAGTGCTTAGCACATAGTAGACATGATCCACTGAATTTAAATTTGATCATTTCAAACTAGCTCAGTGCTTGCTTAGACAAAGAGGCACACCTCCTTTTGGAGAGCATTTCAGAATCTTGGAGAGTGTGTGTGTCTGTGTGTGTGTTTGCATGTGTTCTTCATTACGCATGTTGAACGAACCCTGGAGTTTCATTCTGCCCTGAGGGAAAGAGTAATCCTGTCCCATTGCTACTGTCGTTTTCTGGGGACAAGTTTTGGGGTGGTGGGTATATGTGACTCGAGAATCAGCAAAGCACGTTTGTGAAGAGTAGGTGGAAGAAAAAGCTCTGGGGAACACAGCTGGGTCTATCTTATCCCATAAAAGTTTTCTATAAGAAGAATGATTCAAGAAGGATCTTGCAAAACAGAAAGAACAATATTCTCACTGAAATATCTAAGGAAGGTTAATAACAGAGATTCTGAATTATTTTATCAGGCACAAAAATAAGAGGTACAGGCTGAAGAAGACTTAATGACAGATGTTAACCTAATTTGATTCTCATGACATTATAATAACATTACTATGTTATTATATTGCTTTAAGCCACTATGGTAATTGAATGTGTGATGATAATAACGATAATACTAATACTAGTAATAGTGGCAACACTTACATAGCACTTGCAATGTGCCAGGCGCTTTTCTAAGGGCTTTACATGCATGAACCCATTTAATTCTCAAAATATCTTCATGATGTAGGTATTGTTATTTTCGTCATTTTATAGATAACACACAGAGATGCTTAGTAGCCTGCCTCAAGGCCAGACAGCTAAATAAGTGGAGGATCCAGGCAGTTTGTTTCCACAGTCCTACTCTTAACCAATGTGCCATACTGCCTAATGATGCAGAGATATTCAAAGTTGGTGGCCTGGGCCACACTGTGGAAATAAGGGTGGTAAAGAAAGGGGAAATGAGAGGGAAGTAAGGAGAGCCTCAAAAATTTCTTAGAGAGAGTGTGTATGGTTTGAAATAGTATACATAAGTGTACAGACTCCCCATGACATAAACCAAATTTCATCAACATATATTTGTGATTTTGGTTTTATTCTATCTATAATAAGGAAAAGAAAGCAGAGCAATGTGGCTCCTGTTGGAAGTGACTGACTTTGTGCTCTCACTTCCACACTACCTAAAAAAAACACAAATATTGAAAGGTAAAATGTGCATCTTGGAAGATAAAACTAATTTTCTTGTGTTACAATATTAACCTAATTGAAAATTTCTGTAACATTAAAGAATTGTATGAGGTTATTTTTGTTTATCTAGAGGGCAAATGGGTTTTAAAAGGTCAAGAAACACTGGATAATAAAAAGTCCATTGCTTAGATGTTAAAAGACTTGGCTGAAATACTGGTTCTTCTACTATCTTCCTTTTGAACCAGTAAATTTCGATTTTCTTACATATAAATGAAAGAATAATACTTCTACTGCTTACCTTAAGGAATCAAGGTGAAAACTACTTATTAGATGTGGAAATTATCTGAAAAATATGAGTTACTATACAAATGTACATTATTTCCTCTACATTTACTATAGATATCTATCTGTAAACTAAGAAATTTCCCTTTGGGGCTTCACCATAGTTCCGCAGATAGAATTGTTTCTAGGGATAACGAAGCTTAAGAAATGAGACTTATGACTTCTTGAAGACCTACTCTATTCCAGAAAATATACGCTAGATTCTTTTACACCTTATCTCAATTAATCCACACAACACCACAATTCAGTAAGAGATCATTATGCCATTTTATCAATTCAGAAACGTTAAGAGCACAGAGTTACTAAATTGACAAAGCCAGGATTCAAAATCAAGTGATTCTCATGCCTTTTTACTATAAAGGACGATTAAGATTTAATCAACCAAGTAACTACCACTAAATGGAATTTTTCTGTGGTTATTGATGTTTTTCTAACTTTCTAAAATTTGAGAGGATCCAAATGTTGATCAAAGTTTAAATCTGGCTCTATCATTGGTGGATGTCATATGGTCACCTTTCATTTTGGTCAAAATGTAAATGACGAACCAGCTACTTCTTCCACGCTCAATACTCTGTTGAAGTACAGGGGTAAGCTATGTCCCTCTTTTGATGACGAATCTACATCACCTCTTGATAATGAATCTCTTGACAGGATGCTGTTAGAAGTTTATTCCATCAACACTGAAATCATATCAACAGTGACATTCCGTATCTCAGAAGCTAAGAAGAACATATTGATGAAAATGTTTGTAAGGAGTAGCAGTGACTGTGGCATAGGCCCAAATATCTCATCATTTACAGGGTTCCTCCAAACATGAAGGCTAATGCATTCAAATGCAAGTGAAAAGGGCATAAAAATAAATCAATAATGTGTTCTGTTCAAGGATTCCTTATAAGAAACTTCTAAATACCACTGAGATCACAACATTTAGCCAAACATCATAGAGACCACCACTTTCTCTTCTTAAACTCTTTGAATCAAAGTTAATTCTTATGTTTTGTATTTTAAGTATTTTTTATATTATCTTGAAATAATTTCAAATTTACAGAAAAGATTCAGAAAAATTGTAAATAACTACAATACACCCTTCAAAGATCCTACTGAAGTTTTGCCAACTCTCTCAACACATCCTTTATAGAAGATCCAATCCAGGGTCATGTGTTGTCATGTCTCTTCATTCTCCTTCAATCTGGAACAGTTATTTGGTTCCTCCTTGACTTTTATGACCTTAACAGTATTGAAGATTTCAAGTCAGTTATTTTGTAGACTGTCCCTAAATTGGTTCTTGTCTGATGTTTCCTTATGATTAGATTCAGGTTATGCATTTTTGGCAGAAATATCAGAGAAGTGATGCTGTACTCTTCTCAATGCATCCCACCAGGTAGCTTATGATATCAATTTGTCTCATCACTGTTAATGTCAACTGAGTAATGTGGTATCTGTCAGGCTTCTACACTATACTATTACACTTCTCCCCTTTGCATTTTCCTAAGTATTGTGTAGACAGACACTTTGAAACTATAAGAATATCCTATTCCTCATCCAACTCTTATCCAATAGTTTCAGTATCTCTCCATGTTTCTTACCTGAATTCATTATTACTATGATGGTAGCCAAGTGGTGATTTTCTTTCTATAATTTCCTGTACATTTGTAGTTGGCACTCTACCATAAGGAAGAGCTTTCTCTTCTCTCTTTCATTTTTCATTTATTTATATATATCAGTCTGGATCTGTGGACTCTAATTGTACTAAATGGGATAAATCCATTGTTATTTTCTTGGTTAGATTCTTATATTATATCAGATATGGACATAGGTTGCCCCTTCAGGTTGGATTTTGCATCCTCTGTTATGCCCCTGTAATTCTTCAAGTCCTTCTTAACTTTCTGGAACAGAAAGATGTTCCAGACATATCCTGTAGTTTCCTAGCTCCAGAACTAGACTCAGGAGAATGATATTTAGAAGCCAAGATCTGGGTTAAGGTTGTGTTCATTACTACTGGAGTATACTTCGCTCCTAGACCCTCTCAGTAGACACAGTTTAGAAATATATTTATGCATATATTACACACACTCACACACATTATACTTATATCCATTCTACATATACTTAGATATATCTATATCTATGTATTGATACAGATATAGATACATTTAAAACCATGAAATCATATTGATACTTCCAATTCCAATCCAGCACCAAAAAGTTTATTCTTCTATTCATTTTTTTTCATATTTATAACTCTCTTTCATAAAAAAATTTAAAACTCCATCAAAATTCAAATGGTATTTTTTCATAGGAATAGAACAAACAATCCTAAAATTTCTATGGAAGCATAAAAGAGACTGAATAGCCAAAGCAATCTTGAGAAAGAAGAACAAAGCTGGAGGCATCACACTCCCTTATTTCAAACTATATTACAAAGCTATAGTAATCAAAACAGTATGGTATTGGCATAAAAACAGACACATACATTAATGAAGCAGAATAGAGAGCCCAGAAATAAACCCACACATACATAGTCAATTAACTTATGACAAAGGGGCCAAGAATATACAATGGGGAAAGGACAGTCTCTTCTATAAAAGGAGTTGGGAAAATTGGACAGCCACACACAAACAAACGAAATTGGACCACTAACTTACACCATACACAAAAATTAACTCAAAATGGTTTAAAGACTTGAATGTAAGACCTGAAACCATAAAACTCCTGGAAGAAAACATAGGTAGTAAGCTCGTTGACATAGGTCTTGGCAATGCTTTGTGTTTTTTGTTTTTTGTTTTTTTGCTGAGGAAGATTCACCCTGAGCTAAGGTCTGTCACCAATCTTCCTCTATTTTGTACATGGGCCACTGCCACAGGATGGCCACAAGTAGTGTAGGTCCATGCCTGGGAACTGAACCCTGGGAAGCAGAAGCAGAGTACACCAAACTTAACCACTGGGCCACCAGGGCCGGCCCCTTGGCAATGATTTTTTGAGCTTGACACCAAAAGCAAAAGCAACAAAAGCAAAAATAAACAAGCAGAACTACATCACGCTAAAAAGCTTCTGCACAGTAAAGGAAAACATCAGTAAAATAAAAAGGCAACCTACCAAATGGGAGAAAACATTTGCAAATATTATATCTGCTAAGGAGTTAATATCTAAAATATAGAAAGAACTCATACAACTTAATAGCAACAAAACAAACAATCTAATTAAAAAATGCTCAGAGAATCTCAATACACATTTTCCAAAGAAGATATACAGATGGGCCAACAGGTACAAGAAAAAGTGCTCAGCATCACTAATCATCAGGAAAATGCAAACGAAGACCACAGTGAGATATCACCTCACACTTGTTAGAAAGGCTATTATGAAAAACACAAAATATAACAAGTGTTGGTGAAGACGTGAATAAAAGGGAAGCTTGTGCACTACTGGCAGGAATTGGTGCAGTTGCTATGGAAAACAGTACAGAGGTTCCTCAAAAAATCAGAAATAGAACCAGCATTTGATCCAGCAATTTCACTTTGGGGTATTTATCCAAAGGAAATAAAAACATGACATTGAAAAGATAATTGTACCCCCATGTTCATTGTAGCATTGTTTACAATAGCCAAGATATGGAAACAACCTAAGTGTCCAACAATGGATGAATGGACAAAGAAAATGTGGTATATATGTACAATGGAATAATATTCAGCCATAAAAAAAGAATGAAATCTTGCCATTTGCAACAACATGGATGAATGTTGAGGGCATTATGCTAAGTTAAACAAGTCATACAGAAAGACAAATACCATATGATCTCACTTATTTGTGGAATCTGAAAAAAAAAAGATCAAGCTCATAGATACAGACAACAGATTGGTGGTCACTAGAGGGGGCTGGGGAGTGGGCAAAATGGGTGAAGGGGGTCAAAAAGTACAAACTTCCAGTTATAAAATAAATAAGTCATGGGGAGGTAATATACACCATGGTGATTATACTAATACTGTATGGCATATTTGAAAGTTGCCAAGAGAATAGATCTTAAAAGTTTTCATCACAAAAAAATTTTTTTTTACCCATGTATGGTGACAGATATTAAGTAGACTTATTGTGGCGGTCATTTTGCAATATATACAAATATTGAATCATTATGTTGTACACCTGAAACTAACATAATGTCATATGTCAATTATACCTCAATATAAAAATAAAAATTTTAAAATAATTAAATTAAACAACATGGCTCCCATTATACATATAGATACACATATATATGTATATATATGTGTATGAATGTATGTATATATATGTATACATTTGTGTGTATATTGATATATACTGTATATTTGTGTGTATATATATTGACATATACTTGACATGTATATATGTGTATATATATTAAAATATATATACACATATTTTACAAATATATAAAAATATACACACACACACACTTATTTTCTCTATCTCCTATATGTTGCCAACCAATCTCCTGATCCAGCCAAGACACTTACCCATTGGTCAGCCTTCATCTAGTTGGCCTCAACTCTTACTGAGCCATGACCCTGATAAGTCCCTTTCCTCACAGGGGCCTCAGGCCCCACTAGGCTGCCACTCAACTCAGCTCCTTCCTCAATTGGGCCTGCCTAATGGCTGTTTGGTTGAATTAGAAAGGGAGGGAGGAAAAGCAGGAAGAAGAGCCCTATTATCTTTTGATTTATGTCCCTACTTCCTATTAATTAGGCACTGCTATTTTGTCCCTTTCATTTAACTGAGCAGCAGCATGGAATAGTAGAAAGATCACGGGTTTTGAAGCTGCAAAAGAACCTAAGTTTAGTACCTGGCTCTAACTAACTAGATGCGTAACCTTAGTTTCCTCATCTGTCAAATGGCAATGATAAAATCTACATTGTTGCAGATTTATGAAGATTAATGAAAATACACATAATGAAACTGATTCAGCGCCTGGCAGATAAGACCGTAAATGAAAATTATTATTAAATTTTTAAGCATAGATGGTAAGCACTAAAATAAAGGTATGTACATAGTTAATTATGCTTTGGTATTAGGGCTAGCAGGGTGAATACCAGCAAAGACAAAAGTTCTAACTTTTGCAATAGATCTTGATATTCAGAAACCTGGCTATTGGGTCTTCCGTGCTATGTTCTGCCAAGAATAGGGGAGAGATGTGTGAAATTGAGAGGAAAAATATAACAACGAACGTTTTAAAAAAAAGAAATTTAAGGAAGATCAGAATAGATGCTCAATAAATAATAGTGGGGAAAAAAAATGCCTCTTCATGCCCAGCCTGTAGGAGAGATAAGACAGTGAAGGAGGTCCTATGGTCCCAAACAGCATTTGAATTTCTCAATCAGATTTCCATTTAAAAACACGTTCATGAGGAGATAATACTTCCACACTAAGAATGGGAGTGAAATGAGATTATAATTATTCAGGTGTTGTGAGTGCCTCAAAGGGTGATGAGATGAGTTACTTAGTAAAGTTGCCAGCCCTAACTGCTCCATCTTTCCCAATAACTGCTCCATCTTTCCCAATAAAATATGAATAAAACCATTATATCTTAGAGACTGAACAGTTTCTCGTCATCTAGATATCTTTTAAGAGTCCACAAGAAGTTCTTTCACAAAATATTTCCTTGAAGGGAAAAGAGTACGTGGAGTTTGAAATAGTTAAGCATAGCATTGCCAATCTTGCTTTTTAAGCTGCTTCCTTCCCCAAGTCCTGTTTAATCCCTTCTCTCCAAAAGAAAGCTTAGATGAACACAGAAAAGTTTCCTTCTTTTCATTGTACTTCTCACATTTCTTATCTCCTCCTCTCCACATAAAATAAAAATATGGTTCACTTCAGCACCCTGAAGAACACAGCCAGTTTACCACTCTTATGTTCCAGGTCAAATTTAAATCTTTCAAAGTTACTCTCCTCTTCCCTAAATTCTGTTATTCAGTGTGAAATTTAAAACTTGCTAATGACTGCAAACCAGAAATTCAGCCTGGCATGAAGATGTGAATTACCATGAACCTCTTAGTCTTTCACATACCTTCCAAAGGAGATTAACCATTGCTTCATAACTACCTGGTTATAGCATCCTTTTATAAAAACACCAATGGCTACTTAACAAATTATAAAAAACCAACGATCTGCATTACCTTCTATAGCCATTGAAATGTGGCTGTGTACCACTGCCTGAGCCTGCCTTTCAGCCGACTAACAAATATGATGAATGTAACCTTGTAGATTCTTAACATTTAAAGACAACATTCTAAAGAAATTTAAAGCACATTCTGCCAATCAGTTATTGAGTAAGACCACCCATAGCCATTTTTAAAAAATTCTTCATTGTTTGAATAATATGGGAGGAAATTTAGTGTACACTCTCTTCTTCCTGTATTTTCCAGCTAGATTAAGCTGTTGTCTTCACAATTGCCTCCCAGCTGCTGTGACTTGTGAAAACAACAGACCCTGCTCTGTTGTCTGGAGAAAGCCAGGATTGTTATGAGTAACTTTATTGCAGGCACATGAGTGTGTTAAGACTTTAAAACACGCTCAAATGTCATGTGCACACCCAATGACGGGCAAGAATAATTATGAAAAAACAAGAAATCTATGTCTATGAAACCGTGTTGGACAAAATGGGCCATTCATTGTGTTCCCCTGGGAATGCCTGGACTCTGCAGTCAGAAAACAAAAAAGGCACTTTTTTCCTGCCGTAGGCTGAATGCTTAGCTTTGCCATCTGAGCCCTAAGAAAACACGGGCCCCTCTAGTGCTGGCGCACCCACGCACACTAAAAAATATTAATGCCTCTCTCTCCTTACTTTTTTCCAGGCATCCTTTCTGTGTAGGCTGTAGCCAATATAATGTCAACACAAAGACAAAATAGTTTATCTAACATCAGTCCCCCACAATTTCCCTCTTGTCTTCAGTTAAACACCCTTCCCCCAACATTAAGAAAGAAAAAAGATAACCTTTACTCCAATAGAAGACTTATCTCTGGCGCAGATTTTATTCTCAGCAATATCCCCTTCTGTTCTCTTACATGTTTGCTACTTTTAACGTTTTTACCAAATACTATATAAACATGCTCATTTGCCTCCAAATTGTTTCTTCTTCCCTAGGAGATTTCGGAAAGTCATTTTGTTGGATAAAGTTTGTCAGCTCCTTCTCAAAAATGCCCCTTCTCAAAGTTAACACTATGCGTCCCTCCTGTCAGTGTGTGCATGTATATTAAACAAATGGAACGACAAATCATTTCAGCTCCAACACATCTTAATATACATATTTCACTGGAACTTCAAGGGTTTTATGTTTTATTGTACTTTCAACCACAGTTATTTTATGTTAACAGACAAGGTAAGTTATTCATTGAGTTTCCCAGACAGATACACTGCACTTTGATGGTCTATTGTAGACACTACAGCAATTTCCTTGGCAACTGAACCAGCAGAAAGAAATATCCAATAAACAGATTTCCAAAACAGTGAGCTTTTGCCCAGGATCTTCAATCTTGAACCTTTTCAGTACATTCCAGGAAGAAGAGGCTGGGAGAATAGGTACTTCACTACAAAGTGGGGAAATAGGAGGCTGATAGAACATTAAATACCATAAATTCCCGTTTCATCTTCCTTTCCAGAGCTCAGCTCATTGCTCTTGTATTCTCACCCACCAACCACCAATTTTAGAACCTGAAGATAAACTAGGGGCAAAACCAGGAAAGAGAAAAACACTTCTTTGGTTGATTTATGAAATTTAGCTATAGAACATTTATGTCAATTCCTTTGACTAAAAAAAGTATTTTAAAACTCATCAAGTTTAAACATGCACCTCATCTTTAGCTAATGAGAAAATGACTTGGAAAGGCAACAGCTGGAGAAGTGAGAGAGAAATCTTGTCTGACAATAAAATGTGGTTATCTTTTATTTGCTAACTGGTGTTAATGACCCAGCAGCAGCTAATTCCAAAAGAGAGGCAAATGTGGTACATGTAGACATACCAGCAAAACCAGGGTATATTTGGTTAACCAAGTGGCTGTTTTGACGACACCATTCCCAAAACAATTGCTATGACTGAAATAACCAGTTGATTTTGAATCTATGATTGAATTAGGAAGTTAGAAAGCATTTTAGAGACCATCTAGTTACTAAATTCTAAGCCAACTTATCACTTTTTAACAAAGGTATATTGAGGCTAGAGAAACAGAAAAAGATCACTGAAGTTCACGGCTAAGCCAGTGTATGGATGCAGTCAGTGTCATAAAATAATTTATGATAGGGATGACTTAAAAGAGTTGGCGTTAATTACACAGGTGAAGAAGGTTACATCTCTCTAAACCAGGAAGAACTACTTTGACAGTAACCACTATATAGAAGGAGGGAAATCGGAAAGTTGCCAGGCCAAAGTGCAGATCCAGAGTTCATCTCAAATATTTTCACACAGATAGGAATGGCCTTGTACCAGCAAGGCTCCTGTAGTGGTTATTTTTCAGCGATACTAGGGGCCAGTCAGCAAAACTCATGTGAGACTACTTCATGGAAGCCACTAGAGGATGATCATGAGTACCACTTCATCCTTCTCTCGGATGTGAAGCTGGTTTCAGAAGTTTTCTAGTCCAAACAATCTAAACAAGATTTCCTCCCACCCATCAATCCTAAAACCTATAAACACATAAAACTCACACTGAAATAGTACTGAGCAAGAAGTCTAGAACTAGTTCTGTCTCCCAGGCTGAAAGATAAGGTCCCTACAACCTAGCCAGCCCTCAGACCAGCCAGGAATTTGTTTTAACAATTCAACAACATCACCATTCCTCATTCATCCACTTAGCTTAATTTTCCTAGTACCACTTTCACTGCTGAGGTTGTCTCTATTAAGCCATTTTTTTTGCATCATTAACTTTTAACCAGGCATCGATAGCTTTATTGTTTAAATTGCGTATGACTTTATTTAACGTCAGCATTTCTTCTAGCTCCTGACAAGAAGTCACATTTTATAACTAATTAAATTGATCCCTGGGAAGCAAAAGCCACTAAACGGAATTATTCCTACCCAAGTGTCAATATATTAAATCAAAGGGCTAATGAGTTGGGTCACTGCTTCTTTTATTGGGAGGCTACAGCAGAATAGGACTAGTATTACCCTCTATTTTCTGCCTTAACAATCAATTTTATTTAAACCAAAGGCAGTTAATTAATACTTTTGGATCTTACAGTAAATAATACCTCCTTTATAACACACAAATGGGGAATGGAAAATTTCCTTTAATGACATATGCAATATATTTTTGGCATATTTATATGACACTGGGTCACAGAAACATCTAAGATGATCTAAAAGGTGTTTTGCAAACAAATTATTTTGAGAATTTCTAGGTTTCAACTATTAGCATTATGAGTTTAAATCAAGATGAAAATCTGCCTCTTGGACCTGACAATAGTGCCTAAGGAAAGTGATTAAGAAATGACTAAATTCGTCATGTCAGCCTTTCCTATCACTCTTGCAGCTGCTGAGTAATACTTTGAATGATTTCACTATTTACATTTGGACACTACTTTTAAAACTCATCACCTAATAATTCATACCAGTCACTATTTTCGACATAGCTTGTTTGATGAAATCCTTGCAGACAGTGGAAAAGCCCTGTTTTACTGTTGCCTTCAGTTAATCTCATCAACCCAATATATTCAGAGGTAAAATTTCATGTCTAATTACTTGTATCTGTGAATTTTGCATTTTATTTGGGGGATTTCACCCCATAATTTATCATTTCAGTATTTGAGAAACAAAATAAACCAATAAAATTGGGTATGGTATCTCTTAGATCTTCAAAAACAAACAACATGGTCTATAAATCATGGCTATGGTACAATTATGTAAAAAATCTGACAAGTTGGAAAATTCAGTCCCGTAAAATTAGGCCTGATGGCAATTATCTTATGGCAGTGAAGAGACCACCTCTAGGAAACACAGTGGTGAGGTAGAAAGAAAAATGGGGGTGAAAGAACATATACACAACCAGCTGCAACTGTTGGATAACAAATTCAGGCAATGTCTTTAATTTTGGAGTGAGAACTTCATTTTGTATATCTGGCAATCAGCCAAAATAACGCTAGTTTATAGGCAGCCCTGAGATCCTTTGGATTGAATTAACATTATTTATCACGTAATAAGTTGTCAAAAGTCAATTTTGTCTCTAATACTTAACTTTGTTGATTTACCACCAGGATCAAATAGATCATAGAGAACACCACAGATGTTTTTGACAAAAACATGTTCTTTCACCCACACATAGTTTGCTTTTTCAAACATTGAATTAGGGTTTCTTTCTTTGTAGACATAGTGGTTCTTTTTCGAAGCAACCTTAAATAGTCACTTTTATCCATTTATAGATGTGTGTGCTTTGGAGGTCAGGCATGTGCTGTTGTTTCTTACCACAAATGTTTTCCTTCATTTTCAATGGTCAAAAGTCACAGGCGTGTTTGACCCCACCCACAGACAGCTCTGTTCAATATCTGGAGAACCCCAGGCTGGCTGGAGATCACTGAAATACAGATGCTTACTTCACAAACAAATAAAAAGGTATCCCAACACAGACCAATGGAATTTGACACTGGACCTTCAATAAGTTACAGAAATAAAAAAAATACTAATTACTGTTTCCTTTGGAATGTATGAGTATTTAAAGTTAAAGAACATTCTTCCTCATTAATACAGATTACTGATGTAAGCGAACGTACTAAGATGTTCTTGATAAACGCTTGATTTTGTTATGTAATAGAGACTGAATTAACAGTATTACATTTCCCTCTACTTCCAAGCTTCATGTTTTAATTTAGACATACGCATGCACACACAAACATGCATGTACCAGGAAACAAAACTATCAAGAATATTACATTAGTTACTTTTTTAAGGGAAAAAAAGTCTTAACCTTGGGAAAGGGAAAGTGACCCGATAGTTGTCCCACATTTGTTTGGCAATGTATTACCCTACAAAGAAATAGCACAAAGGAAAATACAGAGCAAGTTTTTCGAACCTTATGAAAAACAGGGTCACCCTCCTCTGACAGGAGCTGTTAGAAAAATAAAATATCTCATCCAATCACCCCAAAGAAAATGGAATAAGAACCCATCCCCACCAAGCACAATATTAGCACCCGAACACATGAGACTGCAACCCAATGGGCCCACCAGAACTCAACCTATCTCGTGTCCCAGAGAGTCAAGTTATGACCATAGATCTCTGGCCTCCTGCCCAAAACGTGCTTAAATATTCCAGTTGCCACTACTGCTGAAATGCCCACAGAACTGAAGAGGCTAGTAAGGCAGATAGGTGGGCAAAACTCAAATAGCGTTAGCAAGGTGTAAATAAGCTTTCTGGCTTGCACACTGCTGACAAGATGATGAGAAAAATCTAAATATTTTTAAAATCCAAAATTCCAAATCCCAAAGTGAAATATAACAAAGTTCAACTTCTTTTCTCTGCAAAGCATCAAACAATCTCACTAATTAATCATAAAACAAGCATCATTCTAAATTCTACTTTACCGACAACAAAGAATACGATCCCATACCCAAAGCTTTGGGTAATGTTGCCCAATAATAAAAGAGAATATCAAAGTGAAGTAAGATTGAATTTATTTCTCTTGGCTCATATCACATTCTCATCTTCATTATAGTGGCTGAATACTACCAAAAGCTTTGTTACCTGTTTTCTATATTTTGATGTTGGACAAATGAATTAATAGCAAAGACAGCCCAAGACCGACAATGAACATCCATCACAGATCTTATCTTAATATCATCAAAGAACTATGGTGTGATCAGGATCCTAGGTGGGGTTTACAAATACAGGAAAAAAATTAAAATAATGAGCACAACTGTAGAGTGTAAATGGAAAAATAAAAGGAGGGAGCATTTGCTAACAATCATCACAATAGAATAAGAACACCTGCCCCCAATTAAGATGCTGCAATAAATTTAAAAAGCTCTCCAATCTTTTGTGTAACTCCGCCTTTATGCTACATATCCCTGTGCAGTATCTTTTTACTATCCTAGGGAGTCTCACTTTAAATTGTGTGGAACCTACAGAAATGAACTCTATTGATGCTTCTCTCTGGTGCTCCCATTTTGCCTTTTTAAGTGACTCCTCTTCGTCCCTTAATCAGACCTTTTCTAATCACCTAGCTCTGAATTAAATTAAGTACAATGGTCTTCTGAATCACTCAACCATAGTTTAATTGATTTTTTAAAGCCACTTAATATTTGCCCATGAAAAATATGCAAAGTAGCTTTACATAAAGACAAAACAAGAGAATTCTAGTGATGTACACATCAAACGTTCCTGTTTCCATTTCCCCTCATATGACTGTACAAACAGCTACAGCCTAGCACACAGGCATCTATCTACCTTGATAAATCTGCACCTTGAGTCGGCAACCAGGCATTTCCTGGGCAACCAGTCTTTCAGGGAGTGTTCAAATATTTGTAGTAGGGCAGTTTGGGCTGCACATATTTTAGTTCTTATTCATGCATTCCTCATTTGCAAGTTGTGAACCTGGTAAATTTCCCATGTTGAGACCATTGCTGCTTCTTTCCTGTAGGTGGTCCTTGAATAACCCTCTTTGCTTAACTATGGAGTGTGAGTCAGACTGATTATCAAAAAACATCTCATTTTTTTGCCTTCAAAATTATTTCCTAGGCTAATCTGTTTCTCTGTCCAATTCCAAATTTGACAAATGAATCTACAGGTCTCTCAATCAAAAATTCTGCTCTGAGAGATGTAGCCCACCTAGTGGCTAGGAGCTAGGCCCTAGATTCAAATAGACAAAGGGAGTAGAGCGCAGTGGTTAAGAGCACAGATTCTAGAGCCAGACTATGTTGGAAGCCCAGCTCTGTCACTTTTTAAATGTATGACCTTGGGCAAATTACTTAACCTTTCTGTGTCTCACTTTTCTCATTTATAAATGGGGATAATATTACCTACCTCATAGGGTTATTTTGAGGGTTCAGTGAGTTAATGTATCTAGAGCCTTAGAATAGCATCCAACATATAGTAAAAACTACATAAGCATCTGCTGTTGTTTTTAATTAGGTTAGAATCCTGGCCTGGCTACTCATACCTTGGGCAAGTTGCTTGACCTCTCTTAAACCTCCACTTTCTCAATGGCAAACAGGGAATTATTGTGTTAAATAACACAATGCATATAAGGCATTTACTACAGTGCCTAGAACATAGTGACCATTTAATAAACATTAGCTGTTATGTTAATACATATTTATCGGCAGTCTAGTCTATCTGCCTTCCTCTTCCACAGCATGCTTTTATTAAAGATGAACTAGCTCCACAAATAATTCCCTGTTGCTTTCCCACTCCATCAAGTGCACAGTCTTTATTCTAACCAAAATTTCCAAATTTATCTCCCTTATTCCCTGACAGAAACTCCTCCACCATAGAACAGAAGGACATCTTTTTAGATGCTAAATACACCAAGCTCATTCTCGCTTCTTTACTTTAATATCCACTCTCATGTCACCCTTCCCTTCTCCACAAACATCCAATTCCTACCCAGCTTTTAAGACCAAAGTTCTTAAAATAAATTTATTTTTAAAGAATAAATAAATAAATAAATAAGATCTTTACAATTCTTCCAATCTAGTATGCTCTTTGCCTCTCTAAGTTCAAATGTATTGGAGCAAGCTAAAGACTGAATGTTTTGTCCCCTCAAAATTCATGTGTTCAATCCTAATGCCCAAAGCGACAGTATTTGGAGGTGGATAGTATTTGGGAGGTGATTAGGTCATAGAGTGGAGCCCTCATGAACGGGATTAGTGCCCTTATAAAAGGCACTCCAGAGAGCTCCCGCACCCCTTCCAACATGTGAGGACACAGCAAGACAGTTGTCTATGAACCAGGAAGTGGGACCTTGCCAGACACTGAATCAGCTGGCACCTTGATCTTGGACTTCCCAGTCTCCAGAACTATGAGACACAAATGTCTGTTGCTTAAGCCACCCAGTCTATAGAATTTTTGTTACACCACCCCAAATGGACTTGGACAGGGCAGAAAGAGGAAAGATCCAAAGACTCGGATTGCGGTCCTGCCCCTGTCACTATCAAACGGTGTCAACTAGAGCACGTCACCTTGCCCTCTGGTCATAGCTGTCTCAAACATAAAATGAATAGGTTTAAATAGACGATTTCTAAGAGCCCTACCATCCTACCATTCTGAGTCCTGTTGCACTTATGTTCACAGTGGTGAGCTTATAGTAGATGCTCAATAAATATTTCATGATTGAAGCTTCCAGAGTTGAATTGATGTGAATTAGTCAGTTGGTCCCTTTACCACTGCCTCTCCTTCTTAGTCTCTATCCTGTGTTCCCTTTGTTCTATCATTGACTTCACTTTTTGAATGTTAGAGTTTCCAAAGCTTCTGCTCCCTACCCTCTTCTAACTCTCTATATTTCTATGAAAACTCATTATCGCCTAAATGAATGATAATGATTCCTAAATCTGTATCTCCAACTCAGACTCCTTTCTCAAGTTTCAAGGCTATCTGTCCAATATCTACCTGGATAATTCAGAATGTTGAAAATAGAACCCATCATCTCATCCAACCCTTCAAACCTGCTCATCCTCCTATATTTATACAATCTATCCCAGATACCTCTCTGACCTCACCATGTTCACTTCTCCCCTTGCTTTGTCCACGCTATATCTACTGGCCTCCTTACTGTGCCTAAAACATGCCAAGCACTCTCCTGCTTCACATACTTTGTAATTCGGTTCCATCTTCCTGGAATACTTTTTACCCTAATATCCATGTCTCATTCCTTCAATTTACTCAAACCATTTCCTCAAGGAGGCCTTTTTGACTAACTTCTATAAATTAGTAATTCCCATCACTCCATACTCTATACCTTAACCTATTTTTCTTCATAGAACTTATCATTGTATGATCTCATGTATTTGTTTACAGGCTCTATCTCCCTAAACTTTGTCAGTTTTGTTCACTGCTATATGATCAGCGCTTGAAACAGTGCCTACACATAGAATGTGCCCAATAAATATTTGTGGAATCAAAGAAATACCAATCCTGTTGAACAGAGCTGTCAATTCTATCAATCAATGCAGAAATATGAGGATTAGTTTAAATTTCTTCTTCCCTCCTACAACCAATCAATCACTAATCCTATAGATTTTATTTCCTCAGCATCACTCAAATCCAACTCATCTCTATTCCCCCTACCACTGCCATAGTTCAGATCCTTTCATTTCTTCTCCTTTGGATCCCTTCAATAGGACCTTAAATGTTCTCTTTGACACTACTTTCAGCCTCCCCAAAACTATTCTCCACACTGCTGTCAGAGTGATCTTTCTGAAATGTAAATAACACTTCATTTTCTTTCTTAAATTCTTTAAATGGTTACTCTTAATTTGTCATACATTGAAGATCTGTTCCATAGTTCCAATGCAGCTTCATTTTGCCACACCTGCACTTGTGTACCACATTCCAGCCTTACTAAGAAACTAATTTATTTGCAGTTCCCCAACATGCAATGTTCCTCATCCCTGTGAACTTTGTACAGACCCTTCTCTCTGTCTGGAAACCTCCCTTCCTTGTTCTTTCCTTCTCCTACTTAAAAATTCAGAATCAACTCAAAGGTCACATCTTTGAGCAAACCTTTCTTGACCTGTCAATTGAGATTAGATGCCTCTTCTCTGTATTCCTGCGGTAGTCAGTGAATACATCTTTCTTAACACTTAGTGCACTCCATTGTTGTCACCAGATTGTGAGCTCCTGAAGGTAAGTAATCTCTCTCTCTTCTTTTAGTCCTAGGATAGTATCCAAAGAGTAGTAGAAATTTAATAACAAAATTTATTAAATTCACTTCAAAAATTCTTGAATTAATCAATTTCCTTCCTGAAATTAAATCTCTCTCTTCTTATGTGGATGATTTCAATGCATGGTAGATGCTATATCACCAGATCTATCCAAATCCTCCCTTCGTTCTTTCTAATTTCTCTACCCTCTTAAAGCCAACATCACCAAAAACCACCACACTCCTTGGTACGTGTCTCATGTTCTTGTAGCTTTCATAGAGTATGACTCCCAGGGGTTGACTTGCTCTGTTTGGTTCAGAATTAAACTTGTAAGACACAGTGCCTTTCTCTGACACCAAGAAACATCAAAAAAACAACAAACAAATAAATAAATATCATGAGCAGTTATTTCTTATCCCACATATCCCGAGTCCTAATTTATCTTTATCTTAACTGTAATTTATACATAATCAACAATATGAGAAACTTGCTATTTGTTCAAATTTTTGGCAGGACAAATGATGACATGTGTGTGTATATATGTGCATGGAGAGAGGGTACCCAGGCAAAATGGAGAAATTGTGGGCAGGGCTTCCAGGAATGATAAAAGAGTATTTCTTGCCTGCTTATTGCTTTCCTGGGTATACTTTTAGAAATCTCAGAAAAAGATCATGGTACATGTGGTGTACATATTCAAATAAAATTATTTTGTCCCATGTAATCTTATTCATCATCATTAATACTATTCCCTTCAGCAAATACTAATACTATTCCCTTTACAGTTGTCAAAGTACTTCTCTATACACTAACTCTGCCAATTTTCACAACACTCCTATGAGGCTAGAGATACAGGTGCATGTGTGTGTGTGTGATCATGTGTTTACAGAAAAGGTTCACAAAGGTTAAATGATTTGTTCAAGATCACATGCCAAATAGCTGGCAGAGCCAGATTTTGAAACTATGACTTCTAATATTTGCCACTACCTTTCTTTAAAGTCTTATTCGTTTAAGTTAAGCCTCAAATTAATATATTTTTCTTAAAAATAGTTTGAACAAGCAGTTAATTAAGATTGAGGAAAAACATTCCAATTTGCAACTTTTTCTTTTTTATATTCACAACTATTCCTTTGAATGGGAACCTATACTTTCAAATCCACTTAATTCAATATCTACTCAAACTACTCTCCCACTGTCCTTTTTCTGCTCTTATTATAAGACGAGAAAATAGAAAGGTGGGAGAGAGGGAGAGGGAAAGTAAAGATGGAAGAGGAGGAATTAAATATTCTGGGATCGATTTCCATGACTTCACTTAAGTCAAAGAAAGTTACTGGTATGATGGAATACATGGTAGGACGTGATCTTCAGCAGGGGAACATTATGCCTAGTATCATTCGGCATCAAGTCATTTTATATACTTCCCATTTTTAAAAAAAGCACAAAACATGAAGTAAGTGTATCTCTCACAAAATAAAAATAATGCACATAGTCCCCAGAAGCTCAATTTATGCCTGAATCAATCCACCAAGAATCAACGGAAGTCTATGCCTTTAAGAGAAAGCTTTCATAAAATCATTTTATTAGCGTTACTTATGTTTGCCAAAGTTATCTAATATTAATTTCTTATCCAAAATTACTGATGGTTCTTAGCTGTGACTAAATCCTGTTTGCCTATCACTTCTCTTAGTCAGACAAAAATCATTTCTAGTACGAGAATGCTAAAGTTCAGCATTAAAGATTCAAGACTTTAGGATAGGTATTACTGTTTCTCATATTCCTCACTTTTCCACCTATCTTCTTTCTCAACACTTTCATACAACTACCCAAAACAGTACATGAAGGAGTTGGTGTTCATTAAAACAAATACTTTGCTTCCTTCCTTTCAAATTTTTTATTAGGCCTTATGGTATCCAAAGGGAATTTGATAGAGAAATATTAGGTGATGTGAACTTGTGAACTGATAGAAAAAATAAAGCAAAAAGACCTTTATACAGTATTCTGAATAAGATCTAAAACATATGCCTATGAATTTCAGTAACCTGATAAATATGCATACAAATTTGCAATCTTTTAAATTTATTTATTTTTTTTTTTTTCAGGAAGACTAGCCCTGAGCTAACATTTGCCACTAATCCTTCTCTTTTTGTTGAGGAAGACTGGCCCTGAGCTAACATCGGTGCCCATCTTCCTCTACTTACTTCCTCTACATACTGCCACAGCATGGCTTGACAAGCAGGGGGTAGGCCTGCACCCAGGATCTGAACTGGCAAACCCGGGCCGCCAAAGCAGAATGTGCAAACTTAGCCACTGTGCCACCGGGCTGGCCCTCTTTTAAATTTTTGACCAAGTGAAATTGTGGGTTAAATTTTAAATGTAATAAAGTTTGTAACATATATATTTACTATTAAAATAATGTCCCTTCCATTGACTTTTATTGGCTTACAGAACAATTCGATTTCTGATAAATCTGTTTCTACCTATGAATATCTACTTAACGCAACAGAACATTGGGAGAGGTGAACCTTCATTACCAAAAGTTTATAAATGGCAGACTTTCAGGATGAGGTACTGAAACATGGAGCAAAACCACTAAAGGAATTTTTTCACAGTGTTTAGGCCACAGATAAAGTCATGGGGAAAAAAATGATGAAAAGGAGCTAACATACCAACCATTCAGGGCTCAACGGTAAAAGCAAGAGCTGACAAAGTTGCCCTAACACAATAGTAATGTATATGTACAGGGGTTCTGCAGTTTGGCTTCTCTAAAAGCAGACACTGAGACAAAGTTTAGGGTATAAGATATCTACTAGGGAACAACACCAGTAAATGGGAAGGAGGAAGAAACAAGATTGGGCAGAGGAAGAAGTTGAACTACGATAGTGGCTGAACAAAACTCCACCCAACTCAGCGGGAAGCTCTGGAGTGAGTGTCTAGCGTCAGGCCTAAAAGCCCCAACCTTCACATCCCATGTCCTTCCCTCAAATAAGAGAGCCATGGGAAGGAAATGACCGGGGCTAAGCAGCTCTACAGCTGAGGCAGAGCTGAGGGGACCGACAGACGGAGGCTGTCTCCGGTACTCCTGCGGCTGGGCAGCACGTGCCCCCTGAAGAGGGGTCTGCATAGCGCATCTCCACGTCCAGCATGACGACTTCTCTTAAATACCAGTTTACAGCACTTTATTAAGTGTCACAAAATTCCCTAAAAGGGATGGGGGTTAATGTGGTTACTTTTAACATAAAGATATATAAGAAGAAGAATCTTTTATATTAAATAGAATAGTTCACAAATCTATCAACGAACACAGAAGATATGCTAAGTGTGGGAATGAAATTATAGACTCAGGAGAAAAATTAATTGTGGAGTATTTCATTTTCTTAAGCTAGATTCTGCTCAGACTTCTAAATTTTTCTTCTTTCCTGAAGTCTACAATAGCAGCACAGTGAGCCCAGGGGGCTAATTATTTCTGGCTGTGAATTACTTTAAAATATTCCTAAATTAGTAAAGAATCTTTGGAGCTGAGCTCCCTTTTTAATTCTTTAACTCCAAATTCTCAGCAAAACTACAAAAAAGTTTTTAACTCTTGATCCAAACCCAGTGATATTGATTAATTAACATCCAATACCTTTAGCCCAAGAATCAATGATTCAAAGCTTTGATTGTTTCGCTGTTTTTAATATTTTTGCCCTTTATTGCACCCAGTTGCACGCTGGTAAACCAGCTCTCAAAAAAAGAAAAAAAAAGAGGCGATTTAGAGAATTTGCCAATTTCCACAGTATACTCACACCATGGTTAATTTCAACCTGCCAACATGATGTCACTTGTGAACAAGGAGTTGGGGGAAGATGCACACAGCTGGCTCTTGTGCAGCAGGGTGAGGTAGCTCCTGCACACACCAGCAAAATGAGTCCTTTCTTTGCTCCTTGTTCTCAGATGTTGTGAGGACTATACTACTTGTCATCTGACAACAAATCTGTTATTTTTAACACATATATTACAAAAGTCTTAAACATAAAACAGAATTATTTCAGCAGTTACTAGTGGCTCTAGTCGCTTTTCCTCGAAATCCAAATATTATGTCAAATTTATTTACAGTATTTTACATGAAAATTCCACGGGTGAAAATTTGGTGTACCTTCTTAGAAATAAAAAGGAAAATAATGGAAACTAAATCTTTTTTTAAAAACCCGAAACATCCAAAGTAGATTCTGAAAAAGGCACAAATAGAGTGAGATCCTGAAGAGACAAAAGCAGGACAAAGGACAAATAAAGTGTTGAGCTACTGCATTGGCACCACAAAACTTCCCCCAAGATAAAAGCTGTTCTATCATCAATAAACACTGCTCATTCCCATGGTCAAGTCAGGTCTCTACCATGTAACACTCCTGGTGTTAACGTTCCTCAGTCTTCTTTCTTTCTGTCTTGACATACCGTAGTACCTGGCACTTGGTAGTAGTTACTGAAAAAATGAATTTTAGACTTTTTGTTGTTCCCATGTGGCCTTGCCCTTACCGTGTTTCTTTGACACTCACTGTTCAAACATACTAACCCCTGGCAGGGGGCTAAATTTATGACTATTTTATCAGACTCTGGTTGCTTATGGTCTGTACCCTCATACCTCTTCCTGGAGCTATGAAAATAAATTAATAGACCCCCTGTTTTTTTCTTGTCCTACATTTAATGCAAGGATTCTCTGAAATTATATATAATGGAGGCTTAAAGTTCTTCAATTTTTACACGTAGCTGTAATAAGTGTTCCTTGCTTGGAAAAATCATAACTTTAAGTTTATAATGATAGAAACTTTGTCGAACTAGAAAACTGTACAAATTTCCAAAATTCTACCTAGACATTCTTGTTTATAATTTCAACTAGCTGTATCTTGTATACTTCAAAACAGGGAGAGTTAGGTTTAGAAGTTTAATAAGACATCCATATAGCCTAGAACGTTTCAGCTTCTTTGGAGACTTTTAAAGTCCTACATTCTAAAGCTAACTCTGCTAATAACTAGATGTTTCCAGGACAACAATGTGGTCTTGGAGAACTCCATTTGTATCAGCCTCAGCTTCTTTAAGTGTAAAATAAGTGGTTTGAACTGAGCCAGAGTTTTCCAAACATTGTGGTTGTGACCAGTTAGTGAGACAGAGCTAGCACTTTTTAAATATATATAGAACAGAGAAAAAAGAAAAAAGGGGGAGATAAAAAGGGGAAGGGGAGAAAGAGAAGGAGGAGAGAGAAGAAAAAGAGTGTAAAGGTAGAGAAAGAGAGATGATGAAAGAAATAAGAAAGAGAAAAGAATGAGTGAAGAGAGACAAGAGAAAAAAGATAATCAGAGAGAGAATGAAGAGGACAAGAGAAAGTGAAAAAGAATAGAAAGGTAGTATGAAAAGTGGAGAAGGAGGAGAAGAGGTCCAGAGATGCGGGTGAAAAAAGAGGGAGAGAAGACAGACAAGAAATAGAAAAAGAAAAGGTCTCATACAAAGTGCCTATGTAGTAAAGCGAGTACCATTTAATGAAATTTGTTTCTGTTGTATATACATAGGTGTGTCGTACTGCAAGGGTGTATCAGGCAGTGATGTGAAATATACTTCTTACAGTCTTAGTTTGAAAGTAACTTGCAAATCAGTGATCTAGGCTATCCTCAAGGTCCCTTGAGGTTTAATTAAAAGGAGAATTAAATGATAGAAAAGAAACATGTTAAAAAAGATTGCAACTACTGATAAAACATATAATCCTAACCTTTCACAAGGTTAGGTATCCCTTGCCAAAGAAAAATCTAAACTAGGCTTTGTCAGCCAACATCTCAGGAAAAACAAAATCTGGAGAGAGGAAAAACTCTTTCCACACATACTTTCCAGATCAAGTCTCAGGGTGAAAAGCATCTCTCCCTTAAAGTGAAAAACAAATCTTGCCAATAAATCTTGAGTGAAGTCCTCCTAAGTTATAGGTTAAACCATTCTCTCAGAGCCTTGACACCACATGGATTTGGCTTCTAAGACTAACCCAAAGACGATGCTAATCCCAGCAAGATAACAACCTGCAGACTCGTCCTCTGTGGCTCCTGTGAACTGTAGTTCATCATGTGGTATGGATTGCGTCCTCTGTGAAAAGTTTGGGCATTGATAGGTATACGTGTGACTCAACCACAGAACGAGCTAATACTATTTAAGGCCCTCCACTTCTGAAAGAGATTGGTTGCAAGACAAAGAAGAGTTGAGCCTCTAGAAATTCTGAAATAACACATTAACTATTATGCTGCTGAAAAGCACAGCATACTACTACATTCAATTTAAGGCGAGTAAGAAGTTTCTAAAGGTGTCTCTACTTGGTCTGTAACTTTTTACTTTCAATCATTACAGTTGGTAGGCCTGCAGCATTTAGCCATTCAGTTTATAATCAGTGTTTTTGTACTTGTTAACAAGATGCTCTGCGACAGCTCTCACATTTTAAAATATATGGACATTTCGTTTCCTTGGCTTCTTTAAGAGTTCTTTGAGAGAAAACAGTATGTCTCATATTTCCTCTATTGCCTTCATACACCTAGCTTTCAGTCATATTACACAGAGCAGATATTCGGTGAAGGCTGTGAAGTTAACTGCTTCTTTTTTTTTCTCCTATAGTTGGTTTTTCCTATAGCTGATTACTAAAATAACAAATAGTAAAACAGTTCTAAAAAAAGTCTACTTTTTGAGGAATCATTTTCAGAGGATTTTCTCATGAGTTCCAGCAAGTGCTACTGTTCTACTTAGTGTGATAACTTGCAAGGCAAAATACCACCATCACATCTAAGGGACACATCCTGGATGTTGATAAAGCTAAAATACTTAAGCTATGATCAGTTAAGAAAGCTAATAAAAGAATATTATTAAATGAAAGAAATCAATAACATTTTACTTAATACGATTATCGCTCAGATGTCTCTCTCACTAACCTGTGAGCATCTTTAAGGCAGAGACATTATCTTTACCACCTTGGTATCCCAGCTCAGACCTAAGGCCTTTAATAAACATTTAAAGAATCTAATTAAATCTATCACTCTCAAGATTTCTCGTTTTAACAGAATATAAGCAAGAATTATAGAAACTTCTATAAAGCTTTAAAAAGAGACTATACAGTAAATTTAGGCTGCAAAAACCATAGCTCTTACTATTCCTTTTTGAAGTCTCCCCAAGGTACCATAGCATTACTGACTTTCAAAAACCATAGTAAAGTTCAATAATGTTGAATGAAGAATTCTAAAGGATTAAACACATAGGCTATAAGGAGGTAATATTTGTAAAGGACTTATAAAAGTCCTTAGCATTTAATAAGTTCTCAATATTACTTTTTTATAAGTACAAATTATTCACTAATTTAAAACTAGAAATGAGGGCCAGTGAAACTTTGTAATATAATTGCAGTCATAGTCCTTTTTGCTCTTTCTTAGCATTAACTATATCACAGTCACTCCAAACAGGTCATTAAAATGATTTTTTTAAACGGGTCACTAAAAAAATTTTTTCATTTATAAAAGGTATACTGTTTATTTCCTCGAGATTAATCAAGCAGGAGTTGAACAGCCAATTCATCAACTAGTATATTTCCAAACTGGATAGCCTTAACCTCAGTCAGTAGATCAGTGGCTGGAGAATTCAAGAAACCAACCCCTAAATTTCCATCAATCTATTTAATTCATGGAGCCATGAGCTAAGTATTTTAGTACAATTTGTTTCAGATACGCCTTTGCAATATTTGCTTCATTAACTGATGAGCATACAAAAAACGAAAAAAAAAGAATAATTTTGATTGTCTCCTTTGTCCATTAAAATGATTTTAATATTTCAACTATGCAATTCAACAGTATTCACCGATCATCCACCATGTACAAGGCATGAAGCTAGCCATGTTGGAAATATAAAAATGAATGTGATCTCTGTCTTCAAGGATACTATGATCTTGTAAGGAGGGGTAAGATGCACAGATAGCTAAAATACGGTGCATATAGTAAGTGCTACAAGAAAAGCACAAGGTGCTGTGTAAGCTCAGAGGAGAAAAAATGACTTTGGCTGCAGCAGGGGACAGGGGCGGTGATGAGTGACGGTTTCATGGGAATTCTAGGATTTTAAAAGGCAAAGGTGAATGTGAGGAGAAAAATGGGCATTCCAAGCAGAAAAAACAATATGACAATTGACTTGGAGACGTGAAAGCACAAATCACGTTCAGGAGATAACACACAGACAGGTTTGATTAACTATCTAGCAAAAAGTAAAGCTGGAAATGGAGTAGGAACCATGTTATGAAGGGCCATGAAATTCAAGCTAAGAATTTTGAATTTTAAAAACCATCCACACACTGATACTCCCAAAGGTACATTTCTAGTCCTTATCTCTCTTTTGAATTCCAGACTTCTGTGTCCTACTGCCTACTCAGCATCTCCATCTAGATCTCTAATATGTAATCAATCAACTTAACGGTTCAACACTAAACTCCTGAATTGCCCCCCACTCCTTCTCCTACTCCCCCTCCCCTCCCACAGTCTCTCACTCTTACCCTCTGGCTGATATCTCTTCCTACAGTTTTCCCAGTGAATGGCAACTCCATTTCCCCAGTTGCTTAGGTCAAAATCCTTGAAGTCACCCTTGACTTTTCTATTTCCCGTTCACTCCAAATCTCTTTGGCTCTACTCCACAACGTGCCTAGAATCTAACTACTTCTCCCTACTTCTACTGCCCTGGTTCAAGTTACCAACATTTCTTGCCTAAATAGCCTTCTCATAATCTCCCAGTTTCTACTCTTACCCCCTTGAGTCTATTTGCAGCACAGTAGCCAGAATGATCCTGTTAAAACCCAAGTCAAATCTCACCATTCTTTTCAACGGCCTTCCATCCCACTTAAAGACAAAAGTCCTTACGATGATGTAAAAGGTCCTCTCTGTTCTCATTCCCTACTCTTCTTCCAAAATTCTCCCACACTCACCACCCATACTAGCCCTTTGATGTTCCTTAAATAGAGATGACTTCCTCCTACCTATGAGTCTTTGCATCCACTATTTCTATGCCTGAAAGTGTCTTATTCCAGATATCCGTAAGAC
Source organism: Equus przewalskii (assembly GCF_037783145.1). Taxonomy (NCBI): domain Eukaryota; kingdom Metazoa; phylum Chordata; class Mammalia; order Perissodactyla; family Equidae; genus Equus; species Equus przewalskii. Next base: position 84,910,739 of record NC_091836.1, read on the forward strand.
TTGCTTCCTCAGTTCTTCCAGGTCTTTGCTCAAATGTTACCTTCTTCAAAAGTACTTACCCAAACACACTACTTAAAATTGCAGTACCTCTTTCTCACTCTCCTTCCCCTTCTCTGTTTTTCCTCCATAGCAGTTCTTATAACATGCTATTATTTCACTTTTCTCATTTATGCCTGCCTCCCTCTACTGGAACATAAGCTTAGCAGAGCAGAGATTTTTTGTAGATTGCCATATCCTCAAAGATGAGAAGAGTGTCAGAAACATAATAAGTGCTCAATAAAAATTTGTTAAATAAATAAAAATCATAGGCATTAAGACACCATTAGAGACTTCTGAGCAGAAGAGAAGCACAATGAGAAGTGTGCTTTAGGAAGAATACTTTGGAATGAACATGTAGAGTGAAGTGGAGAGGGATAAATTGAAGGTGAGGAGACAATTTAAGACTGTATTTCAGCAGATTGGGTATGAGGTGATGATAACCTGAATCATGTTAGTAACAGTGGGAATAAAAAACAGAAGATAGACATGAGACATTTGGACGTAAATTGGACAAGAATTGGCAATTCTGTGATGCATGAAAGAAAAGCAGAGATCACGTATGACTTGAAGTAACGATGTCATTTATAACAACAGGAAATATAAAAAGAGAGGCAGACAACAGGCGCATGAAATATGCTCAACATCACTAGTCATCAGGGAAATGCAAATCAAAACCACAATGAGATATCACCTCACACCTGTTAGAATGGCCATCATCAAAAAGAAAAGAGATAACAAATACCAGTGAGGATGGAGAGAAAAGGGAACCCTTGTGGACTGTTGGTTGGATTGTAAAGTAGTACAGCCCCTATGGAAACAGTATGGAGGATCCTCAAAAAAATTAAAAATAGAACTACCATGTGATCCAGCAATTCCACGTACAAGAATATGTCCAAAGGAAACAAAAACATTAACTCAAAAAGATATCTGACCCGCGTGTTCATAGCAGCATTATTCACAACAGCCAAGACATGGAAACAACCTAAGTGTCCATCAGTGGATGAATGGATGAAGAAGTTATGGTGTGTGTATATATATATGAATATTTTTCAGCCACAAAAAATGAGGAGGTCCTACCATTTGCAACAACATGTATGGAACTTTAGGGAATTATGTTAAGTGAAATAAGTCAGAGAAAGACAAATACTATATGATTTCATTTATATGTGGAATCTAAAACAGAAAGGAAAACACCAAACTCATAGAAAAAGAGATCAGATTTGTGGTTACCACAGGTGGGGGGAAGGGGGGATTGGAGGAAGGTAGTCAAAAGGTACAAACTTCCAGTTATAATACAAATAAGCACTAGGGATGTAATGTACAACACAATGACTATAGTTAACACTGCTGTATGATATCCAGAAAAGCTGTTAAGAGAATAAATCCTAAGAGTTCTCATCGCAAGAGAAAACTTTTTCTGTTTTTTTGCTTTTTCTTTTTATTGTATCTATATGAGATGACGGATGCTAATTAAACTTACTGCAGTAACCATTTCACAATATATGTAAGGCAAACCATTATGCCATATACCTTAAGTTATACGGTGATGTATGTCAGTTATATCTCAATAAAACTAGGGGGAAAAAAGAGAGGCAGACTTATAAAGAAATGATATTGACTGTTCATTTTGGATAACATTCTAAACAAAAAAGGAAAAGCAAGCTTAACCTAATTAATTCATGTCAGAAATAAGGATCCTAGAATTTTCTTTGACTCTCATTTCTGAAGATCCTACTGTTTTTCATATTCAAATGCACTCCAAATCTGGAACAAAGATGGCTTAGTCATTAGTTTAAGTGGTTTGGCATGTGTTATTTCTACTAAAACGTGACTTCTTATGGAAACCACAGTACTTCTGAGCAGCGAGCAAGAATGCTAAGGAAGAGCACCTGGGAGGAAATGGCTTTTACTTTTTTCTTCTCCAAGTCATAGAGTCACCATTTCACATTCTAAGTACAGATACCACCCCATTCTCCTTCAGAATTATATTATCATGGCCATCCACAGGGCTTAGACACTTTCAGGAGATATCTATACACTAGTAGAAATAGCGATGCAGGTAGAAATTGTGTTTTTTCTACCACAATCTTTAATGGAATGTGAAAAATCTGATACACTCATCAAGACCACTTTGATAATCAGATGCAGTCAAAAGAGGTATCTGTCAGCTGTCCATCATTAAAAACAAAATCAACAGTTTTCCCACTTTTTCTGCTGTGCTACACAGAGCCTGTCATGTACAGTAGAATGTTGTTCCCATGAAATGATAATGTTATCATTACATATGCATGTCTGGCTTTGTGCCAGTCAAAGTACCATATTTGAGGATTTCCTGACTTTTACATATTAAAAATTCAAACTGTAGACTTGTAATAATTTTTTCAGGGGTGTTTTTAAACAAATTTACTTTGGGTCGTCTGCAATCACGTCATTTATTTTATTTCAGAGATCTATTTTTACATTATTCTTAAAACACAGAAATTTAAAGTTGGCAAAAAACCTTCCTTTACAGATAAGGCATTTGAGGCCCCAGAGGTAAGTGATTTGCCAATGGTTGTTCAGCAAATTATTGGTGATCATTAAGAGAACCCAGGTCATTTTTTCGGTTCCCAAATAAATCAAGAGGCAAATTTGGCCAAAAGAGCTCAATATTCAACTTAGCGTCTTCATTAAAAATTTTAAGTTCGCCTTTCATTTCCAAAATTCTTCTTTGTAAACAACTTAAATAACTGGTATGTCCTGTTTTAAAAACACACAAAACAGATAAATAAAATGGTGATTATGTTCATGTTTAAGTACTTCTACCTTTATAATCCTATATGATACAATAGTTGCCATACAAATACCATTAAATGCTTATTTATAGATCTTTACCTACTGAAAAAGACACCAAGCCTGAAAGGAAGAGTACAGAAATTTAAAGATCAGTTACCAAAAACTAAGATAAAGTGCTAACGAGGATTATAATACAAGTCAAAAGAGAAAAACGATCTCATTTACAAAACCTTTCTAAGAAAACATGAACAGTGTAAGTGGAGATACACCTGTAACCTCCCACATATGCCTCATTAACAATACCGATTTTTCCCCAGATACCAGAGTCCAGAAATTGAGACAAACTAAACAAATCACAGTTTGAAACACCCACAGAAAATGTTGAAGTCCCCTCCACATTTTAAGCAATTACTGTCTGAAGAAAGAGTTCACAGTGTTGCCAAGGATGCTGCTTAGTAAATAGTTTAAATTCCTTCCACTTGAGAGAGAAAGGATCCGAAGTATATTAGCCGCTCCCCTCCCCCTCTAGTGAATTAATATTCCATGATATACACCACCACTGCTGATGGGGGCACCTCTTTTCAGTGAGCAGAGATCAGCAAATGGCTATTTCACAAAGAATAAAAATATAACCTTGTAATTTTAATGTGTGTTTATGTTTTTTAAAAAAGTGGCAGATCCATGTTAATAAACCTTGCTTAGGGAAAAAATAAAATAGTTGCTAAGCCATGGTGAGTAATTAGCCTTTTAGCATCCCCTTTCTTCAAGAATGCTTCCTCCTGTGCTGGTTCTTTTAAATAGCTCCAGTCCTGGCTGCCTTTGTTGGGCTTGGAAATTGTTCACATATGAGAGAAATTAAGCTCTCATTTAACAGAGACACATGCCTGTCAAGACCAGAGGAACAAAGACTAGTCCCTGGGGCCTGTTCAGCTCCCAGAGGCTGCCACTCATTCTGTTAGCAATGCTTACCCTTTACAGAATGTGTATAAAACCCAATAAATCATTTCATCTGCTGTGCTTAACACACAAGAGCTCTGACCACTTTTCAAAGTGTTTTCTCTTTCTTACGCAACTTCACAGCTAGTTAGTTCAACAACAACAACAAAAAGACTTCCTATTGTTATTTTTTTCAGAATGCAAATAAGACTTTTTCAGTCAAAAAGGTAATGAAAATGTTCCCCAACATGGTGGGCATAAACGAAGAGGCAATATCTCCTTAGATTCCTTCTCAGATATCTCTCCTACATTTTATGGTTAATAATTAGAACACCCATTTTGCGAATTACCAGTACATCTCCCAGCTGCTTTTAAACATAGATTCAGGAGCTAGCTCTGGCAAAAATGAACCAGTTAAGGACCAGAATGGGACAGACCTGCTGTCCTATTTAAATTCAATACATTTTCCCCCTTTGGAACACACAGCCAACATGTTTTTTTCAGGGTGGAGATTAAAACTACCACTTAACAGCCAGCTCTTTTTACTAGGAAAGTGAAACAGCCTTTTTATAAACCCAGCCAAAACACCCCTTCATACATTCTCATTTCCAAAGAAAATATGATGATCTTTGAGCCTTCTTACTTTAAAATAGAAATCTTCTCTGCATTGTCCCTCACCTCATTCCCTCACTTAACTCCTCCTCCCAGGGAAAAATGTGGAGGCTGTGCTGAAAGACTAACGACCAGACTTGCAAACCCTTCCAGTTTAGACCTCCTCTTATCCAAAGCAGAAAGGGGGAAGGGCTGTGGGGAAATGAGTATGTGTCCATAATTATTAAAATAAATACTTCATTCAAAAGTAAAACGCTTGTTTAACCTGACTGTGTTGCATGTAGAGCAAACTTAGCAAGGATTTACTCTAACCACGTTAATCTTTCCACAGAAACACTGGGAGTCCGGGGGCTGACAGCTTCAATCCCCAAGATGCTGTGAACCCCAAAATAAGAAGAAGCTGGTAGCACAAGGAACTTCACCCTGCTCAGCAGGGGAAGAAAAAGCAGATCTGGATTCGATAAGTAAAACCACATCTACACAATGGTTATATGGTAAAGCCCTGAAATTAATGGAGACCATAAACAGTTCAAGAAGCCAGCACGGCAGTAGTTTCTCCAGAATAGGTTTCACTCATATCTAGTTAGATATTAATCAAAGGTACAACTGACACAAATGCTTTGTGCAAACACAGATAACTGTACATGTACCTTAGTATAAAGGAAAAAAAAGAAATAGAAGTGCATCAGACTCTTTTACATTCATATTTATGTATCATTTCCGAAAGATTTATCATTTTTAAAATAATAAATTATTTTCATTTTTAAGCCACAAATCACATCCTGCAGCCCTTAGCAGATGCAGACGTCAGAATGTGGTAGTACAACAACATTAATTAAATAACCTTGAAAAAATAAAACAAAGTTTATTTATAAAAAATGACATTAAGGTGAACTGCCTAATAAGAACATGGATTTGCTTAAATAAAACATTATATGGCTCTGTTTTAGATTCATCCCTAAAGCCCTGAAAGATATTAGAATTTTAGTGAGTAATTACCCTATTTACTTCAAACAAAATGGGAGGAAATCGGAAAACCATATTAAACTCTACCACACATCAGAAATGAAATTCTCTCATTTTTTATCTTGCAACCCAATAAGTAAATTGTAGTTGGAAAATTTATTGGGACAAGAAGATGAAACCTAACAAGCTAGAAATGAGGAAATGGCCAAAAGAATATCCACATCAACATACCGCTTCAAGCAGTAAAGCCACTTCTAGGAAGCATAGCCAAGCAGTCTCCAGTTCACAGCTTAATTGTTTTCAGACAGTTTGAACCACGCTCAGCACCACCCCACAGTTAGACAGAGTTCTAACTACTTAACACATCTCTTTTCAAATGAAAATGCAACACTTGGGGTGAAAACAAGAGAGACTAGGAAAAGGTGTTATAAGCTATATATGCCACTGACATAATACTTCACTAGGATATGCTGTAATTTCCTGCAATTAATACTTTAGCAAAGCTATAAGGATTTTTTTCCAAAAATTATAATATTTCACTTGCAACACTAAAATTAAGTTTGTGTCACCCTTTCCATTATATAGCCCTAATGCCAGGAGTTTGTCACTGGCTGCAGAAATGTGTTTGGTGTGGCCTGAAAGCAGGCATTTACAGGCCCTCTTCCTAAATATGTTTTTCTAAAAATCTCCCATAGCCATCATTTCATGTGGCAGGCATTACAAGCCATCACAATACTCCACAAAGGAAACATGAATTTGACCTCATAATTCAAAACCTTTCAATGGTTTGAAATGCAAACATTCCTAAGTGGACACGGCTTACGCTGTGGCCAAACTTGACATCTGCCTGCAAGCTTTGTATGCAAGACTACTTGCTGCTCTCCATTTTCTAAGGACCAGAGTTAATTCCCATCATCTAGAATCACAGGAGGTCGGAGTTGCAAAATTCCAGAAATAATTTTGTACAATGATCCTTGTTCTAAATATATGGACAATGAGAATCAGTGCAGAAGAGGTCATGTAGTTACGAGCAGAACAAAGACTAGGCATAGATATCCTGAGTCCAAGTCTAGGGTTCTGTCTGCTACTCTTCTTTTCTCTAATACTATTTTGTCTCCCAGTTGGGACTATGTACCTTCCATAGAAGGGAGAGAACAAGTTTTGCTGACAGTAGATCAGTAATCATCTCCATGTCTTCTCTTTTCCTGGGCTTGAAATCATGACCTTCCTGAGCCAAAGGGAACATAGTACAAAGCTATGGAATCAGTTCAGTGTCCTCGGCAGTTGCTTGGGGAAATGAGTGAGATGAGGCAGGCATAGATACCAGTAAAACAGTCTGAAAGCACTGGAAAGATCCATTCCTGCATATTTTCCCCAGCAATCTGGAGACCTGGTTGTTTTAATTAAGTGGAAGTTTTACTTAAGCAATCAGAAATCAGATATAATAGTCAAGTTGTAAGATTTGATGATCAATTTGTGATCACAATCTATTCCAGAGGTGATCACAAGATAAAAGGATAGATGCCTATCCCTTTTTTGTTACCTGTGTTTTTAAAAATAAAGTAATAATAATAAATTATAAAAGTAATGCATTCTCTTCTAGTCTTTCTTTAAACGCCTACTTTTATGTAGCTGAGATTGTACTATATTTATATTACTGTGTTCTAGGTTTTTTTCCCACCTAACGCTATATTGTAAGCATTATTGCAAATCATTAAAAATTATTTGTAAATATCATTTTAATAGTCTATAACAGCCCATCACATAAATATACCATAAAAATTTTAATAATTTTTCTAATATTGAAAATCAGGGTTCTTTCAATGCACACTTAAAGTTTTTAACTAATTTTTTTCTTATACAAAAGCAGTATGTACTAGAAAATTGTTTTAAAACTAAATCAAAATAAGAAAAAATAGTTTACCCATAATTCTACTATGGGACTTTTGTCTTAAACAGTATACTCCTACTTACTTGAGATACACAGTGTATCACAAATTTGGGTCTTTAGTCAGGGCCCAGTCTTACTGAGAAGGAAAGATACTGTATTGATATGGAGGGCAAGGTCCTAAACATAGAATCCAGGTTATCTCTTCTACTGGACTGCCATTAATCTGGACTTCCCTCCCACAAAGGATCTCTAGGAATTCCACAGATGTGCTTCCACCCTAAAACAGAGTCTGTGAAAGGGCCCTGTCAGAGACCAGTGATTTTGACGATGCACGATAGAATGAAATCAGACAATCTTAACAGAAAAATAGTGTTTTGTGGAGGCCAACTTCAAGAGCCCAACTTCATTTTTCTCTGCCCTGGTTTCCATCCTCGCATTATAGATATTCCAGCCATGAGTTGGAATTCCTCCTATGGTAGACTACATGTTTGCCCTATCACTGTGGATCCACCAGATCATCTAAGATTAACTTCTGGCTAGAACACAATAACGAATACTACTATCTTACTTTCGCCTGCCCCTCTGGGCTTTTCCATAGCGAAAGAATAGCAGGTCATCTAATAGCGTGTCCCCTCCATCTAGGCTTCACACATAAAATCTAGAAACCTGAGTCTGCACAAAGCATTACCAAGAATTACACAAAGTAGACTAGAGATAAAAATTTGTAGCCAGTTTTTCCTTTTCTCAAACCTCCGTTACTCATCACTAAGCAAGGTGATAGCTTCCTATCTGTGTGCACTTTCTTGCTCTCCATCATCTTCTGCTATCAAGCTCATTCTTCCACCACTACATGCATGTTGATTCTTTCAAACCCCAGCCTCTAGCTACTAAACTGATTATCTGGAAGCTATCATGACATTCATGGTTCTCAGGGAAATGCAAGTCAGAAGGAAGGATGGGCTGACAGCCACAGAATGAGAAAAGGTCCTTTAGGATAAACAAATACCTGAACCAATAGCTGGAGATCCTTCCTCTCCTTGAAGTTTCAGGTCCCTGATAGCCTCCTTGGGCACCGTTCAATTATACTAATCCTAAGGTGCCGTGTATTTACCCAATTTTCTATACATTAACAAATGACTTCTGCCACATCCAGCTTCAAAGACAACAAACTAGGACTTAACTTACATCTTTTATTGAATAATAGTACATAAAGAATGTTTTCCCATTTGGGTAACTGGTTCCTGACATCATCACAACTGATGAAAGGGGACAAAAGTTATCAGACAATCGATTGAGACTAAAGTCAGTTTTCTTTTTTTCTCCTCTATTCTTATGCATAATACAACTAAAGAACGTAGAAGGAGGAGCCAACATTTGTATGTCTGGGAAATGAGTGATGCTATTACAGTACAAAATAAGTTTTGCCTGTTAGAGTTCTTCAGAATAGTTTGTCCACCTCTCAACATGTTCGAGCAGTAGCCAAGTCAGCCTAGCTGAGAGCCATTTCCAACTGCATGCATCTCAGCCATTGCAGAAAATCCATCTGAAGGTGTTGTAAGAGAAAAATCTTCCACCTCAACGTATGTTAACAAAAGTCATGACTATGACCTGACTGAGGATGGATTTTACCCTTTATTCTGATCTGTGAATTCCTAACTTTCATTGTTTCATGTTACAACTTTAACATTTTCTTAACGGATTGGGTGGTGGATAAAATGAATTCAGTGTCTCACAGTGAGACATTACACCTTTTGCATCATTTACTTTCTTTTATTTTGAACAAGTAAAAATATCTGACTCTAACATTAACAACGTTGAGTAGGAGTTACCTTATGTGAATTAAAAATGGTTATGTCAGTACATCCCTTCAGAATTTAAAAGATATTTCCCTGTGCTATATCAAGTGTCACACAGTATATCAATTTTTATTTCCCATCTCTCAAGTCTGGTATGCATACTGTTTAACTTCTTAAATTCTAAGTATAGACATAATTCACAAAAGCCGGGCAAATGCTTGACTTACAGGAGATGGCATACATAAGATTTATGTGAACAACTTTATTTTAAACAAGAAAGACTTCTGCATTTTGCGCAACTACATCACATAACTTCATCTGTGTTTTTTTAAAAAAGCTATAAAATAAATTGGAAAAGTTCATTTACTATCCCTTTAACTTCACAAGCACTATTGATCTAATAGAAAAGCCCTTTTTAGCGTGAAAGGTGAGAATTTGACCCTGTTTTCCAGAATAAAATGCCATGCTCCCTTTTAGACAATCTCCAGGCAGCTCTGTCTAATTCTCCACCAACCATTTCTGAGTGCCTGACAAACGTTACTCTCCTCTCACTGACAACTGAAATAGCTCTCATTTGGCAGCCAGAGAAAATTGTTGCTCTTTCTTTTCCTCTAGATTATCATGGTGCTAATAATTGACTATAGTGCATCCATGTTGATTATCCTATATTCACATCACTAATTTGTGGGTTCTAACCATGCATATATATAGATGAAAACATGCTTATATATGCAGATACAATACATGTACCTGTATCTTTCTCCACTAAGGACTCTGCAATTACTCCTATAGCTAATATACAAGGACAACAACAACAATAATGACAGTAATAGATATTGTGCATTGAGCATTTACTAGGGGCTTTATATGATGATCTCTAATCCCACAACTACTAAGCTACTATCATTATCCACCTTTTAGGAGTTAGGAAATACAGGCTCAGAGATATTACTTAACTTGTCTTACAGCTAGTAAGTAGCAAAACAGATCTCAGAGCTAATAAGCAGCAGAACTAGAATTTAAATCTTGATTTATTTGTCCCCAATACCTGTGCTGGTTCTACAAAAATTCTAAATTACACACACTCTGATGCAACGCATTTTATTCTTTCTACCTTCTACCTATAGTAGAAATCTAAAAGTGCATTCAGAGTCATACATTCTTCATATTTGACAAGACGCAGTCAATTTCACAGAAAATTTTTTAAAAACACACAATAAAAAAATAACAGGTAGATGTCCTGGGTCAAAATTCATTCTGTTTAGATAGTAGAAGTTAAATGGCATCTGAGAATTCATTTTCTGAAAGTTTTTGTCTTATTAAGAAAGACTATGCTTCATTTTTAAATACCTTCTCCCAAAGGCATAAATCTTCTGATATCAACACATTCCTGTCTTGCCAGTATATTCACATATAAATAAAAATCAAATTATTAGAAAACTAACTAAATTTATTAAAATTGTTTAAGTCATGATCCATTATAAGCTTTCTAGCTATTACATAAAATAGCTGTGAAAAGTCAAAAGTATATTTCAGCTGCTCAAGAATCATATGTTTAAGCTATGTCAACCCTCAGTCTATCTATCTATCAATAGATAGATAGACACATAGACAGATAGACAGATAATAGACAAGTTAATTGATAGTCCAAACAACTTAGAGTTCACATTTAATCATTTAATCTGAATTATACTGTATAGAGGAGTATTTTTCAATCCTGATTGCCCTCTAGAATCATCTAGAGAGCTCTTAACAGTGCCCATCTGGGACTGTACCCGAGACCAATTAAATCAGAACGTCTAGGATGAGACCCATGCATCAGTATTTTTAAAAGTGATAACAAAGTACAACCAAGGTTGAGAACCACAGGCATCACATACTGTCACTCACTGCTCACTTTTGTCCGGGGAAGGTAGCTGTAAAAAAGGTATTAACATTAAAAGTGACTGACCCTCAACATAGAGACATATTACTTTACACCTCCAGAAAGTAACATAATTAACTATCTAAGAAGTTCATATGTAAATACCAAAACAGTCACTCAGCCAGAAATACATTTCATACTACATTACAAAAAGATTCAAATTATGTTCTTTTTATCTCTTTCCTTGTGGGTATGAACCCACAGTTGTAATAGTTCTGGAATATAAACTGATTCTAATGGCAAATCTTCACTTTTTTTTCCATTTAAGGATAAAGAGAACGTAATGAGATTTTGGATGTTAGATATTATTATCCACGTTTTACAAACTAGTAAACTAAAGTGCACTGAGATTTATTCAAGTCATAGAAAGGGAAAATCGAATCACAACCTGGAAGGTTGGAAATAGTACTAGACTAGGAGTCAAGAACATTAGGCTCTACTCATGGCTCTGACAATATTCAGCTTTGTAAGCTTGGACAAGGATTTGGTCTGTGCCTCAGTTTCCTTGTGTAAAGTAAAGGATTTGGACTAGAGAAAGACTTCCAAAGAAATTTCAAAGGAAAACAAAAGTGGGGACTTACATATATTTGGGAACTTTTTATTTCGCCAAATAAAACTACTGGAAAACAAAGAAACAATGCACATACCCTGTATTATCACCTTTATTTCATAAAAAGAAAGGGCATTTTAATTCCAAAGAAAGCAGAAAAAAGATAATCTCGGGGTTATTTTTAAGTATAGCTTAATAATAAACTCACTATATTGTTGTCTAATAGGAACAGCTCCCCACACTCCCTCCCATCAGTGAGTGAGAATCACGAGGACCTCGAGATGATGTTTCCAAGTTTAATATTCTGTGAAAGTTTAAGTGGGGTAGAGGCGGAACATTTAATACCTCTTAGTGTGGCACTCTTTCAGGGGCTTCCCAAAATTCCATCATTAAAGAACTACCTTCATAATTTTGCCATATCCAAGTACCCAATTATTATTTGTTTAAGGTTTTATTTAAATTGACTTGTTTTTGGCCTAAATATATTTATGTCAAAAAGAAACTTTATTTCACTACCTCAAATAGAAAACTAAAATTCTAGTCATAAATAGAAGATAACCATGAAAATGTTTTATTTTACACAAATTCTAGCTAAACACTATGCCTACAAGGCTCTGAGTCTAAGACAACCTCTCCCTCTCTCCAACAAAGAGAGATTAGCACATCCTAGAAAGGTATTAAAGACTAACACTAAACTGAGCCCTCAATGTAATCAGAGAGATCAAGAAAAAAAATAGAAGAGAGGCTCTTTCCCTGGGGGATTGCTTCAATGTTATGTAACGTCACATGCTGGCACCACCTGGTCATCTGCCCACTCTGCTCCATACCCTCCTGCCTCTGAAAAGGTAAGACACACTCCCACTTTCATTAATCCCAGAAAGAAGCAGACGCTTTGGTTTCCCTGAATTTTTAGAATTGCTGGTTTGAGAGAGAGCTGGGAAGGGGAGTCTGAGAGGTAAGACAGAGCAGGGAGGTCACCTAGGTGGGGTTGGGGGAACTCAAGGATAGTGCCTGACAAGCACTGAGATTCCCCTTCAGCTTCTGGTCTGCTGAATGAGGTCTTTGCCATAAGGCCACGTTTAGAAAACAGATAGCAAGCTGATAATAATTCCATATAGTAGCTGAGAGGATCTGGTCAGGTATCACCTCTTCTTATTTCTAGATCCACTCCAACTTTAATAAATAGTCTAGCCTGATTAACTAACACACAGTTTCTAATCCACAGTAAGAATTCAGATTTTTAGCTGTTAAGGCCCTTGATATTCATGAATTATAGCAGCTTTACCTATTCTTTACAATTCAGAAACTTCATTATTAAAATGTTTGAAGTAGGCTACAGAGCATCTATCATTACTTAAAAAGTTAATTAGATTACATAAAAGAAATAATTAGATTTGCATTTTTATCTTGGTTTTAAACTTCCAAAGAAGATCACAACAGCCTGCCTGTGGGCAATTAAACCAGCATACAGCAGAGAAAGAGAGAGAGGAGAGAGGGTCTGTTTTCCAGGCTAATTCATGATTGAAGATAGAATTACGAAATATTTTAAGGGCTTGCTGAAGCTGGGGGCTAATCCTAGACTTCTAAGCTTTGTTTATAACCCTCATTTCACTGCAAGAGAGTATCAGATACACGTACAGTGCCAATAGAAGTATCAAATTACTTTCAATGGTTTATTTGGTCCTGTTCAGAGGCTGTTGGAAGGAGGTCTGTTACCTGATCAATAACACACAAAAAAGGACTATTTGCTAGAGCCCAAACAGGAGCACTGTAATTGCTTTTTGTTTATCAATGCTAAATACAATTAACAAAGAGATACAACATAAGACAGAGGGACTAGTGAGACTGACAGACTCCTGACTTTGCTCAGTCTTTTTGTTGGCTGCTCCAGCCATTTCCAAAAGACAATAAATGCAAGGTCCAGCTCTTAAAATTAGAGGTCAATTAGATACTTAATGATGAAGCATATCTTCAAATATATATCTATTATTATTATCCTAGCAAAAAATTAATTAACCAGGTCATGTAGGCCATGAAGGCTAATGTACAAAGTAATTATTTCTGATCTTTAGACAACTACTTCACATAAAAAGGTAGTCCTTATTCTACTCAGCAGATACCTGAAATGCCTATAGTTAATCATATTGAAGGAAACAAAAGGCAAGGTTTATCTCCTTGAAAGGTGCGAGTACATCTCAAATTATTCTGTTTAATGGTTTAAGAACAATCACCTCCTTGCTTACAATATTAATATCTCTCTGGTTACCAGAGAGGAAGAAAGGAGAACACACATTTAATGGCACTCTACCACATGACTAACACACAGTGACACACAAAATAAAAGAATAGCGCCCAGGAATATTCTACAAGCAAAATAGAACACGTTACGTATGAAAAATACTCATATATTCAAGAACAGAATGAAACTTCAGTGAAGATACAAACGTGGTTTTGTAAACAAGCAGTATGCATTACAGCATTTAAAAGACAAAGTTTTCAGATCAGACAGAGTATCTGCAAAGCAGCAGCAATGGCATTTAGTGCAGGCCTTCCACAGATTGAGTTTGCCATCTAACACGTATCAAATGGTGAGGGGAGGGCGATGAATATTGTACATTAATCATAAAGATTAACAAAGAGCTAAGAATTTCAAGTTTCACAATTATACCCAAAAAGGTGTACATGTATGAACTGACAAAATCATTGGCCCTGGCCCAGGAAGCCAAATGCCCAAACAAAATCTCAATCAGCCAGTCCATTCTTAAGAGATCAATGATGTTCAGCCAGTGATGTGAGGAGAGGACACTGCCTACGTATCACACAATACAAGCCACTTGAATAAGTCTAAAATCAGGGTTTGAAGAGACATGAATTATTGGATAATACTATTCATGTCTGGAAAAGTACATTTCTCGCAGAGATATTTCAATGAGCTGAATTCTCTTGCAAAGATTAAGTTCTAGCAACAAAATGCCATCGTTAAATGTGTTCTTATTGACATGCTATTGAAACCAAAGAATGCAGTATGCTGTGTCCATGAAGAATATTTTCTCTAGATTCAAAAACCATGAGATGGTCAAATGAGGTTAGATGAATAAATATATGATGGATCAAGAAATCAGGATTTATAAAATATTTTCTGTTTTGCTTTGACTAGACATATTTAATAGTTGAATAAAATACTAAAAATATGCTTCAATATATTCAATGGATTAAAAATGACTTTTGTTTACTAGTCAACATAACTCTCACAAATAAAATGCTTCAAAGGATTGGCTAAGATACCACAATGCAGTGGGTGGGAGAAGGAGAATGAAATTAGTGATGCTGTTATCTGTCCTTTGAAATCACAGGATAAGGATCAACATTCCCAACTCCAAGGACCCATATTCCATGATCTATTAGTTTTGCTTTCCAGAGACTTGATAAAAACTGTGCTATTTCTGTCCTGGAAATATCAAAAATGTCTAACTTTTTCTGGGCTCCATGTCAGGGGAATTACTTAATATGTAACAAATTAGAGGAATCACCATTTTCCCCAAAGCACAAAGAAAGGGATTTAAATTCATTAAGCAAACAACCGCCTAAAATATCTGTTAATATTAAATCATTTTAATAATGATTTAAAGTTATTAACCGTATTTTTTTAAATGATAAAAACTGACATCAAAAATATAAAAACATTAGTTTACAAAATCATCTATCTCATTTTTTCAACATGGCTTATATGGTCTTAAAAGTAACTCTTTAAAAATTTAGGTAGGATTTGCCAAAGCAAAATTATGTTAAAAATTATATTCAAGGAAGAAAAATATATAAATGAAATGATTTTTAACTGCACATATAAGTTTTGAATGATTGCAAGTAAAATAAGCTTGAGGACTTTTACAATACTATCTTAATCATGCCTTTTCCTATCTCTAATGAAAAATCTTGCTTTTCAATTTATGCAAATCATTCATGTTTTCATTTGTTGCTATTATAATAGGCCCAGATGTGTTTGTGTGTGGTCATTACAAGAGGTTAGATACTCTTCTCTTTCTTTCTATTACAACTTGCAAATTCCCAAACAGCAGCACTAATTCAGAAGTCAGCATTCTGAACCAGAAGTAAAGAACGATCTTGAATGTGACCACTTGATACTCATGATCCATAGCCAATTGGCATGGCTTAATCTTGCTGACCATGTTAGCTAATAGGTTCTAGGACTTAAGATTTGAAAAAAAAAAAAGGTCAAACGTGTTCAAATTGTCTCTGTATTCATTTGCTTTCAGAAGAGAAGTTAGATTTTGTATTTACCATCTTATTTTACTCTTTGTTCTGTTTTCTTTTCACAAAAATGGTTTCTTCATAATAGAAAAAGGTTTGAAGCATGTCTTAAATCTTATATTTTGCTCAAAAAATATATTAAAATTAGCTCAACAATAATCTCTCTCCTAAATTTGATCATGCCTATGGCTTTTCAAAAACCATATTTGAAAATACAGTTAACCCATTCCCGTTGCAAAATAATAGCTAAAAAGTCTAAATATCGAAAATCTGCTTTGTAACTGTCAGAGACGAATATGTTTTGTGTAAGGAGTAAGTGTTTTTCAGCATTTGAAACATTCTTTGAATGGTCTCATACTGATAAGATAAATACTGACAAGATACGCAGTGAAGCAGTAGCTCCAGACAGAATGAACTATAAATACAGGTTATGGCTTCCCCTTATTTTTAAAAATATGAATTCTTACTACAAAGAATCCTATGTTTCTAAAGTTAATCTAACTTTGAGACCCTGACTCCCTCTCTGATTTTATAATTTATACTGCTGAGATCAAGTGCTGATTAGCTTCAATTTTAAAAAATTCAAACAATGAGAAATATCCACAAACTTTAAAGGCAATTAAACTTCTATTAGGAAACTTGAAAAAATATTTTCCTATCTTCTCAAATTGAACTGATGAATAATATTTTAAGATCATATCCTAGAGTTTCCTGAAAAAGACATCAATTTCAGGTTATCAAGTTATAACTATAAAATCCTATGTAATCAATAAATAGTAATAATATGTCATAAAAATACTCCAAATTTATTTGGTTGCTATTAATCTGAGGTCCTCAGTACCATGGGCAAATATCAATTAAGATGGCCAGTTAATACAACCAACATTGAACTAAAAAGTGAAATATATTCTAAATAAATAAAGAAGTAAGTAATAAAGAGGTAGTAAAAACATTAATAATAAGTAACTGATATGGGAACATCTCAGAGAACTTCTTCCACTCCTGCTTTACAAAGGAGAAACAGAGAGAACTAAATGATCAGGTTATTTAACACCTACTGAGTTCTTAGAAAGGGATCTAGAGAAAAATGTAGGAAGCCACAGGCTAAAAATCTTGACCTCAGCAGCAGGAGACATACTAAAAATTCTAATGAGGGCAGAACAAGGGAACACCTGGATAGTTATTTAATTAAGGATCTCAGCATGAGTCATAAAAGAGATATCAGGATGAGAAATTATTCCAAGATTTAATTGTAAAGGTTGACTGTCAAAATTGCCAGAGACATTCCCAACCCTTCTATATTTGGACTCTTTAGCTCAAAAAATATAGATTTGAGTATGGAATATAGAGTCATAACTAATTAAGAAACACCAATAACAAAAACTCTGGATAAAACCTCCTGGAGAAGATAGCTGGACAAAATGCCAAATTAGGTACAACACTTCTTCAGGCACCAAATGGGTACTTTAAATGCAGTGACTACTCCCTGAAACACTAAGTATGATTAACAAAATAAAGCAAGGATTAAGTTAAAACCACTGGCTTTCATCAATGAGGTAGAAGACTAGAGTAAGTTATGACTTTATGCAAATGATTTTTTAAAAATACGGGAAGGTGTAATATTAACCTGAAGGAAAGGAATAACATAAGTCAGAATATACTGCCCCAACTAGGCTGCATCACAGATCCCAGTGATTAGAAATATTCACAGCAACCAAGAGGGAACAAAGAAGCTGTGGTGGGTACATATAACTCTGTGATCAATATTCCTAAGGATTAATTACCAAACAACCAGTTGCTTATTCTGTGGCTTTCTAGAAGTCACACACATATGTTCCTATTCAAAAATGGAGACTACTTTCCTTACCTATCTCAAAAGCTATTAGTTGAATTAACCATCCAGTATCTAAAGGAATGACACAAATCAGAATTCCTTCCCAGGCCATTGTAATTATGATCTATATATCGTTACCCTGCCACAACAAAAAAGGAATTTCTAAATTGTTGCAATTATTCAGGAACAAGTTTTCTTACTTTCTAGACTATAAGCTCCTTGAAGACAGACAACCATTCACTAATCTTTATATTCCCCTCAGCACCTTAGCAGAAATGCAGTTAATATTTGTTAAAGAACAAATTAATTATTACCAACCTTTTACCAGGTCATAAGATTCATCTCATAATTGGCCCAATCAGACAGTCCTAACAAGCAAATAAACAAGCTTCTCCCATAAATACCATCAAATGGTAAACTACAAAGCAGAAAGTGGTTTGTGACAATAAAAATAGCATATGTATGCTTCCTTGGAAACCATTAGGTTTGCACCAGGTTGTGTTAGGCAAATGGCAGAAGGAGAAAAATAAGGTTTATTCTGCTTACGCATCACATCAGAAAAGAATGTTCAGACCACCACCTAGTCCATATTTCCTGGGTCCACTTACACAATTGTATACAACAGCCTCGTCTAACAGCCCTATTGGTGCAGTTTATAAGAGAGGGTTCATTTGCAGCATTTTAAATTCCATTTTCATGGAGGAAAGTATCTAAGTATAATCAGACGAGAGTAATAAAATACACTGACCTGGATCTGTTGCTGCAGGAGATTAATTTTGTGCTGCTGTTGCAGAAGTTGCTGCTGTTGTCTTGCAATCTATCAGAAAGAAAGTTTCATTAAGTTAAAATGAAATGCTTACACCTTTGCCATTACCTCAGGTATGTCTCCTGGTATTACAAGAATGCTTTACTGCCCTTCTATGCGAAAGAGTTCGTATAAAATGAGAGAGGCAGAATCGGAAAGTTAAAGAAAAAACACTTCAAACAGATGCCATCTCTCTGCTTGCCCTTACATCTCTATCTGTAGGTGAAGACCACCCCTCGTATTACATCTGTGAGCAGTTCCTCTACATCTCCACTGGTCATCGGGAAAGAACGGGAATTTTGAAATTTGACCCTTGGAGAAGAAGAACAGGAAAACTCTGGCTATATTTTTCTAAAGAGCTTAATTTGGATGTAAAAAGTAAAATCTATAAGCAGAGACAGGAAAGAACTTTCTATTATAATATTGTCAACTTCGGTGAAACCTTTTCTGACATAAAAATTTTCAGAACTGACAACACTTACAAATATTGTCAAGGGCGTTCCAAAAAACAGAAAAAAGTCAAAAATCTTAATTTTTTTTGTTGATGTTATATGTGATTACAAACCATTTTTAAATACAAATAAAATTTAATATTTATCTATTCATCCTTTTGAGGGTAATGTGTTAATTTTATAGTACAGGTTCCACACACAAGTTTTACATTCCCTTGCTTCGTTCAACAATCAAATTCAACATCTTAACACGTCATTTGGCCTATAAAAAGACATATTAATCACTTAATGCAAGCCCTACTGAAGACTGAATCTGTCCCACAGGAGAGCAGTTTCTTTAGGATAATGATGTTTCCTACACAGCATGAGTTAGGTATCAGGGTGCTTATTGCCTCAAAAGCGAGCTGCTATAGCTTGAAGCCCAGGAGGATGCCCCTTAGTGAGAATACACTCACTGCCAACCGAGGAAGCCAGAGAGAAACACGGCCAGAGAGCACTTAGAAGGACTTGGTTTAGGGGTGCCTTCTAGGCAAGAGTTATGGTTTTTTATTCCTGTTTCTTCTATTTCAAAAAGCTGATATTCTAGAATGGGCAATGTTAGAAGTAGAAATGAGTGTGGATCAGCCCCCAGCTGTATGCTTTCTGAGTCTTTTTGATGTTCTAGCCTAGAGCAGAGGCAAAGGCCTAAATTACATTTCATTCAGCAGAAGATGACAAAATAGCAATCTGCCCTCAAATGTTGCTTTATGGTTTCTGGCGGTGAGTGGTTCATACTGGAAGTCACAATAAAGCTGCCCCTAACATAGACTACAGTTTGAGAAATAGGACCACTCCCCCGTAAAGCTTTATAAGCAAAATGGAACCAGTATTTAATCAGGTTGGAAAGGCCCACTCTGTTTGTCACCATTCAAGTCAGAAATGGACAATTCACTCTGCAACTCTAGGTATAGATGCTGAATCCTCTGAATATTTATTTCCTCTTAGCAAACCAGTGAAACACCACTAGGCATCTAATATTAATGGTCCCTCCTAAATGATAAAGTGCTGCATAGAAATGCATCCAAAACACCACAGTGCAATTACTATCATCCACTCTAGACGTATGGGTTTGACACAGTGAAGTATGGTACATAAGCACCATGTGGCTCAAATTCTGAATTTTATTTGCCAATCGGTTGAGCTACATGCTCGCTTCATTGAGCATGACAACCTAGTTTTAAGTGTCATTTAATTTTCATTTTGAAATATAATTACAAAGTGTTCACTGTAAGATATCACTCGTCTGCAAATGTGTCAAGATTAATTTGTGCTAGCTTATTCACAAGTGTCAATAGTTAATTACTGTGTCATCTCTGGATGGCTAAATGACATTCTAACTTCTGATTTTTTACAGTGTTCCTTTATGTTATTTTCCATTAGGGGCTGAGTCCATATTCCTACATGTGGGCAAATATTCAAGCATATAAAATACCAGACGTCACAACTCATTAAAATCAACAGAGCATATATTGCTCTATATACCCCTATAAAATACATTTAACTGAAAAGATAATTCCAGTAATAATGTCAGATTCCGAAAAACTGCACATTAATTTGGGTCTGTCTGATCTAAAGCATTAGGGACTACTCTATAGGATCATTGTTGTTAGATTAATGTACTCCTATAAGACAGGAAAAACATTTGAGAAAGTAATCTATTTTTTAAAAGATACACATTTAAACTTTGCTATTTTTTCTTCTTTCTCACTTCTAATTCAATGAAGTCAAATTCTTATAGGAGTCATGTGCTAATTTGTTTTTGGTGATTTACCTATACTATAATTAGTGACCAAACAATTTATCATCCAAACCAGGACAACTTCTGCAAGTGGAAGGGGGGATTTTAATAACTACCTTGGAAAACAGTCATAAACCAGGACTATTCTGGGAAAACTGAGACATATATGGTCAGCCTAGCTTTAAAGTCAGAAAAAATCACCGGACTAGTGAGCTGAAAAATCTTCAAAGTTTTTCTAGACCAGGACCGTCTTTTTCTGGATAAGAAGTGTAAGGCCCAGAGAGAAGGGACTTACTCCTGGCTAAGCTGCACTGGGAATACAGGTGGCGCCTATGTGACTAAGTATCCCTGAGTGATTAATCAAATCCAAATGTTCTGGAACAACGTTATCATTTCAGTTATGCCCAGTTGCTGTGATGCCTTTCTTTGTCCTCCACATATCCCCTCAGTATTCTTGAAGACCCTAGATTTCCAGAAACCTTCTTTCTTTCTTTCCTTCTTCTTTTTTTTTTTAAGGAATGCTTATGACAAATAAACCAATCAATGTGATTACTCGCTGAGCTTGGCACATTCCACATCTCCAGTTCATCAGCTTCTTTTGCAGGGCTCACCTGTTCTTGCTGTTGGCGAGCAAGGTCCATTTGCTGCCGTTGTTTCTCAATTTGTGAGGCTGCCAGTTTTTTCTGTTCATCGTGCGCTGCCAGGAGCTGCTCCCGTAAACTGATCAGCTGGGTAATCATGGTAGAGAGCTGCCGTTCTTTTTCTGCCAGGCTCTCAGGTGTCCCTAAAATGCAAGCAAGACGATATCTCACAAGTTTGAGAAAAGTCTGAATGAATTGGCAAAAGGTGGGAGTGGGACAGATTTAGTAAAGGACTACCTAAGGCACTTAAAGATCTGGGACAATAACTGGAGGTCATTGTGAGTGCAGGAACACTACAGAGCAGCAATGGAATAATCACTAGGTTTAGTCATTGCTCCTGCCAAGAAAAATTATCGCTACCAATAAAATTCTCACACACTCTTCCCGTTCACTCTTTAAAACAACAAAAACAGCAGACCTACCTACCTCATTCTCTCCCTTCATCACACTTCCCTCCTCTCTAACCAAATCTTTCTGATCAAGCTAGGAAACCTATGACATTTAGTACCAAAGATTAGAATCTATGGGTCGTATTAATATTCTATAATCACCTCTACCCTCAGCGATGAGCACAGGATCTAAGACATAGTAGGTGCTTAATAAATGTTATTTAAGGAATTTTCTGCTCATCACCCTCAGAAAATTTTTCTATTGTGCAAAGATCTGTCTCTGAAGCTCAGAAGTCAGGGGTCACCCTCTTGGCCATGGAACTAGTTCTACTAAGAGAAAAAAGACTGCCTTGCCTCAAGTAAGAAAGGATTGAATCTGATTTTTTTTTTCACCTATGAGAAGATGGAGCTAAAGTTTTCAACTTCATCCTTAAAGGCAACAACGTTGCTTGGGGGCTTCTTCACCCCTGTGTCATTTGTCATTCTTCAAAGGGAAAAAACACATTCGAGGTTGAAAAGGTTATGCATAAGGATGTGCTGTTTACTGAATATGATGTCGCTGAACACTTACGGTATGCACTAATGGTGCTGAACAGTCTTTTTATGGGCAAATTGCACAGCCCTCCTAAGTAAAGGGTATAGAATCCTTTTGTGAATCTAAATTAGAGTATTTTACTGCAGCATAAGAATTTCAGCCGACTATATTTGAGCCACACAGGTTTCATTATGAAGAAACGATGTATGATTTGAAAGCTTTTCAGAAGGACGCCAGGGCATCAGTTGTCAAAGGGGACAAAGATGGCTGATGTGTGGGGGAGGAGACTCCAATTTCCTTACGAATCTCCTCCCACTCCTGCTAAGAAAGCACCAGAACGATCTGAGAGACGAAAAATATTTTAATTAGGAGTGTCCCTATTTTCTGAGTGGCCCCATGGAGAAAGGGAGCCTCAGAGCATGCTGGCTAGCATTTGCTAGTATATCATTCCCACAAGGTAAGACTGATGTCAGCAGAGAAGTACAACATTTAGGACTACCTTAGGGTTCTTAAGGCCAATTCAAATCCTTAAAAAATAAATGAATAAACTGTCAATATTCCATATCCCTTAAAGATTCACTGAGCTGAAAGATGGTCTAAAATCAAAATTAAAGGAAAAATAAGATACTGAGATGATGTTAGAAAATGCATTCCACTGTTAAGGGAACAAATACTGTATCAAGGATGCTGACCAGCTATTCTTTCTAGCTATTAGAATTGATTTTTTTTAAAATGAGTTTTTATTTCAGCAATAGGAATTTCAGCTTGGTAAAAGGAAGAGCTTTTTGATCCAGAAATATTAAAATACAAAAGCAGGTTCCCCCAGGGGATCATAAAATCTCTTCAAAAGCACACCAAGCTCAACTAACATATATGTTAATATATACAGGAATGAGAAGATACAAAATGAGAAAAGTATGAAGCTTATTTATTTACTCATTTCCGTCATTTTTAATTAAAAAAATATTTCCTGAATGGCAACTATGTGTCAAGGACTATATCAAGAACTAAGGATACTGATCCCAGGGCACGAAAAAGCAGAGTTCCCTACTTGCAGGCAATTTGTAGTCCAAAGTGGGGGAGACACCTTAAGCAAGTGATCACACACATAAATGTAAACTACAACTAAAGAAGAATTACAAACAAGACAGATATTTGGGAAGAGGTCTAACTAAGTTTGTGAGGCCCAA